>NC_135504.1:82718896-83018896 GCF_052857255.1 Amblyomma americanum
CCGGCAGTGGCCGTGTAAGCAATTAATGAAAAATTATTCGTGTGGGAGGAAAGCTGCCGTCAAGGAAAGTGGAAGGATATCGCAGTAAAGATGCAGCATGTTTGTCTGGAGGTCCGGTCATTTATAACTAGTGAGGAACAGGCCAGGCACAACCCATGCTGTCGCTCAAGACGTAATGCGCTAAATTATACGTAGTAACAAAAGAATAGTTTAATATTCATTCTTTTCTCATACCACCGTCGACTGGAACGACCTTGCAGACGACACTGCAGCAATATCCTGTCCCGCAAACTTCGCGCGCAGAGCCAACAGGTGCATGTTGTCATGATAGCACTTGACCAATAAACATTACATACAACACATTGAACCCTCCTCTTTTGTAATGCCCTTCAAAAAGGGGCCTTTAAGGAAATCAAAATGAATGAATGAAAAATCCTTGTACTCAACCTTTAATGATTCATTCGCAGAATTCGTGACAGGCTACGGACAAGCTTTCTGCAGCCTAAGTCAGTTTTTTGCTAGTTATCACTGACGTAGGCACCGTACAGAGAGAGAGAGAGTGCCTGCGACGAAAGTGTCCGACGGACTATTCGTACGTGACACCAAAACTTAATAGAAGCCAGAGCACGTTTCCGCGCTGTCGTATTCAGTGTAAGCAAATTGTCATAGTCATATGATCACGTGGTCATACCACCACGCAGTGAAGTTCGGTTTGACCTAGCCCGTAGTTTTCACACACGTGTGCAAAAAAAGCGACAGGTACCGACTATCCTCGTAAAGATCAGCGCTTTTCGTTCATTTTATAGGTACTGTATTCTTACGATAGAAAGTTATCGTTGTTAAGAACCTTATTTCGCTAAGACCTTTCTTTTCCTCTCACCTACGAGTGCCTGAGAAGATAACCCTCTGTTGCCCTGTCCTGTAGTCAAACACACGTTACTTCTCCCCAACTCCCTTTCTTTTTCCTTTAAATTGGTTTGGTTAGTGGCGGGCTCAACGTCCCAAAGTGACTCAGGCTATGAGGGACGTCGTAGTGAAGGGCTCCGGAAATTTAGACCACCTGACGTTCTTTAACGTGCACTGAAAACTTCCGATATCGATGAGGATGATAAAAATACCTTCAGTGCAGCACAAGGTCAAACCGAACTCAACTGCGTGGTGGCATGACCCAAGCTATGGTGTTATGACCACGTGATCATGACTATGACCATTAGATGCCCGACCTTGACTGCTGAACTTAACGCTTGACCTTAGCATTCAATTTGATGCAGTCGGCACCTGATCTTGACCTACGACCTTGACCCTTCACCTTGAAATTTGATTTGAGACAGTGGAGACCATGCTTAACAGAGCTTTCGCTCGTGCAACTAGGTTCAAGCCACGTTGAACACACCAGCAATTTTTGCAGAAACTTAGAGGGGGGGGGGTGGCACGAGGCAATCGCTTTAACTCACTTAATGTTGTAGAGTGCTTAGTGAGAATGTGCGAGTTTATCGAGATGCTGAAGCAGAATAGAAGGTGTACATATATTTAGAATGTGCAAAGCGACCGGGCCAGTCACTTCCAGAAGAGCCCAGTATCAATCCTGCTCACCTCCAGCTCATCCCTGTTGCACCGGGGGAGGATCGGTGTCGCACCCACGTGACGAAGGCACTGCAGACTGCGCAGTCTGCCGCGGCTGTTGCTTGCACTTCAGCACCACTGGTTCTGCTGGTTGAGAGCGAAGCGAGAAAAATTAAAGCTGGCTCGCTACGACTAGCGTTGTGGCGACATGCTCTATGTAGAAAAATGGTGGTTTGAGCTAGTTGGTACATATTCACAATTTCACCAGCGCTGCGACTAGGAACAAGAACAGAGAAGCAGAGAAGCATTGTGGTGAGCCCAAATACGCTTATAGGGCAGTGAAAAAAGGAGTGAGCTGTCCTTTAGCGCACACCTTTTGATACAAGGGTGTGCGCTAGAGGAGAGTAGTCTTTTTTTACTCCTTTCTGTTTAAACTGTACAGCGTCGAAACGGAGGGAGCGCGTGCCGTCTACGCCCCTCGGCGCGCTGAGTGACCTCTAGCGGCGGCGGGCTGCGGACAGCAGACGGCACGCGTAATCCGAACGCTCTAGACAGAGCTGTGGAAGACTGTTTGATTGTAAAACATCTATTGCGCCGAGAGCAGGTTGCAGAAGACACATACCAGATGGCCGCTAGCCCATGGCTGGCGGTGACCTCATTGGCCCGCTTGATTGCCCGTACTTGAATCTTGGGGCCCGAGCTGACCAGCACGGCCTCCCACCGCTCGAGAGAAGGGAGCTGTATCAACTCCACCGGAGGCGGATCATTTGCGCAGTTCCACAAAATGTGGTCGTATGTTGCCCTTTCACCCTATTCATGGCATTTTGGGTCGTACTGGCCAGGGTACATGAGGGCAAGCACTGCCGGATTAAGAGGAAGCGTGTTTGCACTCGGCGCCAGGTGACTTCCGGCGCTTTTGTTAACGATTTTTGGGGCGGGGGATATGCGCGCCTCTCCAGCCTAAAGGGATGGGTGATGTCATGAAATGAGACAAAACCGTCCCTCGTGAAATTCGGGCCGTAGGACGCGCTCACTGGCCGGTCGACGAAACCTCGGGCTTGCGCGTGAGCCCCTTCGTTCCCTTCATTAGACGACTGGGCCGGGACCCAGATAAATTCAACTTCTCTAATCGGAAGGGGGGGGGGGGGGGGTGTTTTGAAGGATGTGGAGTGAGGTAGATGTGATACGGCTCTTCGCGAAATTCCGAATGGCTGTTTTGGAGTCGCTGAATATAATATCAGCACGCGTGTTCGCTATAGCTAAGGCAATTGCCGCTTCCTCCGCCATCTCGCAGGAGGTGGTTTCTATCGACGCGGCCGCCAACGGGGCGCCGTTCCCGCGCGCTAAACGCTTTTCTCTGGGTTTGCTGATATTCCGCTCCGTCCACGTACGCCACATTGTCGTTTCGGCCGTATTTGGTGTATATGGAGGATCGCACCACAACAGCGCCGAACTTGCATATTAATTGTTCGGTCTCCACCGTTCGAGCGAGGCTGTTATGCTGTGGGCCCTAGCGCCGCATCTCTCTGCTGCCGTGTAAATAGTGTACATTATGCACCTTGTTCGGCAACGGAAGACGCCTTAGTCACAGCAGTAGCTGGGAGAGGTGGGGTGCACAACTTTTAACACTGGTGACAGCGTGCTGGTGTTGCAACAAGACGCGCAAGCACACAGGAATCGAAATATTTTTTCCATGGCGCAAATCTAACGTCAGATTGGCTGACAAAGAAATGAAAAATGAAGAAAGGGGGTGTGCTGATATATGTGTTTTTATAAACTTATAAGTTGCAGTTATATTGTGTCGCGGTTGCCAGCTCCGCGCCACTCACTTCGGCGTCTCCTAATCCCCGATTATGACAACGCTTTATCTCATATCACCATCATAATCAGCCCAACTGCGTCCGCTACAGAAGAAACACCTCTGCCATATCTACATAGCTAATCCTGCCCTGTGCCAGCAGGGTCCAGACGATGCCCGCTGACTTCTCAAACTCATCCGTCAACCACTCTCTCAGCCTGTGATCTGTACGTGCGCAAAACGGAGCAAACTAACACAAAACAAACTAATCGCAGAGGCATAAGGTGATTTCGCCCCTCGTCACATGCAGTAAAAAGCAGCGGCCTGACCATTCTCAATTGGACCTTTGTAAGAGCTCAGCGTGCGAAACGGACACAAATAAAAAAAAATGTTCTACCAAAGAGAGATCCCTTTCTCATAGCACCTACCCGTGTTCTGTGAAGAGCGCCTGCAGCACCAAACGTGTATATAAAAGGCGGCTTAAATCGATTTAGAAAGGATCTGTCGCAAGTTGCGCTCACCCATGAAAGCAACATTCTTCGCGAAATTAAAATACCGGTGCCTTGAAAAAAAATTAATATATTGTCAAGCAAGAAGTGGAATACGATTAGCTCTTTCAATGGCGTTCTTGTGCACAAAATACTAAATTCGGAGTCATACACATTTGCCATTCTTTTGCGTGTGTTCAGCGGTTTCTGAGGCCTTGCGGGTATTGAGCGCTTCCAGTGTGTCGCAAATGGCAGCTTCAAGCTCTCGCCACCATGGCGTGGTGGCTCAAACCTGTCCCAGAGTGTTGCGCAGAATATCCATCATTAGTAAGATAATGTCTAAAGAACACGACTGTACTTTTCGTGCTCTAATATTCGCACTAACGTTCGAGACTGGTTGTTGTCTTGGCGACACACTGGTATTTGCAAGTCGGTGAAATGCTTTTAGATTTGAACAAAGCTGCCAACGTGGATAAATCACACTGTAATCACACTGTAACAAACTTTCTCGATAAATTGATCAGGTGGTTACCTCAGAGGAACGTGCTTCACGCACACAAAAACAGCGACGTCATGGGCATTCTGTCCAGATACTCGCTTTGGTGGGAAAGGCCTCGAGTAATCTAGAAGAGAATGCAGTAGCATACTCACCCATGAGGTTCAGGGATCGGGGCAGCACAAACTGACCTCGCCCCTTGCACCACATTCCAAGAAACGCTGTTCCGGCAGAAGGCACGGGAGGAGGAGGAGGAGGAGGAAGAAGAGGAAAGGCAGGGAAGGTAACATAGATTAACATTAGCATCTCGTGGGGTTGGCGTATCTGCATGGTCAACTGAAGAATCAGGTACATCTAGTGACCACTTTCCAATAACCTTTTCTATTATATCCTCGCCTATCAGAAAATGTGGTGCAACCATGAAATTTCTGAACCACATTATGTACAAAAAATTGATATCTGCCTCACTCCCCTCCATAGTTAGCTCAGGTCGAGCACAAAGAGCTCAGCGGACAATTACCTTTCTGCAAGATGCTGCTGAGAGCTCTGTATTCTCGGTGTGCACTACTGCTCCTGCCAGACAGCCGTCTCCTCGGTGGACGGAGGAGTGTGAGAAAGCTTATCGTCGTAGAAAAGCCGCCTGGAAAAGCCTTTCCTATAATCAGAGCCCAGCTAATTGGATAAATTATAAGTTCTTCTCTGCATGTTTCAAAAGAACTGTTAAAAAGGCAAAGGAGGATTATAATCAAAATTTAAACACGTATCTCTCAAAACCCCAGAATAAGAAGGCTCTCTATAGATTCATGGCGCAGAATAACAGCTCTCCGGCCTCCAATCGCATAAGGTCAATGGTAATGTCTCCGCAGGAGGCTAAGCAAAACCTTGAACGCATCGCGCAGGGGCTGGCCTTACGTTTCCAGGTACAGAAAGCAGAACCTTTGCACACTCTCACCCCCAGCTCGGACTATCCTGAGGTCGACGTGTCGGAGCTCCTGCAAATTGTTTCCTCGATGCACTCTGCTGCTCCGGGATCTGACGGGATTACTGTGGGCATGTTAAAGATTTTAGCGCACGACTTTCCAACTCACCTTCTAGATATTGTAAATGCGTCATTGGAAACCTCTTGGATTCCTCACAGTTGGAAAATTGCGAAAATAATTTTACTTTTAAAAAATGCAGACAATGGATTTCAATTAGACAATATTCGGCCGATTGCTTTAACCTGAAATTTAGTAAAGCTAATAGAAAGAGTAGTACACAGTCGCCTCACAAAGCATGTTCATCATATTAACGGCCTCAGCCCCGCACAGATTGGCTTTCGTCGCGGTTGTTCCATATGGTCCGCGCATGTGGATCTCGAGAGCCGAATACGACTCTCAATGCGCCAGAGAGAAGTTTCGGCCTTGGTGACGCTTGACGTTGCGAAGGCCTATGACAGCGTGGAGCACACAGTCCTCATTAACAAGCTTGCTCAACTACAACCACCGCATTACCTCTACGCCTGGATTTGTGAATTTCTAAAAGATAGATTTTTCTTCTGTACAGACGGATCTTTTTGTTCTAATACCTATGGTCAATCAAGAGGTGTGCCGCAAGGCTCTGTTCTTTCTCCGCTGCTTTTCAACATATTAGTTCGGGACATCCCCATTCATCCTAACGTTACAGTTTATGTATACGCAGATGATATAGCTTTTTTCGCATCAGCAAATGATATTCATGTGCTCTACGGGTATTTGCAGGCATATCTGAATGCTCTTGAAGTCTGGTTGGACCAAATCAATTTATCACTTAATGTCAGCAAATGCGGCGTGCTGGTATTTCCACCCGACGCTCTTATGTACATCTCGCTAGCCTACCGCTCCACTCCAATTCCGCAGGTGGAGTCGGTTAAATACCTAGGTGTTACTTATGACCAAAATTTGGACTGGCGACACCATATTAAGAATAATGTTATTAAAGGGGAACGTGCACTGGGCCGTTTGACCCGAGTTGGCAATAAAAAGTTTGGCATGCGTCGTGACACGCTACTGTTGCTCTATACGGCTTATATGAGACCGATTCTGGAATTTGGTTGCCCCTTGTTCTCTGGTAGCGCGAACTACAAGCTGCAGCCATTAGCCTTACTGGAAAGACGTGCCCTACGGCTATGCCTCGGGCTCCCAAAATCAGCTTCCAACGCTGTCCTTTATCTGGAAGCGCGTATCCCCAACCTCTATTCCCGCTTCCAACTTCTAACAGTGCGTACTTTCCTCAAGTCTTTTGACCCGGCCCCAGGCGTTAGTATTCCAATTTTTGTATCCCAACCACACCTTTTTTTGACTAATCACTGGCCACGTTATCAGCTTCCGCAAGTTAGGTTCACGCAGAATCTGTTAGCTCCGCTTCAGGTTGATCTGATCTCCTTGCAACGAGTTGCTGACACGCAGGCTGATCCCGTCTTCTATTACGACTTTATTTCCCCGTCCCATGCGAAGCATATGCCCGCACATACCCTAAATGGTCTTCTTTCTGAACACCTACAGAAGTTTCCACATCATACTGTTCTCTCCACTGATGCCTCCGGCAGCTGTGAGAAGGCGGCGATTGGCATATATTCGCAGATCTAGATTGGAGCTACTCCGTTCGTATCCCTGATTATACTCCTATATTCTTCGCAGAGTTCTTGGCCATTGGTTTGGCTCTTCTCAAAATTCCCAGACATGTCGCACGGGTTCTTATTCTGACAGACTGCCTTTCAGTTATTGTCTCTCTCCAAAATTCGGAAAAATCTTTCTTGACTCGTTCACTTAGGTTTTTTGTTCCGAGCACAGTGCGCGAGATCCGTTTGGTCTGGGTACCTGGGCATTCAGGCGTCTATTTTAACGAGGTGGCTGATTTATTGGCAAGGTCAGCTCTCAGCGCACCTGTAATATATCCCGTCCCTCACCTCATTCTGTTAGCAGCTTCACGTTTCCAGCGGTTCCAACATATTTCAGCCACTTTGAGTGATCCGTTGCTGAATACCGTGGACTTTCAACACCTAAAGTACCCATGAAATATCCGGTGGTGTAAGTCAGGGCTTTGTGAAGTGTCCATGACGCTCCTGCGATGTAGAATCCCTCACTTAAACTTGTACTTATGCAGGTGCGGGTTCGCTGCGACAAACCTTTGTGTATCATGTGGGCAAGTTGAATCAATCGATCATTTTCTCCTCTCTTGCCGGCGGTTCGCGGTTCAGAGAAAGCAATATCTGGAGGTTCCTCTTTCGAGACTAGGACTGCCTCTGTCTCTTACAGTTCTTCTATCGTTCGGTGCGAGTGCCAAGGGATTCCCGTTAAGCAGTGTATGCGGCTACCTTCACGATTACATAAGTGCAACTAATCGATTATCTTGTTAGCTATACACAAAATTCTTTCGCATGTCCAAAAAAGGCTAGATTGATTCTATTCCGGATGACTCATACCTCTTGAATTCATTTTATTTTTCCCAATCTTTTTTATCTTGATTCAGTCTTCTGACCTTTCCTTCCCCGCGCAAATGCTTCATTGGCATTCTACCCTATACCTTGGCCAATCCCCCCCACGTGGGTATGTGCCATATTACTTGAGGAGAAGAAGAAGAAGAAGAAGAAGGTAACTGGAAGAATACCAGGTTTGCTGCCCTGCAGGGGGAAAAGAGGGGGGAAGGGACAAACTGCGATGTAAGATCAGAGGACAGAACTGTTAATATTAAACATGTGTCTATACACAGATTTCGCTTTCCTTGCTGGTTGCAGGTAACGGTACTGGTACGTTCACATTCTTACAAAGGCGCAAAAAGAATCAACTCCGTAAACCATTGAAATACGTGAAGACAAACTTAATCGAGTTTTGTGCGCACGCAAAGGTAGGCATGTACCCAACAGCGCATGGTCTTGACGACTGCTTCTATCGAAAAAAAAAAATCCATAATCCGGCCACCTGCAGGTGCCACCAACTCCACGAGATTTCGGGTACATGCAGTTTGCGCCTACTCTCGCGCCTAGACATCTGTTCGACACCGATGCGCTTAACGCGAACAAGCTAGCACATAAAAATATAGCTCTAAGAACCATTCATCAAATGAGCATGTGGGGTACGTGGTGTTACGCATTTGATTTTGCACTGCTCTTGATCTTTCACAACATCTGCTCTAACTAGCGTATACGGGAAATCGCAAGCACTGCGATTCAGCTCTTACAAACATGCGTTCGCAATCCGAGAGAAATATACCGAGTGTTTCAACTTAGGTGAACCAATATTTCTTAAAATAGACTTTTTCAGGTATGAAGGCACCTTCTACGGCACAATGAATGATAGCTGCGTTGACCAACATCAGAACACATATAGATAATATGAACTAGTTATCAGAAATGAGTTAAGCGACTGAATAGATAATTTTATTTTTGTGTTTTCCTGCCTGAAAAAGCCTATTTAAAAAAAAATTTGGTCCACTTCAGTTGAAATACCGGGTATGTTCTGAGTAGACGCGGTAGCAGTGACACATTACAGCGATGGGAGTCGTCAGTTTACCTCGAATCGAAGAAGCGATACATTCGTCGGTTCCTTAGACGACCTTAAAAAGGCTTTCCTAATCGCTCCAGGGCCTGCCCTCCTGCCGGGAACACTTGAGCTCCGCCTGAAGGGTATGACGCGATATTATTAATGGGTTAATGTCGATATGTGCCGAATTAGTCATTCTCTACTTAACATTAATAGATTCCTGAGAGTATGCTCATACCACTCCAGGCGCATTGGTGCAGGGGTTAAGCGATGCTCCACTGCCCTGCAATGGCAGGTGCCGCCACAGGCGAGGCTTGAACGACCCAGGTTGCTCTTCCGAAGCAACCTGTTTCGACCAATGATTAACCATGCCTAGCATTCTTGGACCGATTTTTTTTTAATATTGGAAAATTATAATGCATTCTTATGAAAACATTGAAAGTAATGGTCCTTGCTTCCGATGCGCGCCAAATTCTCTCTTCTTCCATCGCTCAAGAGTGCCACAAAAACAACCAATGGGGAACGCTTTTGACAATAATAGAAACGTTAATAGCAAGAAAATGCAAGCCTGCCGACGGGAGATCTGCGGATATGTTTGACTGTTATAGTGAAATCTCAAACATAAATAAATCGCGTTTACAAACTCTTTCCCGATCAAAAAAGCTTTTGCCCAGAATTGTAGGGTATGGCCACCTGCCATTGTGGCCAGACTGCTTGCAATCCGGTGAACAGGTTGAGATGAAGCCACAATGTCACGTGACCTAGGTTGCCCGCCTTGCCACCTACGTTGCGTCTGAGGATATTTTTCGTGGATTTTTCACTCACGGTCAGTGACGTCGACAACAGACGTCGATGATGACGCCGGCAAATAAACCGCACAACAGTACGAGGTTTTTCGAAGGAATTCAACTACGAATGGCAGGCCATGCATATTTTATTGTGTACTGTTCTGTTAGCATTCAAGGCGTTTTTGTTAGCTCATTAGGTTACTTCAAATGACGCTTGCACTTTGTAGTACAAGGGTTTATGTTTTGTACTTTTGTGTTTATGTTGAACTATATACATCGTCGTTTTGTATGTCGTTTTGTATGTTGTAGATGTACATCATGTTTTGTGCTTTTGTGTTTATGTTGAACTATACATCGTCGGACCAAGTGGTTGCTATGAATTGAAGAAAAGGAGTAGCCGGAGCCGTTATGCAGCACCAACCTCTCCTTTACTGTTCATGCAAATAAAAAAAATCATTTAGCAGGATACTCTTAGGGAGTTTTTTCTAAGTAACACTGCATATGGCGCCGACCACCATTATCATTTTTTGCACGTCAAGGCTGTGAGCAGACGATACAGTCCAGTGTGTAATAACATAAACCTACCGCCGTGATCAGTTTGTAAGGAAACTGACCGCGGGTGCACGCACAGCGCTGCTGAGAAAATTCGAGGGCAAAGAGTCTATGGTGTGTGGTTACGGGATACCATTCACGAGGGGCACATCCCCTGTTCTCACCACTCCGGAGATTTTCTTGCTTTCGGCGCCATATTTTTCCGACTACGCAGCTGAAGAAAATTCAGGGGGCACTTTGGCGATCTAAAGTGCGCGAGGCGAACGCCTTTCTGTGCCTACTTTGGCTGCTTGTTAATTTTTTATATATAACGTTTATAACTTTTATTTGATCTTATTTTTATTTATATATTTATTTCTTATTTTCTAATTTTTATTTTATTCCGTTTTTATCTCTTAATATTTTGTTTAGCTATAATTTTTACTTTTTAAAACTCTATTTTTATATATTTTTCATTAATTTAGCTAAGTACCGATTAATGCCTAATTACAGATTAATGGCTGATTACTTATTAATTTCTAAGGGCATACGGGTTATAGCAAATATGCCATTGATGACGTCATAGTGCGACTGATTTCGCGGGCGTACGGACGTACAATGATGAGCCATTACAGACTTTCGCCTTGAAAGCAAATCCTAAGGTCTAAGTATTTCGTCCAACGCTGTGAATCCGACCAGCCAGCAGCCAGTGCAAAAAGTTCAAAAGGCCAAAGGTTCACCGGAGGAAGTAGTGAAACCGGAGAGTCCCCAAAAACTCACAGCAAAGATAACAGCGAACTAACCGCTCAGGTTGGGACAAAGGCGTTGGAACCCTCGGCGCTCGGAATGCCCCGGCCTCTGCCTAGGTACCACATCCAAAGGAGAGCCCTATAAAAAAAGGGGAAAAAAATTCCGCCTAAATTATAAAATTCACAGAACAATATCGATCACGTCTCAGCTTTGACTGCGGCGACTTCTCTTATTAGCAAGACGTGCCGGCTCTCGTATGTCCTACTGGTACTACAGCGTCTAAAAATTAGCTCTAATCGCTCCCGAACATTTACAAATGTATTGTAGATTACTCGAGAGCTTTTGCACTGCTAAATTTGGTTAGTGCATACGGGAAGTAGCGCTGCGCTGCAGATTTTATAAACTTAGGTGCTTTCCAGTAAGGCTTTAGTGACACTTGCATCGCAAACTGAGGCGACCATAACAGCATTTTTGCTCGCTCAAGAGCCATGCTACTAACAACCACTTCGGGATTGATGTCCCAAAGCTGTTAGTTTAGTATGAGAGACTGTATCGAAGGACTCCTGATTAAACAGGTTCGACTTACAGGGGTTCTTTACATTTCGAAGACAGTGCAGAGCAGGCGGGTGTATTGTGTATTTAGCCTCTGCCGAGATAGGGTGCCAGGTAGAGGTTAGCACCACATAGTCAATTCCAGAAATAAGATCTTTTTCTCTAGAGCAGACAATGCAGTCAATCGTGGGCGTGACCACATGACCGCAGCAGGCACTATCGGGTGGACCAAATCACCTTTCCAGATAACCCTACATGGCGTCAATGAATTTTCCCAAAAAGAGGGCACTCAGGCCTCTACCGTTCTAAAAATCATGTTGATTTCATCTGGATTACGTTCAAAGACGCAGTGCAACGAAAAAAGTTAGTATGGTGTGGTATCGTAATGTCACTAAGCCACTCAGGCTACGAGGGAAGGAGCGGTTGAGGGTTCTTGATTAATTTAGACCACCTGCCGATATTTAAGGTGCACTGATATCACACAATCGAAGGATGCCTTTTGTGTTTCGCCTCCACTGAAACGCCGCTGCCACAGTCAGTATTTTACCCGGGTCCTCTGGCTCAGTATCCAACCGCCTTTCTGTGCTCAGTGCGTTGTCACATTCTTGCCTTTGCAGCATAACCCTCTAACGCTATAAAAAAGCAGTGGCCAGTGTGAAGCTTCCGATCTCCGGACCCCTAGCGTTAGGGCACATTTCAGGCGCAGCCGCCGCGGTGGCTCGGTGGTTATAGCGTTCGGCTGCTGACCCAAAAGACGTGGGTTCGATCCCGGCCGCGGCGGTTGAATTTCGATGGAGGCGAAATTCTACAGGCCCGTGTATAGTGCGATATGATCAGGACACTTTGAAGACGTGTATAGCTTTGTATTTACATTTAGCCTTATAGCACAGCTATTTTGACACAAAAGCAGTGCCTTAGCTGTCATCCGAAACGAATACGATGAATCGTAGGGGCCCGCTGCGTGCACTTCTCGGGTGGAAACTTTCCTCACCTGTGACAGCTGTTGCCACTCCGTACCCTCTGTTAGGAGAAGGCGGGTCTGGCTGTCCGCGGCCACCTTTGCACCCACGTCACGAATGCACTTCAGTCTGAATGCAGAGCCGCAGTTGCTTATGTGAGACTGGTGCTCGCCTCGAAGCTGCTGCTCTCAGTTTCACGATAGGGGGACCACGTGAAGAAGTCATTTCTGTAAAATGAAACCAAAAGTTTATGATCAGAAAAGGAGTCATCAAGATAAGCGATAGGATGTTGCAGTACTGCGTATCAGTACTGATCAGTGTATCAGTGTATACGTGTATCAGTGTATCAGAGATCAGTGTATAACGATCGCAGCATCTATATGGCATGGAGAACAAACAAGTGCGCTGCTTTTCGACTATCCAGGTTGGGTTCCTTAAAAGCTCTGAACTCAGATTCTGGTTTATGGGTGTATAACGTCCCAAAGCGACATAAGGCTATGGGGGACGCTGTAGACAAGGGCTCCGGAAATTTCGGTCTCCTGGGGTTCTTTAACGTGCACTTACATCGCAGAATACGCAGGCGTCTAAAATTTCGCCTCCATCGAAATTCGATCTCCACGGACGGGATTGAACCCGTGTCTTTCGGGCCAGCAGCCGAGCGCCATAACCACTGAGCCACCGCGGCAGAGATGAGTAAAACTAAGCTGGTTATGAATTACGGCACGTACCTACAAGTTGCTACATGTTACGGTTGAAAATAACGGAGGGAAACTCAACATAAAGGCTGACTGAACCGCACTTCTTGTCGTATTATTGAGCTCGCGTCGCGCTTTTTGTAAATGTAGAAGATTATTCTATAATGTTGAGAGAACTCTGGCCTTTAAGGGTAGCGATAAGGGTAAGGGTGTATAGTCTCCACAATGAAGGTGAGGAATTATAGGGGTTGTAGAAATAATTATTCCGTCTAATGCCTCTGCAATCTTGTAACCAACAGAACTAACAGCTTTCCACGCGTTAACGTGTGCATACCATCTCTCACGTTAAAGCTGACTCAAGTGGTGGCTTTATTTGATGCGTCAAATTGATGTGAGAAGGATAACTAATAACATTACAGGTATGGAAACAAATCCTTTTTTGAGAACTGAGTCTAAGGAAGCAAAGTCATCCCAGTACTGAAAAATCCAGCGAACTTCCAGTGAGATTTGTTTACTCTAATTTGCGGCCCATTTCCATTCTGCCTATTTGTAGTAACTCATTAAAAAGCTGATCCACAGTAGAATATCAAGCTATATAGAAAACGTTCATTTTAAACACCCTAAAGCATTTCGAATTTCATCCTGGGCCTGCGTCTAGCCGCGCTTTAATTTATTTTACTTACAGGTGAGAAATTTCAATGAATAAACAACTATGTTCTGTAATTTCCGATTTCTCGGAAGTGTTCGACAGTACATTTTTTCCTCCCGAGATTGCGTGCTTCATCAAGGAGAGTCCGTGATTCTACTACGTAATAACATAAAACAACTGCACTAAACTACTAAGTGTCCCTGGGGCGGGTTAAATGTTTAGGGGAATGACCCAAGGTGTTGTAGATTTGTAATAAGGGAGTAATTACTCACTGACATCTTCCTGAGCGCAGTGATACGGCTAAATAGGAAAGCTATACAGCTTCCTCAGAAACTTTTTAGTGCTGGTCCTGACTATGGAAAAGATGTGGGAGCAATGACTGATAACATTACAGATATGCCAACTCGGGTGGATGTCAATGAGTAATTAGTCTATTATTATTTGTCCCTTGGGTGTTGCCGTAAAAATGGCTGGTAATTTAGCGTCGCTAAGCACGAAAAAATTTATCCTTTCTAAATAAAGATCTCATTCGTTCATTCATTTGCTCGTAAGTCTGCTTATGAGCGCAAATGCAAAAGCCTTTCTCTGCCCTCTCTTTCACCCTCCCTTTCTAATTTTTTATTTTTGATTTTCTATTTTTATTTTTCCTTTAATAGTTTTTCTTTATTAAAAGATCTAATTTCCTTTGTTCTTTTTAAATTTATATTATTGCCTATTTTCGTATATTTTTAAAAATTCCCTTTGACTGACAGGTGAAGCGGATAAGTTTCCTGCGGACAGGTCTTGCGCACACTCATGAGCCAAGAAAGGCTTTCGCCCAAATATTGTGCGAGAGCACTGTCACCGTCAACATCCCTTCGCCCCGCCCAGAGCCGTGTCGCGCCACTGCTTCGGGCCTCGGCTCTGCGGCTGACGATTCAAATATCTGCTGCTTGTGTCGGCGAGCACTGGTCGAACTACCCAGGGTCTGACCAGCTAGTCCTCTTCCCTAAAATTTTATATTCCTAATCAATGTTTTCAACAACAGCAATTAGTCGAAAGTGCGTTCATGGCCAACGCTGTCTCGACTTAAACTCGAAGACGACAACTTGGGTGTGCTTGAGAATGCAACCCAGCACAGCCTTCTTTTTGTGTCAAACATCCTGGAGCATCAAAGTATTCACAGGGCAACTGGAACAAACATTGTCGCCGAATATTTCTCACCTTGCGACAGGTAGTGTAGCAAATGCTGCAGGGCCAGGTTTCAGTAGAGTCTGCACGCGTTGCGGACATTCCAAACGACTCGGTCCGGATCGCTGACGGCACGACACTGGTTGCGGTTGCAGGCACCTCTGATGCTGTGCACAAAGAACCCAGAGCCAGCGTCTGTCACGGCACGGAAGGGATTTCTTGTTCTTACCATGGTCTTCATGAGAACTCGAAATTTCTTACTTAATACGGAAAAAAAGTGTTGACTGTCGGCAAATGTTGAGATTCGTCGAAATTGCCAGAACGCAAATGCACGTCCGGTTGCACAGAATAATTAGCTACGTTTATGAATGAGTATACCGGCGTATACACGCAAGTAATGACTGCGCACTTATCGCAATGATTTAGGACTGCGAAACTAGTTCGACCGTAAATGCTTTCAGCGTGTTCCATTGCTACCTTGTAGCCATGCGGCTCCGGTTGCATTGTGACTAGTCTCTTTGTGATACAGCATAAGCTCTCATTCCCTGGGATGGTGGGGGCGTCTGCATTCTCCGCAGTCCTCACAAAAGCTCTCGAGTGTGTGTGTGTGTGTGTGTCTGTGGGTGTTTGCGTGCTTGCGTGCATTGGGTTTTATGGCACATCAGCAGCTGAGGCTATCATGTGCCAGACATATGGTTGGAGTTCTTAAGAAAAGATTGCCATTTTATGAAGAGATTTTCTTTTTTCTCGTAACATATCTACCCGCCACAAGTCTACTATTGCATTTTCACCTAAGAGCAAGATTGGATAGAATGGGACATGTTTGTTGTTAAATATTCAGAAATATTTTTCCTTAGTACTTCTAGTGTTCAGCATGAAAATAAAATATGGTTTACTGCGACCCCTTCATCGCATTCACAAAGTGGATTTTATTGCCAAACAGTACGAAGTTGTGCGTAAGATGAATATGTCCAAGGCAAACGCGACAAAAGAACACTTCAATAAAGCGTTCTTAGTGCTGACACGATTTCAATTCGCCAAGAATTGGCGTTATCAGGTGTAGTTTGTTGATTTCAGACTTCCAAAGTTAACTGCCATTTCATAATTGGTTCCTTGTTTACTAGCTCTAAGCAATCTTTGTGTGGAATATTTACTTTGTCTGGTTTGGTTTGATTTGGTGAGCTCGTCCCGCACAAGCGTCGGCTCTTTCGCTACCGGCTATGCCGACTGGGTCCGGGACCCGGCATAATTATTTTTCTTCCCCATATGTTTCTGCTGTTGCTATACTGTGGAATATATTGTATATTAATGGGTGTACTGTGTGTCGTTGAGTGTAGTGCTTTAGGAATGCTTTGTGACTGTAGATCATACTCTTCTTGATGTCCTCTCGCAATATTTTTAATTGCGAAGCAGTCAACGTAACACTCAGCTGTAAACATCGATGAGCTCTGCAGTAATCGTATTGTTGCCTCCAAGTTGTCTTGTACAACTGCCCTTCCAACATAAAGGCATGTTTTTGATCCATCTGTGGAAAATTCAATGTAATTCTCACAAGTGCAAGGCATTCTTGTATGATGCGCTCCTGTGGGGTTTGTTCCTTATGGAGGCACGAAAGAGACAGATCGCACACTGCGGGGAGTTTGTACCACGAAGGAAGTGATTTAGGCTTGTGCGCCGTGCCGAGTAGTGTTCCCAGTAACTCGAGTTCAAAGCATTTTTCCTCAAATTACATTAGTAATGACCTTACTGCTTGTTGTTTATTACTGAATATCGATCCGGACGTGCACTGGGGGACTATAAGAGGTGATCTGGAAGTGATCTGATTTTATAGATGTACGCGCATATCACCAGAGCTCTTCTAAATTCAAGGGGAGGCTCATTGTTTTCAACAAAGGCTAATTACGGGTGACGTCCTGTACGCGCCTATAGCAAGACGCAGTCCCAAGTTGTGCACCGGGTCTAGCTCTTTCACGCAAGACGATCTCGTTGATCCGCACATCTAAAATCCCGTAATCTAAATGTATAATGTACTAGGTAAAAGTAAACGTGTAGCTCAAGGGTTTTAGAGAACACTTGGGCTACTCATTTACTGTTACACATTTATTCTTCGAAGTGTAGGGTATACAGTTAGCCACATGCAATGCTCCGGTTGAAACTTCGCTCACC
Source organism: Amblyomma americanum (assembly GCF_052857255.1). Lineage (NCBI taxonomy): Eukaryota > Metazoa > Arthropoda > Arachnida > Ixodida > Ixodidae > Amblyomma > Amblyomma americanum. The sequence goes on from NC_135504.1 coordinate 82,736,001, forward strand.
ACGACAGCTCTCTCCTGCCGCATCAGCTGAGCAGCGGGCGGGTCTGGCTGTCGGTGAGGCGACTTGCACCCACGTGACAAATGCACTTCATATTTCTCAGCCGGCTGCAGTCCTTCGTCCGACACCGGTACCGGCCTCGCCACTGGTTCTTGTAGCTTCAAGAGAAGGAAGCTACTTGTGAAAACAACCATTAATGTATTAAAATGAAAGCTGTCATCTTGAAAAGTGACAAGATATGGCAGTAAAGTGTAAAGAGTAATGTAAAGATATGACAGTAAATTGAAGAGCAAGAAGCCATGCTGGCTCGTCCTTACAAAAATTTTTTAGACAGTCTGTAGACTGTTTGTGAAGTCTATAAAACCCTAGAGAACACTCTATCGGTAATACAAATCCTAGAGACAGTCTACAGATAATCTATACATTCAGTGCCATAGACTTTTAACAAACTTTGGTCAATAGACAGTCTATATATAGGTTATGAATAGGCAATCTATAAAAAGGCAATAGAGTCTTAAGAAGACTATAGTGTGTCTGTAGACCATTTCACCTAACTAATAACGACCGACCGCACGCGCTCTTTCATGAGAATGCACGATACGGATTTTATTTCCTACATGAGATTGGTGTCTGATAAGTGCGCAGTAGATAAATTACCGATGAATTAAGGAAGGTGCTTACCAAGTTGCTGCATATTTCAATTGGTACAGATCGAGACTTTTTGGACATCACTTTTAATTGTGAGGAAACTTTGCAATATTGAAAGATACTGTTACAAACATACTGATCGTAATGATTTCACGTTTCTGGTTGATTGGTAATCGGGGCTTAACGTCCCAAAGCGACTCAGGCTACGAGGAACGTCATAGTCAAGGGCTCCGGAAATGTCCACCACCTGAGGTTATTTAACGCGCACTGGCATCGCACAGTACACGGGCGTTAAGTATTTCGCCTCCAACGAAATACCGCCGCGGCCGGGATGTAATATTAGTTCGATCCTAATACTCTGATTTTAATGAGCGATCGTTCAGTGCCCAGGATCACAAAAAGGCGCAATGAAAATACCGTTTAATGCACGGCTTTTTCATCTGATGAGCAAGGATTGTAATGAAGTTGTTTTTGCAGTTTACCCTTATTAGTCATTTTACAGCACTTGAAATGGCAACATTGAAGCTCTCAACGTTCAAGCCAGTTTATCAACTTTTATTGAACCGTCATAGAAGAATATGTTTTAATTCCTGGAAACATGGCGCCTTCAGCTCACCTCCCTCTATCTCTGCTTGTTCTTCATTTCTATGTGTTTTATATGGCGATAGCGGCATAGGAGAATAGACAGACATCTCAAAATGGAACGTTGTTAAAACGTCGGCTCCTTCGCAAATGCCGCCCAGAGGATGTCTAAATTTAATATTATGCTCAAAATACTGATTTCGCGAATGAAATAATTGCAAGACTTCAAGAATTATACCTCAAGATTCCAAAAATGTCGTTCTTAGAAGAATTGTTTTTGTTTTTCGCAATGACCGGCGTTTTCTTAAAACTGCCACAGGAAACAGATGGGGTGTGTTTTGTACAATAAATAGGAGATAGCTACAAGTGTCCTAAGGGGGGATGTGCGCATATATTGAGCTTTATAGTGCAATCTTACGATGTGCAGAAAAATTTGCGTTCATAAGCAACTGCCCGTGGAAAATGCGCTCGACAGTACTGTTAACCGAATATATTTGTCCTGAAAGAACAATAGCAGGCGATATATGGTTGTAGACAGCAATATCTAAGCCTAATCCCGTTTGCGTCTTATGGTGCTGCCATCGCAATCTGTTCATGCGTGAAATCATATCTGATAACAGTATGTACATGCGCACTAGCCCCATCCCACCGATCCCTGTGGTCAGTTGCCCCAAAGTAGTGCCTCCGGCCTAAACAAAGATAAAGTGCCACAAATAAAAATCCTGCACATGTTAGGCACTGGCAGGCTCAAACCAATGGCAAATAAATACACAGGGCGGAAAGAAGGCCAAAAGTGGAACGTTTGAATCGAAAGCTAATTGGAAAAATAAATTTGCGCCGCGGTTTTCATGACGTGTCCATGAGCACATAGAGATTATGAAATCCGCGCACGAGCAGATTTATTAGTGAAGGAAAAACTTTAAAGGAAGTAAGACCAAGATGCAAAAGAAACAAAATGAAAAAGGATGAAACAGGGCGAAATGCAAGAAAAAGACATGTAAAAATGAACGCGAAAGTATGTATCCAGGAAGACTGTAATGACGGGCAGGAGGTGACGATCGAAATGGCAACTGTAGGAGTACAAAACTGTAGGGGAAAGAAGAGGATACAAAAAAATAAAAATAAATGATGGTTGATTAGCATAGTTAGGCCAGATGCTAGTTAGGTGAGCTAGCAGTCCGGTTTTCACTTCGATTCCGGTGTTCAGATCCAGTGTTCTCGGATATCAGTTGTTCAGATATATGCGCAATCGATCTCTCTCTACATTCATAGACGCCTGGGAGTCTTCCTACCTCTCCTGGCGCAGCCGTCAAGCAAAGCGCCACTGCCATTTTGTGGCAGGTGCTGCCATCGGTGGGGCCTTGGTTGGGTGTCAACTCAGATTGCTCTTCCCGAGCAGCCTCGCATGATTATGGTTTTTGGGGGCTTAACGTCCCAAAGCGATTCAAGCTATGAGGGACGCCGTAGTGGAGGGCTCCGGAAATTTCGACCACATGGGGTTGTGAAGTAACGTCGTTTCATTGGTTTCGAATGTGCACGGACTTGCACAATCCACTCGTCATTACGCATTCAGCAAAGCGCACTCACCCGGCCAGTGTAGTGGAATAAACGCTGCGATGGATTAGTAGAGGGGAGCTTTGCGACCGTCCACCACGGAGGTATGTATACTCCACACCGGGAGAGAGGTCCACGTAGGCAGTGCTGCGATAGGATCATTTTACATAAGCCTCCACCTTGACAATTCACTGAATATGAAGAAGCGCATCAGTCATTAAGGTGAACTGTTTTGGCGCTAGCCCTAACGACCCCTCACTGCTCCCTTCTTCCCAATACACGCAGACAGCTCTGGAATGATCTGGAAGGTTGTGTTCATTGGTTATTTGCCTCAGATCTGTTTCTAAATGAACACCGATAAAGAAACTGCAGTTCCCATGCACTGAACGGCCACCATGATGTTTTCCTCAGCACCGGTTAATCTTAAATAAATGGATTATCATGCGCTCCAGATATACTCTCATCATCATCATCATCATCATCATCACCATCATCATCATCCTTACTACACCCACTGCAGGGCAAAGGCCTCTCCCATGTCTCTCCAATTAACCCTGTGCTCTGCCAGCTGCGCCCACCCAATGCCTGCAAACTTCTTAATCTCATCCGCCCACCTAACCTTCTGCCATCCCCTGCTACACTTACTTTCTCTTGGAATCCACTCCGTTACGCTTAAGGACCAGCGGTTATCTTGCCTTCGCATTACATGCCCTGCCCAAGCCCATTTCTTTCTCTTGATTTCGACTACGATGTCATTAACCCGTGTTTGTTCCCTCACCCACTCTGCCCGCTTACGGTCTCTTAACGTTACACTCTTTTCGTTAGCCTCCACGTTTCTGCCCCGTAGGTGAGTACCGGTAAGATTAAGCTGTTGTACACTTTCCTCTTGAGGAAAATCGGTAAACTGCCAGTCATGATCTGCGAGAATTTGCCATATGCGCTCCACCCCATTCTTATCCTTCTAGTTATCTCCCTCTCATAATCCGGATCAGCTGTCACTACCTGTCACTACTCTCATCATGAAAACGGAACTTATTCCTCTTGGAAAAACTTTAAATAAAAATATCGGACAAAAAACGCATTTCATTCGGCCAGTTCTTTCATCTATCCAGTGCAGAGATTGGGTGCCACCAACGAGAACCCACCCAACACACAGGTAGTGGAAGCTAGCATTCACTTGTGGCTTTGCTGGGACATCCCACAGCTAGGCATTTTGACAGTGTGGTCCCCCCTGTGCACACCCAATAGACAGGGCATGGGTGACTAACTGAACAAACAAAGCTCCCCAATGATTCTTTGTCGGTAGGACTGAAAGGTTACCACCGGTCCTCCTCCTTTCATCTCCCCTCCCCTCCCTGCCGCCGCTCATCTGTTGTCTCTTGTCCGGCTTTTCTCTTCATATTTTTGGGTAATATGTGGACAGCGGTGCTTGCCTCAACGAGTGTCTGAAGAGAAATGGAAAGTGCCCCCCCCCCACCCCTTAAGCGTTATTCCTTGGCTTTCACTCCTTTTCACTTTTTGTGGCATGCGCAAAACTTATAGCACTCAGAATGTAATATTTTGGATCAAGTATGATCAAACTTGACTCTCAACCAATCCGAAAGGCAGCGCCCAGTTTGGACACGACCTCACTTCCGCTGCCGAAAATGGCCGCTGCGTTGCGACACGATCAGCTCGAGACTTGCATTTCAGGAGAATATTAAGATATTAGACGTGATTTCAGAAATCGCTTTTGTCGCTCAGGAGTCACAACGTCCTGCATGCACTGCGTGCACCCTGCATACAAAGGGTAACAACCTTATCCTTGATTTAAGCTGCAGAACCCCTTTAACAAAGATGCTAGGTCCCCAGCGCAGTACATAAATTGTGAATTAAGATTGATTTAAAACACTTCGAAAGCAAAGAAAATTTACAGGATTGCACTTGTCTGCTTAGGAGCGCAAATGCGAGCGCCTTTCCACGCACTCTTTCACCCTTTATTTTTCATTTTTTATTTTCTTTATTTTTGTCTTTCTTTGTCTATCATTATATTTTTCCTTTTTGTTCATATTAATTTTTTATCTTCCACGTAAGATTTTTCTAAACTTCAGGTTTTTCTTTATTTAATTACTATACGTTGCTTAAGAACTATTACTTATTCAACTTTTACATTTTTGTTTTATTTACCACACAACATATGACTGACAGTTCGTGCGGACAACTTCCGTCCACGCCACTCATGAGCCAAGAAAGGCTTTCGGCTTAAAAGGCAAAACGCTCGCTTGCCCCGCAATACAGGTACTTCCGCCGCACTGTCTGTAGATACCAAACAAAGTTCCTGAAACATCTGTTGATACCCTATCAAGAAAGACTTGTAAGCCCGGCAAGCATTGGATTTGCTAATGGATTGCAGTTTGCTTTCCTCCTAGTACGGAAATCATGAGTGCGCTCTTGAGGAGTGCAATGTAAATGTCTATGGCGGTTTACAGGGGTTTATCTTCCCAAAGTGACTCAAGCTATGAGGGACGCCGTAGTGATGGACTCCGGAAATTTCGACCACCTGGGGTTCCTTAATGTGCACTGACATCGTACAGTACACGGGCCTTTATAATATTGAAATTCGACCGCCGCGCAGTGTAAGTGTAAATGCAATGTAAATGCAAGGTGTGTAAAAGTAAATGTGTGGAATTAAAGACGTTCGATGTTTGCGATTGTTGTTCAGTAAGATGTAGGCCCCAGTTAATCCGGTGTGAAAGGGATGAGCTTGCCTGTGCATGTTGAGACATACAGTAGCAATTCAGATAAAAGCACTGGAAGTAAGACGATCACAATTTCCATACAGTGTAGGAAAGTTGATATTAGCTGGAGGCCCTGATTTTGCAGGGTAATCAGCTCAGGACCGTTGTTTAGCTTGAGAATAAAAAATCAGTTGGCAGGGTTTATAGAACCATTAAAGAGGTTCAGACTATGTAAGAGGCTCGCCGGTTGGTATGAATGCCAGACACGTAATAAGACATTTACCCCCCGTACATCTACGTTGACAATTTAGACTTGCTTGCAATTTAGACTTGTTTTAGAATTTTTAAGTGTGACGAAGAAGAGCTTCCCCCGCCATGATGGCATACACAAGATGCTCCCTGACAAAGCCGTCAATGCAAGAACTTGATTCAGATAGTTATGCTTCAGTAATGAAGGCATGTCAGACAGCCGAAAAAGTATCCCGTGGAAAGTAGTTGGCTGAAGTTTAGAAGTCTCTGAAATCAAAAGTTACTATCAGATAATGCGGGTTCATGGAGCTAGAACAAACACACTACGTTTGAGCCCTGAGTCGCATTGACGAGTTTATTTGTCTTACTTGGAGAAATTTCTCTCAGCGATTTCCTGATTTTAATGCAGTGAAACCACCACTAACAGGGTGTCTGTGAAGGCAAGTCTACGCGCTTAAGTGAAATAAATGTGCTTAATTTTTCAGAATGCAAGTTTTTTAAAAAAGAGACCCGTACCAGGTTTTCCCGTACAGCCAGTGTGCATGTTTTCCTGGTGGCGTACCCAGTACAAGAGAGCTCTGGTGCTGCCCAACCATTACACTATATTGATGATATATATTACGGCCTTCACCATCCAGGTTTGCATGAAATGATTTACTTGTCTTTGTCAGAGACAATGACTAAGCACGACTGGAATGGCACTGCAACTAGCCTTTACTATTTTTATACCCCCAACGAATGCTAACCCGTGCAACTAATACCATATACTGACGCCAACGAGTATATTTAACTTTACCCAACGTTTCGGGACAAACTCGGCCCCTTCTTCAGGGGTGACTAACGTGTGCCAGCAGCAGCACCGGCTCCCAAGCTATGCCCGCTACAAAAGGGGTCCCCCGAAAGGATTCAGGTGTTCGGATGTTCTATTGCTGAGCACATGTTCGCTGGCCTGATTTCCGGCTGCGGACGCCTCATTACAATGCAGTCGAAACGCTAATATGCCCGTGTACTGATATCGGTCCATACAAAGAAGACTGAACTTTTCGAATTAATATGAAGCACATTATATTCCAAGCATACGGTCGTTTTTGTTGGGAGTCGTAGACATTTGGGCTTATGCTCTCTTCAAAGGTTTTATAACACAAAGTGTGAATATAAACTTGCGATTTAAAAAAGGAGAATACTCATAAAAGCTGCTGTTGTTTGTATTTTGGTTTTCCTCCAGCTAATTGCATGCTACTTAATTTGGGGCAGCAAAATATCTAGTGCCGAATAATTCCGAATTGTTACCTTATCCTGCCCTTGAAGTTAGTTGAGTGTGTGATCAGAAGACTGCTGAAGCTTGAAGCCCAAAGTTCATTAAACACTCAAACCCGAAGAAGCTGGACAGCAGCTGAGCAGTAGGGTTGGTTAAAAAAAAAAGTGTCCCTTTCAAGGAACGAACCTGGGGCTTTTTTGCCACATCCACTTCACACTCCCGGCATGCAACACGGGAGCATGTCACTGCACCAAGATGACGCATGCATTCGCAAAGCGTGTCTTCATTAAGACCGCACGGCCGATATGCTGGATGTTAACGATATCCAATAACTTCCAGCCAAACAGGCACCTACACATCACTGGCAACTGCGCAGAATGGGAAACAGTGCGTGAAAAGTGGAGCACGAGAACGCTGTTGTGCGGCAAACCTTTGTGGCTACTTGCCTGTTGTCGCATGTTGGAATTCACAGGCCGCTCCTGTAGCCGGCGTTCTTGAGAGGCCCGAGTTGATTTTGCTGCATAGAGAGTACACATACGTGAGAGAAATTAGACAGTGAAAAAATACTGTACTGCTCTTGACGTCTCGGCCGGGGCCGAAACTCGCCACACACTCGGCGAGTGATGAATGCAGTACGTAGGCCAAACAGACAATTCCTTCCGATTCAGATTTGGTCACTGCCCCTCAGTCCCTCCGCAACCTCCCTCTATCGAAGCACCTCGGAGAAAAAGGCCATGAGTTCGATAAACTGAAAGTAACAATATTACAGAGCGGCTTCAGAAACGCTTGTGAGCGCGAGCAACGAGAATCAGATTTTATTTTTTAAAGTGGATACTGTGCAAGCAGGCATAAACGAAAGCCATGATGACATCTCCAATTTTCAGATGTCGGAGAACTACGAAAATTCTAACCAATAAACAAAGCACCCCTGACTGCGTCGTCTGAGGTCATACCTTTTTGCATGCCACAACTCATCCTCAGCTTCACAAGCGGAGTTCACAAGGCTCCGACAGAGCCACAGCGAGACGGGTTTTCCTCGCATCAACTTCATATATACGGCTCGCTTCGCTACTGTGTCGTAAGGTGCGTTCTAATACCTCCCAGTACACGGCTAATTAGGCGTCTTGCCGGACAGCCGCCATCTTGGGACGCGTTTAAAAAGGCTGCTGCTCGATGGAGGCGAAATTCTTGAGGTCCGTGTACTGTGCGATGTCAGTGCCCGTAAAGAACCCCAGGTGGTCGATATTTCCGGAGCCCTCCACTACGGCACCCCTCATAGCCTGAGTCATTTTGGGACGTTATACCCCCTAATCAAACCGAATTTAATATCATCCGGCCACCTAACTTTCTGCCGGCCTCTGCTACGATTACCTGCTCTTGGAATCCACTCCGCTACTCATAAGGACCAGCGGCTATCCGGTCTTCGTATTGCATACCCAGCCAAATCCCATTTCTTTCTCTTGATTTCGACTAGGATGTCATAAACACGTGTTTGTTCCCTCACCAACTCTGCCCGCTTTCGATCTCTTAACTTCCATCTCTCTCTTAACTCTCTTCTCTCTTAGCTCTTAACTCGTTTACATAGCTCGCTGCGTTGCGCTTAAGCTGAACCCTTTTCGTCAGCGTAAAAAAATAAAAAAAATATCTTACATTGTTGGGTTCAACGTCCCTGTGCGAAACATGGGCTATGGGGACGCTGTTTAAATAATTTGTTTACATGCATTCCTATGGGCCACACCCACCGCTGTGAGACGCACCTGGAGACAGCGGCGCCACCACATCCTGCTTCTGAACCTGGTCATGTTGGCCCATAAAAATTATGAGGTAACTGCGGCGCCCGCATTGGAGAAATGCGTAAGCATTGACGCCTCCATACCCGTCTTTGCCTGCCGTTTGCCTAAATTAATCAAGTTCCATCATGGCCGATCTTGAGTTTTCCAACTTGGTGCCATGCTTCGTTTTCAAATTTGTCGCCATGCTTCGCTGCGCCCACACCTCTGGTGTTTCAAATTTGGCACCACACTTTAGCTCCACCTACTTTCGATGTTTTGAAATTTGGCGCCACTTTTGCTCTGGCCCCGCCCACTTTGGACCTTTTTAGCTCTAATTAATTACCCCACATGCACCTCACTATTTCTTCTTCGTGATATTTTGATGTCCTGTCTAATGCAATCATTCTTTCTCTTATAGCTCAATTCATTCGAACGTTATCGTGATGACAAGCTCGGGATGACACGAAACCGCGAACGTAGCCATACAGTGCTTGCGCATTAAAAAGTAATATTTGCGGACAGTTTTCTGGGGCCACAAAGTGGAAGCTACGAGTGCGGGACACCGGCTTCCAGAAGCGCGCTGTTCGCAAGCGCTCACGAGCCGAAGACCCGGGCCTGTGAGCTGGCGCCACGCAGCTGCCAATGCGTAGACACTGGAAGCTTTCCCAGGGTATGGCATGCTTGGCGGATAAAACGCCAGCCTTGGAATTTCGGAAAAATTCAGAAGAGCAGACAGCGCATCTATTGCTTTTGCGCATATATTTAGGCGTTATTAGTGGTTATAGAACAGCTAAAGGTTAGAGCTTTGATAGCATTGTTCGAAACAATACCATGGAACGTGTTCTTTCGTATTCTTTTTCGCATTTCTACTAATTCGAATCACAAAGCTTAATAAAAACTATTCATGATTCTTCTTTGATTTTTGAAAAAGGTTAGGTGGGCGGATGAGAATTAGATGTTTGCGGGGATCATGTGGCCGCGCCTGGTTGACGAGGTGTTTATTTGGAGAGAATTGGAAGAAACCATTTTTCGGCTGCGGGCGTATTCAGGCTGATGATGATGTTCAGATATGTCCGTTGAGAATGTCCGACAATATTTCTCATGTTTAAGAAACGAAAGTCGCAAAATTGTTTTAGCGCGAGACGCTCTACAGTTTTTCAGAATTTACAGGTGCGCCCCAGAGTCGTGGAGATAAAAAATTCTAAAGACAGCCTCATTCGAAACTTGCTGCATTAATAAGTTAGTTGGAAGTTCAATGACACAAGAGCAACTAAGGCCAAAGAGCGCCAGAGAAATGTATAACTTTGTGTTGCCAGGAGCAAGGATGCAAGGAGTTCCCTTCCACCGTGATTGGCTACGGCGCCCTGTTAGTGCCAAAGTATATCTTTTCAGCGTGTTATGCTTACGAAAAAATTAAAAGCCTTAAATGCTGACAAAATATTCTCGAGTCAATTTATATAATATATGACATTGCAAATGGTACAATGGAATCATCTCCGAATAAAAGATAAGAATGAAATGGTATGTGAAATTTATAAAATTTGCCAAAATGCGTGTGCCGATGCGTAAACTTATGAAAAACTGAGAGTGGGCCACTGCAGTGCTGGCACGTCGGCGACTGCGCTCCAAAAAACAATAAATTGTGTGTTAGGTGCATGTGTGTGCGATTTCTAGCCTTGTATAAAATCTGTTGATAGCAATCTTTCCAATAATTTACACTTGCTGCCTTCTGAAAATTCCTTTTACGAGCCAATAACACTTTCGCAATGGCGGAAATAAACATGACATACGTTTCCTAACCTTTGCCTTTCGCACGCAAATCATACCCATCACAACTTGTATATCTTGATTTGTACCTCATTGGAAGGTTCTGAAAAAGCGCTGTGCGCGAAAATGCTGCCGCTGCCATGACGTTTGTTCATACCTCCTTTACCCCGAAATATTAATATTTTCACAGAACATAATTCTTTGAATAATGTGTACATAATATACAAAATAATAACAAAAATTAAGAATCAGAAACAGACATTTGAATTCCCGCTCATTCGACAGCGAGCACTCACCGGGCCACTGTAGTGCAACAGTGGCTGCGCTGAACACACGTGGCTGAGTGGCTGGCTGGCAGCCATACGCGTTGCAGGCATTCCAGGCGCAGAGCTGTTCTGCTCTGTCAGAGCTGCGCAACGAGCATCTTACATGAGACTTCATCATGGTAACTGAAACCACACACAATCAAAAAGCACATCTATCATTAATGTGCACCCCTCGGACGCATACTCCTAATCACTTCTCACTGGATCTTTCTTCCCCATATAACCTGTAAGGAGTGGGAAGATCTGGCGCGTCTTGCCCAGTAGTTCATTGGTACATATCACTATCTTCCCGCGTCCATTTGACGATTAATTGAAGGAGGTCCTCACTCCAGTAAAATCTACTTTATTCCTTGCAGACAAGCATTAAGTTCTACAGTCGAGAAATGCCTGAAATGCTGTGAATGTGCCACGAACCTACAGTTTAAAAAAATAACACGATTACTTCAAAAACATTACGAATTGGCGCACGGCGCACACTTCAACGTAAACAGATTTGCTGGCCAATTGTTTAAAAGATATACGTTTGTGTCTAATTAATTATTTTCTTTACAGTCCGAAGTTGCTTCCATAACAAGACAGCTAGAGTGTCCTTTAATAAAACACTGCATTACATGAGAGAAGAAAAAGTTAAAGCTCCAAACAGCAAGTTATCTTCTGCCTTTAACGAAAAGAAATCCTTTTGTGTGGCCACGAAATGGCTCTATCATTTTGTTCTGTCCAGCAGATATTTCCAATGTGGCCGGCCTCACTAAGTTCGAGAAAACAGCCCCAGCAGCTTAAGTAGGAAGCTTTAAAAGTCGCGTGCACATTTGTAGACTCCAAGCCGCAAACGGTTTTGCTGAAATGCAGTCTGGAGACTTCATGCGCAAGATGGTCGACAAGCGCTGTTCGGAAATAACTTCAGACACATTCCCAAAGCGTTGTGTTTGCAGCTGCAGGTTAAGCGCCTCACCAATCAGCCAAAGACGCTCATGTATTCGGTAACGTATAGCATATACATATATACTTACATACATGCCAATTGATGCAGTGTGCCCGGGGACCTAGTTTGCCCAGAGACCATTTTTCGCGCGCCCACTTATCTCAATGCCTTCCTTGCCCTTTTCTAATTGGCTTTGCCGACTAGGGGCGCGGCGTTCGGTTGCTTGAAGCTGGCGCTAAAGCCACGATAAGAGTAGACATTATATATCACGTATCTTTCGCTACCTTTGTGTCGTTTATTACGTAGACCATGATGTGCATGTGACACTGTAGTTCAATGTTGCTGGTGGATTCGGATATAAATTCCTTCTAGGGGACTTGCTACAATGTCGCCTGTTCAGCAAAGATAGACACGAAACCTCCACTGAGATGTGCGAACGTCGAGGTGGTCGCGACAGGTGTTAACCACCTGCAGGAATGGCTCAACTCCAATTGTAAAAAACCTTGAAATATGATTCAAGAACGACTGGGCCACAGGAAATGCATGCCTTGGTTAAAAGTCACAAATGTACATTGCCTCAGCGGCGTGAAGGCACCAATTTTTCTCAGACGCGTGCCTTGTTATGCACATTTCTTGAGATTCGTCCCTAACCGATTACAGCAGTATACAGATGATTCGAATGCAGCGAATGTCCGTGTGCAAGTAACATAAATATCCTGGATAACTCTTTAAAGTGTTTTCTGTAAAATTCTACAGAAAGGATGTGCTACACCAAATCAGAGATTTATCCTGTTGATGTCGAAGTTAGCATATTTCTCAACACCGACGTGCTTTTTTTGGGTCCACTCGCTAACGCAGTAAAAAATATTTCCCAAAATGAGCAGCTTGAGAGAGCGGCATCCACCATTTTTATGCAGTCAGGTTTATGCTCCAGTAATAATACATAGCTTTTTTTTAATTACGAGTCTAATGTGCACGATCCCATGGGTGTTAAGCCTTTCACCAATCGGCGAATATGAACAATTTTTTACACATCTAAGATGCTTACTGCTACAGTGATCAGGAAAACTGAGAAATCGTCTGTCCAGTCTTGAGGTTTTAATGATGTATTCAGGCTGAAAAATACTCGTTTTCAAAGGAAACAAAATATTGCAATGAAAACGGTACCTCAACCAGCGGCTTCTGATGTGTCAAAGCCTGAAAATTCAGACACTTTGGTTGTCTTTGAATTTTCTTATATTTCCCTTCCTCATTATATTAGCCATTGTACATGGAAGAATACTGCGTAAGATGCAGGGCTTTTAGGCAGACCAGTTGACGCAACCAGCCTAGACGATATGCTTCACCCTGTGTGGTGCTCACGGTGAAGAAAATTCAGGGAATAAGGTATGCGCTGTTTTATTGATATTCAATGTTCTCAACCACACTATAGCTGAGATAATTCTCGTACGCTACTCACTGAGCACTAAGCACTCACCCGACCATTGCAGTGGAATAAATAATGTCAAAGGCTGACTGGTTGCTTGGGACTTTCCGCCAGACGCGACGAAAGTATTCCATGCGACGCAATGGTCGTCCACATCGGCCGGGCTGCGGAAAGAGAATCTTACGTGAGCTTCCACCACTCAGTTGCACGAACACTGACTACAAGCTGTACCGCGCATTCTGTAGCACAATGGTCCATTGCGGGCACGAAATCTGCGGAGTGGTCCGTATCGTGTCAACTCTGAGAACACTTATATAACACTTTTGAAGAGAAAGCTTCACTACGTTAGGTAAAGAAAAGTGAGCCTTAGGTCAAGTGTGGTTATAGGCCTTACCATATGTGGTCCACCATGATGCCGCACCATTTGACATTTGACCTTTAGATTTGCAGGCAGAGGGTGGTAAAATAGTCCGCAGCGTTCATTAGGTGACCAACCTTTCGCGATCAACCAGTAACTGCCACCTGCCAGGGTCATAGGTTGGGCGCACTGCATATCCAGTGTGCGGAACGCACTCAACGTTATAGACACCAAAACGCGTCTACTTGCCCAATACACCACAGCTTTCGCTCTCTAACCAGGTTCAGCAGCGGTTAAACAGCAGCTACCTTTTCACATTTGAGGTTTTGTGTGCATCAATATTTCCACTTGGCTGTGCGCGAGCAGCGTTCTGATTGGCGGATTTTATGCAGGCATCTACTGCGCATGCGCAGCACAGTCCAACACGCACGCGCATTCAGTCAGGCTGTAGACAGTGAAAAGTTCTACAGATCTTTGGCGCTAAAGAAAATTAGTCAAAAGGCACATTGTTCATACCTTCTTTAGCACTGAACACATGCTTTGCAGCATAAGGAATGATCAAATTAACGACTTTTGCCTTTGGAACCCCGCCTTAAATAACAAAGTCTGGAAATAACACGGGTTGCGGCTATCAACTCTGCTGTAATAAGTGGAAACGCAGTACAAAATAAAAAGAAGAAAAACTGATTGCAAAAAAAAGTAATAACCAAAATACGCGGTACCAAGGATTAGAAAAATGGTCTATAGACAGTCTATAGACTTCTTAAAGACTATTGCCTCCCTATATATTCCTCTTTGTTTATTCATAGTCTAAAGACTATTACGTATAGACTATGACCTTGCACTATGCCATGCACTGACCATGCATATAGACTATGACCATGCACCAAAAGTGCATGGTCATGGATTTATAGATGTATCGATAAACTGTGTATAAGATTTGTATTGCCTATAGACTGTTCTATAGGGTTTGTCTACAGAGAGTTCGTAGATTTTATCGACAGATGTTAATGGACAGTCTATTTACTGTCTAGAAAGAAATTTTTGTAAGGAAAGAGCACGGCAAAGGTACGAGGTTATCTCCGCCGCCGGCCTTCCCACCGGACGTTGTTCCTATTTTGGCACCTTCGTGCTTAGCGCTAGAGCAGCCATTGGGAGCAGTCAGTGCCCCCTGTAGCTCGCACCATACACTGAAACAGTGGCGAAAAGAAGGTTACCTTGTGAACGGCGACCGCAAGCGTCTGTGGTGGTTTCTAGCGGTGGGTTGGTTGTAGGGTCAGGTTTGCTGCCTGCTGAACGGGCGCGGTGTCAAGCCCTGTTAGTGAAGGAAATAATGGGAAGATCGTTAGGGTTCCGGGGAGCTGGTAACTGTTATTCCTCACGAGCACTCATTCCGATAACTGAAATCGCAAAGATTGACAGCCTGACTGCTGCAGTTTGACTCGTGGCACTGTTCTATCTTCGATCAGTCCGGTGAAGCAGCATGCTCTAGTTTATATCCTTTTGTCTAAATTTGAAAGGGCTGACAAGTTGTTTTATGCAATGAATATATAAAAACCTTTGGTTTCCAGCCTTTTTTCCCAACA
This sequence comes from Amblyomma americanum, assembly GCF_052857255.1. Taxonomy (NCBI): domain Eukaryota; kingdom Metazoa; phylum Arthropoda; class Arachnida; order Ixodida; family Ixodidae; genus Amblyomma; species Amblyomma americanum. The sequence continues at coordinate 82,751,163 of NC_135504.1, forward strand.
TAACTGACTGCTGCTTATTCGAAGGGGCACACCGAATGTTCGCAGCTGCCGCTACTCCAGACGAACGAATGTTTTGGGCGTTTAACGTCCCAAAACGACTCAGGCTGAGGGACGCCGTGAAGAAGGGCTCCGGAAATTTCGGCCACCAGGAGTTCTAAGTTTATATAATTAGTAATAAATAATGATCTTATATGCCGTTATGAAGAATGATGTCACACCATTAATTAGTGCATCTAATTAAGGGATTAATTGATGTAATTAAAAGATCCTAAGAATAGATAGATTGATAGATAAAGAGTAGGAGGGAAACACAGAGATGTTAACCAGAAAGGAGTTCCGGTTGGCTACCCTGCACTGGGGAAGAGGGATTAGGGGGCTCAAAGGAGGAAGAGAGAAGGGGGAAAAAGGCGTAACACACACACACACGCACAATACTGTCACAATTTGTCACTCAATCCAGTCGCTCTCAAGTAGACAAAGAGTGCCTTGTATGCCTTCAGGGCAGTCGACTGCTGTGGCCACGGACCGAGGATCTTTTGCTCTGTTAATGGGCGAGGATCGAGGCGGTCCAGGGCACAACACAGTGTATGTCTTGCACTCGCAAATGCAGGGCGCTCACAGAGAAGGTGAGCGATGGTCTCCTCACAACCGCAGCTTTCACAGGCAGGACTGTCCGCCATCCCCATCCGGAAAGCATAGTGGTTGGTAAAAGCAACGCCGATCCATAAACGGCATAACAATGTTGCGTCGCGACGTGCTAAGTTACGTGGAAGACGAAGGCGCAGTCCAGGGTCCAGTGCCTTGAGGCGGAGGTTGCAAAACTCTCCCGTGTTCCACGCTAAAAGTGTGAGCTCCAGCGCCAAAGGGCGAAGCCCACACGCTGCGTCAGGTCTTGATATTGGGATCCTCACTGGAAGTCCGTCGTGAGCAGACGCGCAGCCGCATCGGCCTGGTGATTACCGTTAATGCCACAGTGTCCTGGCAGCCATTGAAAAATGATGTCATGACCTTTGGAAACGGTGCCGTGGTACCGTAGACGGATCTCAGCAACAAGTTGTTCCTGCGACCCGCGGCGTAGCGCAGCTTGCAGGGCTTGAAGGCTGCTTTAGAGTCGGTGAAAACCGTCCAGTCATGTGGAGGTTCTTGACTGATGAACTCTACCGCAGCCCGTAAGGCTGCGAGTTCCGCACCAGTTGAAGATGTTGGATAGGTCGTCTTCACTTTCATGAAGATGGATCTGGCCGGTATCACCACCGACCCCGCAGAACTGGTCGAGTGAACTGATCCATCTGTGTAAACATGTATGCGGTGACTGTGGTAAGAATGCAGGTGATTCAATGTCAGTTGTTTGAGAGTGGGTAGTGATACACCAGCTTTCTTCGTAATTCCAGGAATATAGAGGTGAACCCGCGGTTCATGAAGACTCCATAAGGGTGAGCACGGTCTTGACGCAGGGGTGAACTCCGATGGAAGATATGCGCGATGAGCTTCAATGACTTTGACGAATGCAGTACGCAGCCTAATTATTGGGAGTGTTGCGAGGTGATGACAGGGAATCCGTGTGAGGTGCCGAATATGTGTTCTCATGATTTCAACAGCAATGTATGTAGTAACAGGATGTTGCCGGGCAACAAGTAACAGTTGCTGCTATTGATGCACATTTAGGCAGTCCAAGGCAGATACGGAGAGCTTGCGCTTGCACGCTTTGAAGAGTCTTGATATTTGTCTTTCTAATGGAACTGAATATCGGAAGACTGTACCGCATGTAGCCCAGAAATAGGGAACGGTACAGTTGCAGCATAGAAAGCACTGATGCGCCCCAGGACTTTCCCCCGAGGAAGGAGAGGATGTGGACAATCGCAATTAGTCTCTTTCTCATGTCGTAGACATGTGGATTCCACGAGAGGTTCCTGTCGATGACAACACCAAGGAATCTGTGGCTTCTCTCATAGGAAATGGCTTCACCATTAATGCGAATGGTGTAGCGTGACATTATTTTGCGTGTTAACGCCACAAGTGAACACTTTTCGGTCGAAATGTACAGGCCCTGCAATCGAAGATAAGATGTCAATATTGATGCCGCCTTTTGAAGTCTTGCATGAACTTGAGGATGGGTCACCCCTGATGCCCAAATACAGATATCATCTGCATATACAGAGATCTGAGCAGATTGAGGCAATACGTCGACCAGGCCGATGAGAGCAAGGTGGAGGAGAACTGGGCTCAGCACTCCACCCTGAGGGACTCCGCGCGAATTTCGGTGTAAGGACGTTGGTCCGTCCGCAGTCAGGACAAAAAACGACCTCTCTGATAAATAGCTGCATATCCAGCTGAACGTGCGGCCTCCGATCTCAGCAGCTTCCATGGCGTCCAAAATGGCCTGATGCGTTACGTTGTCGTACGCGCCCTTGATATCCAAAAACAATGCCACGGTCAATCTTTTCAAACTTTTGCTGTGTTGCACCGACGTTACAAGGTAAACCACGTTGTCGATAGAAGAGCGGCCCCGTCGGAACCCAGACATGAAGGCTGGATAAATCTGATATCGCTCCAAGTACCATTCCACGCGTGTCAGCAGCATTCTTTCCATGACTTTGCCGACGCAGCTGGCGAGTGCAATTGGACGGTATGATGAAAGGTCGAGCGGTGATTTCCCCGGCTTAAGAAGTGGAACCAGACGACTGGTCTTCCAATCATGAGGAACTATGCCAGCAGTCCATGACTTGTTGTAAGTGTCCAAAAGAGCCCGTCGAGCTTCTTGGCCAAGGTTGGCAAGTGCGGAGTACGTCACACCATCGGGCCCTGGTGAGGATGACCTTCTACAACAAGCAAGCGCAGCATCAAGTTCTTCCATGGAGAAAAGTGCATCCATCCGAGAATCCCTTGACGGTGGAACATTGTTGCAGTGCAGCGTTGCGCCTGAATTCGGAGGGCCTGTTATTCTTGCGCAGAAATCTTCGGCTACCTCAACCACACTGCGCCTTTGGTGGAGCGCTACGGATTTGAACGGGTAGCGCTGTTGAGGGGACGTGCGAAGACCCCGAATTACACTCCAAACGCGTGACAAAGGCTTCCGTGGATCAAGTGTTTGGCAAAACGTCCTCCAGCGTTGTGTTTGCAGTGCCTGAATTCTGCGCTGAATCTTCTTCTGAATGCGCCTAGCATCTCTTAGATCTAGGCGCGACTTTGTGCGTCGGTATCTGCGCTCTGCCCTGCGCCGTTGTGATCGTAGTCGCTGCAATTCGAAGTCAAAATCTGTGTATTTAGCGACATGGTTAAAGGGGCAGGTGGCGTGTTCCATGGCCTCCTTAATTTTTTGTTCAAGACCGGTAGAGAAGCCCTCTGTGCAAGCAGCTGCCATAAGTAACTTAAAACTGCCCAGTCAATGCGCTGCCTACACGTGGCTGGGGAAAATTTAGAATGGCCGGCAATAATAAGATAGCTTGGGATATGGTCGCTGCATCCTAAGAATAGGTGGTTACACCACAGTATGGCATCTGCTTAACAATAAATATCCATAGAAACCTTACGCAAAATGACAGAAAACTCCATTTGAGGTATAAATAATAACTAAAGGTTCTGGATTTAAAATGACGTCGACATCAAGTGCCGGAAGTCTCGGAAAACAATTCAGATCTTAGAAAACATCCGATTAGTATTTGTATGAGAATTGAGCTCAGAAGAAATAATGTGAGGCTACTCAAGGTATTTAAGTCAACCTTTGCATTTAATGATTCAATTTACTCCAATAAGCATGCAAGATTACATTGCTCTATGCCAAATAATAAATTTCACTTCCGATCTCTACTTCACCCCAAATCATTAGTGGTCTGCAATGAGCCGAGGTCTCTTTGCCTGCACTGTCCTTGCACAGATGCGATTGCACTGTCGTGACTGACACGGGGCAGCAAGGTGATTTCAACGTGGGCCAGAACGAAAACATTTGACAATTTTTAAGCATATTACAGTAGGATTCAAGAATTTCGCTCAGATTTTCCTTCCGTTCATTGCACTCACCAATCGGCAGTCTAAAGCAACTTGCTTCCAAACACATCGAGATACTTGAGACTGTATATTTCACCCACGTAAACTTTTTGTACTATATGTCTTAGTGAAAAGGTTTAATAGATTCGAGATGCTTAGCCAAAGGTAACTAACTCCCAGGTAACCAAGACATTCAATGCTTGCAGAACTAAACACCTTTAATTTCTTGCTCTCAGAAGCACCTGCTATCCGCTTTAAACACAGGTTTCGATTCTGTTCCCTGTTTGTAAAGTGACAAGCGCCGTGTCTGTTAGAGGAGTGGTAATTGTTCTGCTGCAATTCGCTTAAATTCGACTTATTTCAAGCTTATGTAGCAAAAACTATGACCAGTAATTTTGAGAACGTTAGCTCTTTGTCATCACGTTTGCATATTTCGTGGTGTCTGCTACCATCCTGATATCACAGCGCCACCTTTCGCAGCAACCGCTCATCACGTTTCGAGATTTCGTGGGGCCTCCTGCCACCCTGAGATCAAAGCGCTATCTGTGGCAGCAACTAGAATGCAGCACATATCGCATTGAGACTTGTAGAGCCGTCGACAATTCTTAAATTCGTTCCGCTATACATACTCCGACAACAAGGGGCACCCTTCCGAGGACAGCTGTGTGCCGAATTTAAAGGCAAATGAAGCCCTATGAATTGTGGTATAGAAATAAAACCACAGTTTAGTAATAGGTAAACATTGTATCCATGCAATTACTAATTGAAGTGGTACCATATCGCACCGCAAGCCGAATTCTAGGTCCACCTTGACACCCCAAACGAAGCAGATTCCGTTTGGGACGTATCCTGAGGGGGCGCAACTCGACAACGGGTAGACGTGGATCATAATTTCTCTGGCAGATGGCGCTAGGCATCGATCGCTCCGCTAGGTGGAAAAGTTGGTTTACTTTTCCGAACCGCTCGGGGTTTTCTTCACTGGCCCCGCTAGATGCGGAAAGACTCGTTTTATGCACGGCCAATAAAGCTAACGCTCGTTACTTCAACGTCTCCTAGACGGTGGCGGTTTTTTTTTTCTCCTGCAGGGTTTCTTCACAGGACCACCGTTATTCAAGGTTTGGTACCGGTCCTTTCTGGCTCGACTTCAGTCGCGGCCGGTGTGTTGTTATTCTGAGCAGAAAGGACTAGAAATGGGTCCACAGCGACGGAATACTCCGTACCGTACTGCGGATGCTACGGAAGGAGCTCGCCCAAAAAATTTACGCCATGACCTTCAGCATTGTTATTATCCTTATCGGACACAAGTTCGTATAGTCGTTTCGAAAAAAAATAATCAAGCAGTTTTTTTTCCTACTTCCCCAAATGCAGTTTCACCGGACGCACCTCAGTCAAAAAGTTGCTCACATGACCGGATCAGTGTGGCAGGTTCTTGATTGCCTAAACAAACTTAAAAAGAAAAAACTGCGGCGAAACACGGGACGAGAAACAATACGACAGCACTAAGCGCCGACCAGCAACTCGTTTTTCCAGCTGTATATATCTCGCTTCTGGCGAAATAAATACGAGTTGCTTCTTTCTTGTCCCGTGCTTCTGCGTTGTTTTGTTTTCTTAAGCTTAGTTCGCGTGTTGGCGAACAAATAGGATCCTTTGCACTTTCTGGCGCCCCATATGTGTGTGGTATGGGGTTTATGAAATGCAACTCGATGATGATGATCATGATGGATTTTTATGGCTCAAGGGCATCTCTAGCCAAAGAGCTCCATGGCAGAAGGCATTTTCGATTACTCAAGGGAGGGTCAAAGACCCATTTTTCAGGCATTTCACCCTGCAGAAGCCGAGCACCAAGCCAGGGTAAAGCTTGTACCTATTGTATCACCGGTGGGTACCCGGTGCCACTGGAGATTGAACCCCGCACCTCCTGGATGCTCAACCACTAGACCATCGCTGCGGTCACAGAATGAAACTCTTCTGGTAGCTTAGCGCCTTACTGCCGAAACAACGAGGAGAGTGCGTCGGCTCTGTGCTGTTTTCCAAGAGAGGCAAGGGCTCACCGTTCGCTGTTTCCTTCGGCGCAACAGCATGTATAGGCGCGGACATGTTATTCGAACTCCGCTGGCTCGAGCGACGCACCAAGCTGTGTCGGTGTTCACGCCTTTTCTGGCCAGTACCAGGTGCCGGAGTAGACCTGCAGTACTTGCTGCCTCCGACAGCTGCTTCCATGACGACGAAAAAGCCGCGCCGGTCGCCTGGGCTGCTGCAAGAGTGCCTGATATGCAGAGAAACCTTTAAAGTGCCTCTGTATTGCTTCATGTCGTTGTCATAAACATGCAATACCGTGCGACCTGATGTGTAGTACCTATTCATATCTAAAACTATCGCATTAAGAACCAGCGCTAAAAAACACACACAGAGGACGACACTAGACACACGAAGGCGCTGATGTCTCGTCTCGTCCTCTGTGTGTGTTTTTTAGCGCTGGTTCTTAATGCGATGGATCACAACCAACTCGCTCAATCCTCAGTTCTACAGTTCAAAAACTATTGCCATTCAAAACTAGCACGTTGTTACTTCATATGCACTTGCACTAACATCATTATGGCAAAGCGTAGTTTAAGTTTGCTTACAACCGAGGCGAATAAAAAAAACTACTATCTGTAGCACAATGTGTGTAGCCTATTTTAAGCATGCCAGACGATTTTACATGCTGCATTCCAAAGAGAGAGAGAGAGAGAGAATGTAAAAGGACTCGCCGCGCCGTACGACGTCTTACATGTAAATAAATCTTACATGTAAATAGATCACTGCCCACTGTTCTCAGACCACTTTCTTGGTTTCGCTAACCCTCGGCGACATCTGTGAAATTCTTCCCAAGCAACAAGGCTTTCGGCGATGGCCCAATGACAAATTGCAAATCATGCAACAGAGCTGTTTTTAGTCTGAAGCGATCCGAACACCGGCCGACCACGCGAAGGGGTCATCGTGGCGACACTTTAAAGCAAACTCTAGGTTCCATGTGTGCAGCGCCCACAATCCCCAAGTCCGGGAGAACATATTTTAAATCGGGCATTACGTGGAACGTTCCGCTCACCTTCTCAATGACCTCTATGAGTTCTTGCTGCATTCTAGCACACTGTCATGATGTCCCTGTTTCTACCTGCTTCCGCCATGGTTGAGTATTTTTTCGGCCGAGAAGTCGCGATGTCCCCCTTTTATTGGTTCTGTTAATCTAAGGCACACGGCTGTCACGCGGGTAACCTTTGAGCTCAGTGCAGGTAGCCCAGGTGCTTCAAGAAGGGCGCCTCGAACGGACGGCCCAGCAACGACCGTTAGTATTGCCCCGCAGTGAATGCTTGCTCAATTCCGGCGAAATTTACAGTCCACACAGTCCGGACGTGTACTGTAAGCTGTCGAATATTTCTTTCCGCACGAGTATTTCAACAACATCACCAGGTAACGTCATAAGCTATAGGTTGACTGACATCGACGCTGCTTTTTTCTTGCTATTCACGTCACTTGTGGCCAGAAGTGTTGGAGGGGGGGGGGGGTGTTGCGTTTTTTGGCTGGTGCGCTTCGGCCACGTGGGCAAAATGCAAAAGCGGCACTACGGTGCTCGATGTCAGCTGACGTCTTAACAGCTAGGGGTCCGAAGTGTTGGTAATGCGGTGGCATTAGCATGTGTTAATGCCTTTACTAGTGATGCCACTTTTGGTCTGATGACGCCCCTTCCTGCCGCCAATGGGAGTGCTCCCGTCTGGCGAGGTCACCAGACCAAATATTTCTCACTGGCTGGAGGGAATTAATGTCACCAGAGTAGATAATTGACATTGGCTGGAGGAGAGCGACGTCACCAGAACAGAAACGACGTCACTTCCAGTAAGGGCGTCAACGGTGCTGAGTTTTCCAGCGATAGTTGTTAGGCGGCCATTCCTTGGCTCTGCGTCATAGTCGTCCGCCGTCGTCAGCGTAAGCGATGGGAGGAAGGATGCGTTAGCACCCGCCGGTTTCGCCGGTCAGCCTGGGTCGCATAAGCCTCCAGGTGGCTCTGTTTGGAACAAGCCGCCTGCCAGTGCAGGGGTGCGTCATGTGACCACTACACCAGTGGTCTTAAACAGTTTTCGCTGAATCATGTGTTACGCTGTAGTAATCGAACTGTGAATTATTTATTGTTGCTATTAGTTTCGGTTCTGGCTGCACCTTAGTGGGCGGCGCATGCATGACGTCACACTCACTCTAGCCTCTGAAGCGTCGGCGATCACATGCGGTACGATTTTTACCGACACACGTGGACGCTAAAATTTTTGGTCTTGCTCGAATTCGATGTTAACTGCAGCAGGTCTCTATGTGATTACGAGACCTATTACAGCTATTACCTGTCACCCCAATGCCTATTATAGCTTGAGTGGCAGCCGCTAAACAAACAAGTTGAACGGTTTGTTGTGTGCACCCAAAGAATGGCACAGACTGAGCAGGTGCTAATTTTTGCAGGAGACTCGCAGGAGGGGCGGATACAGTTACGGTTCTTTCTTGCACCAGGAATAACCACACTCCTGTTTGTAAGCCGTGCCTGACTCAGTTGAATAAGAGGAGAAAACTTACCTCTGCCTGAAGAAGATGTTCAGCAGGCCCAAGGCACTGCCTTCGGTCCCGGGATGAGGTTGGCATCGATGCACGGTGCCCAGAGAGCGCCGACTGCGAGAAGGCATTGAAAGAAATTTGCGTGTACATGGCAGTATAATTGCCTATTGCCTCTCACCTACCATTAGCCAGCATGGAATTAAATTTGTTCCTGAAAATTAGAGCTGTCGCTTTTCTGTGGTACGCCGTTAATTATGGCTAAGCGCGTTCAAATGTATAAAAAAGTCTGGGACGGTGCAGAGGCGCTGTAATATAAATGCTGGAAACTACAGAATGCTGCCTAGCTGCTGCCCTGGATATTATTCACAGTCTACAGCTGCTTACTGTTATGTGTGATGGCAGATAGAGGGCTGTGATGATCCCAGGTGGCTAATGTAAGTTTTCTTTTGAGCGTTACATCTTGCTCATAACGTTTCTTGATTTCTTGGACTCTGCTACCAACTCTCTTCGGCGTGGAATTTTCTAAGTCCGAGGAAATCAAGATGGCGGCCCCCATAGTGAATCCATATAGCAACCCAACTGGCGATTGATTTGTGACGTCATTAGCATGCGAAATTGGTGATTGATGAGGTCACTGATATATCCAATTGGTGATTGATTGGTGACGTCACTTATAAATCCAAGATGTCGGCCAATAATGGTAATTAATTGATGACTTCAGTAACTATTCCAATACGGCGGCCGACTTGGGCGACGTCATAATCCAAGATGGCGGGAAAATTCGGGCGCCAATGACGGCGTCAAAATGCAATGTGGCATACAAAAGTGAAACCACGCGATTATGACGTCATATGAAATCTAGTAAACCCAACAGCTAACGCCGCTCGTTACTGCCACGTCTTCCAGACGGTGGCGGCTGCTTTTTTTCCACAGTTATGGCAAAATCGTATGCAACCACGCACTGAATTCCTTTTCTGCAGAGCTAGTTGGAGCCACATCTGTTGTGAGTCAGCTCAGGTCTCAGGGCCAGCATTCAATCTCGCCTATAAGAACGCAAGATCTGTTGCTTTAATGCACGGTGGACAAAGAGGACACCACACTGCAGGACACGCGAACGCCTTGACCGTGGTTGGACGCACGAAACACTTACCCGTGTCAAGAGGACAAATTTAGTGCTGTACTAAATGACAAATTTCGCCCAATTATCTTATTTAGCATGATTTGCAAGAATTACCACCGCTCGCAAGCCAAGAGTTCTACAAAACTCCTTTGCAGAAGAAATACCTACCGCACAAGCAGTACCACGCAGAAAAGCAGGAAACTTCGTTAAAGAGAACATGCCGTCTGTCAGCAAGTGTTTTTTTTTTCCATAGATTTTTAAGTTAGACGAGACACTAGCACTGTAGATCCATTGTGACTGGATCCAGCTTTCGGTGCACTTCTGACAAACTCGTGGCTTGCGGGTCGACGCGTGAGTCAATGGCTTATTTATCGACTGGTTAGTCAAGAGCGGTAACATTTTCTGCGAAAGGATCGTAATTCTAGTACATATGGACAGCCTTAACAAGGTTTTGCCCTTACGAACATTGCATTTTAAGAAGTAAAAACTTTCACTGTTTTATAGTAGTAATGATTTCGACCTGCATGTAGTAAGGTACTGGTTGGAGTTCAAGTGCGTGTATTGGGTTTAGATAAGCCGAAGGCTGTCTTGCCCCAAATGCGAGGCTTAATGATTGATTTAATGTGTGATACACTTTTAGTGGTATTTTGTCTATAGACTACGAATAGACACAAAGAAATATCTGTAGAAAAGAAATGGAGTCTATAAGAAGTCTATAGACTGTATATGGACCATTTCAGTAAGGGAACAACAGATGAGTCTGTCGTGCTCACCCATCCCCGCTGTAAGCCCGCCTTGAGTTGGGTTGCTGTGAAGTCCCGCCTCGCACCCACGTGAAGAATGCACTTCCATGCATGTTTTCCATTCGAAGACACTGCCGCTGCTGCTCCTCCGAGGCCATCACAGCTGGCGATGTCGCCTCTGGACAAAAAGACAAAAGCGAAAGCTGACTCGTCTCATCAGCACAGGATCTATAAAAGCTTTTCGGGCGCCTGCTCATCCGTATCCTCCATTATGTGCATGATAATGAGAAGCCGTTAGAGAGTTTGGCAAACGTGCATTATCACGTCGCATGTAGGAGACGGCTCTGAAGCCGTAGTAACACACTTTGTTTTTGTTCGGTTAACGGGGGTTCAACGTCCCATAGCGACTCAGGCCATGAGAGACGCCGTAGTGAAGGGCTAAGGTAATTTCGACCACTGAGAATTCTTCAACATACACTGACATAGCACACTACACGGGCCTCTAGAATTTCGCCGATGACGAAATTTGACCGCCGTGGTTGAATCGAACCCGCGTTTTTCGGGCCAGCAGGCACCACGGCGGCTGTGGTATCTTTAATGACACAAACACCAAATACTGCCATGCACCAAACGCGAGATTTATTGTGTTTGCAGTGTGAACAAGCTTGTATGAAACTATTTTTGCATATTATAGCCTGTTTGGGTGCACTGCTTTTAGGAACTAAAGAACACGACATTAGCCGGATGCGGTTTACCGTGAGCTCATCTCCACATTCTTCACACATCGATTTACCTTACCACGCTAGCTTAGATTAGGTAGCATCGATGCGCCACTCTCACGCATCACCAGATATGGCGATATGGCGGGCAGATTGCCTGCCATTTTTATCTAGAGGCGCATCATTCATTTCACCCGTGCACTGTTCCTGCCCGGCGAATAAGCCGAAAAACATCGTAAGACAGTCACGCAGCAGTGCGCGGTGCACCCTAGTTAAGTTCCCGACTGTACATAACAGGTATCAGCGATGTTGAACATTGGTTACAGGTGAAGAAAAGGCTTAGTAACAGTCTCGGTGAACACCTGAATAATGTCTATAGGTGAACACCTTAACTGTTCCGTTAAAAAAGCATGAAGCAGTGAAAGAAGCAGTGAAAAGTGGTGCCTTAGTGGAGGATTTCCATTCGCTTCGACTACCAGGGGTTTAGATACACCCTAAGGGTTAACAGGGATATCTAGAAGGCAGGGGCTGATGAACTTAAAGATATCGAAAAGAAAATACCATTAAACAAAAAAAAATAGATGATCGATGCGGTAGAAATGCGTTAGGCGAATTCTTTCAAGAGCGTTAGTTCTTACGCGTCACGTTTCTCGATTTCTTTGGATGTGCTACCACCTCCCTTCGGCGTGGAATTTTCAAAGTCCATGGATTACCAGATGGCGGCCTCTGTAGTAAATTGATATAGCAATCCAATTGGTGATAGATTACTGAAGTCATTTACATACAGAATTGTTGATTGATTGGTGCCATCGCTGATAATGCACGACGTCGAATTCGTATTTGCATTGGGGTACCTCACATTAATCTAATTCATATCAATTCTAGTAAACCAAACCACTAACGCTCGTTACTTCAACGTCTTGCAGACGGTGGCGGAAATTTTTAATTTCGCTTTTAATTGTGTTTTAATTGTGTTTATAGAAATAAAAACGGAAGGCCGAAAACGACAGCAACGAACTCTAACGTGATATAAGCGCAGTTCATAGTTGAAGGACTGAAACTGGTGTATATTGCATCATTGCATCTCCAAGTGCGCCACGGAAATGATCGGTGTCTGTGATAGCAGGTAGTGCGGCAGACAGGTGGTTCCGCTCGCGTCAAGTTATTGGTGAGGTGGAATACGAATAGGTGGCTGTGTGCTGCCACGGTTATGAACCTCTGAAGCAGGTATTAAGTATCTGAGGTCATGGATGAATATAAATGACAGTCTATGATGTCGTGATCACAAATTTTTTTGGTAAGATATCGGATTGCTATAACCTTGAGTAACCTCCAATGAAAATAAAGCAGGTGTAAATTGCCTGCAAAATTGAACAACTTGACTGTGCATTGTGCAGATGGCATAAAATGCCGGACTCGTGCGTACTATTCACATAAAAGAGAGTGCAAAAAAGCTATGTTTACGAATTTTTTTTTGTCTATGGCATTAATGATGCTATGATCAATTTATAGTGAACGTCCCTATAGTAATGAGTATTGGAGCAGCCTTATGCAGAACCAGTCATATATAAGGTATGCGTAGGGGCGCGGGCGTAGGTATATGTTTATGCCAAGCGTGCTTCACACATGACGGTGCCAGGCGTGTGTGACCGTGCATCACACACGGTCACACAGTGTCACTCGTGCATCTCCACAAGGCAAGGAGTTTGGCGTTAAAGGATGAGGTTTCGCAGTGTTCTGCTAAACGCGAAATGTGCACGCCTACACGATACCCTCGAAGTCCAAACAGGTCCAGGAAAACGTCGGGAAGACCGTAAGAATGAAAACAGGATGCTTTGAATGCAAAACCAAAATAAAGCTTAGCAATTACTGCTTCGCTGAGCTTATGAAAACTGCACTCCTAAAAAAAACTTCCTATATCTGCGCTCTTGCAGCACTGCCTTATTATATGCTTACTGCTCGTCCATTTTCACTACGAGTAAACACATGGGGCAGGGGCTTAACCCTTACATATTTTTAGACAGTCTATTGACTATTCATAGGCTGCTGTCTACGAAGACTTTAAACTCTATAAACAAACCCTATATAACAGTCTATAGCCAATGCAAATCCCATAGACAGTCTATAGACAATCTATAGATGTATGGCCATGCACTTTTAGGAGACTTGTCTACAGACAGTCTATAGACTACGAATAGACAGAAAAATTTCTGTAGGAAGGAAATAGAGTCTAAGAAGTCTATAGACTGTATATAGACCATTTATATGCTTACTGCTCGTCCATTTTCACTACGAGTAAACACATGGGGCAGGGGCTTAACCCTTACATATTTTTAGACAGTCTATTGACTATTCATAGACTGCTGTCTACGAAGACTTTAAACTCTATAAACAAACCCTATATAACAGTCTATAGCCAATGCAAATCCCATAGACAGTCTATAGACAATCTATAGATGTATGGCCATGCACTTTTAGGAGACTTGTCTACAGACAGTCTATAGACTACGAATAGACAGAAAAATTTCTGTAGGAAGGAAATAGAGTCTAAGAAGTCTATAGACTGTATATAGACCATTTATGTAAGGGAACAACAGATGAGTCTGTCGTGCTCACCCATCCCCGCTTTAAGCCCGCCTTGAGTATGGTTGCTGCGGAGTCCCGCCTTGCACCCACGTGAAGACTGCACTTCCATGCATGTTTTCCATTCGAGGCCACCGCCGCTGTTGCTGCTCTAAGCCGTCGCCGCTGGCGTTGGTGCCTCTGGACAAAAAGACAAAAGTGAAAGCTGACTCGTCTCATGAGGACAGGAGCTGTAAAGCTCTTCGGGCGCCTGCTTAGCCAAATCTTCCATTACGTGCAGTATAATAACAAGCGCGTAGAGAGTTTGCCAAGCGTGCATATACACATCGCATGTAGGAGATGGCTCTGAAGCTGTAGTACCACACTTAGGATCGGTTAACGGAGGTTCATCCTCCCAAAGCGACTATGGCCATGACGGACGCCGTAGTGAAGAGATCCAGAAATTTCGACCACCTGGGGTTCTTTAATGTGCACTGACATCGCACAGCACACGGGAGTCTACAATTTCGCCTTCATCGAAATTCGACCGATGCGGCCGGGATCGAACCCGCGTCTTTCGGGTCAGCAAGCCGAGCGCCATAACTACTCAGCCACCACGACGGCGTAGCACACTTTGTGGTGACCTACTAGGAGGGTAGGTAGCTATTGAAACTACAAAGTATGATATAGTTTTCTGAAGCAGGATAGAAAATGCGCCTTCTCTGACGATTCAGACAGGCGAGTCACTGTATGGTAGTGTGTAGACTGTGTAAACTGTCGTTGCAGGCGTAATAATAACTAAATATATTTTTCCTGAAACGCAAAGATAACGTGTTGTTTTGCGTTTAGAAGGCTGTTTTCTGGCTATTAACTTAGAAACGCTTACATGTAATAAATTATTTACATATAATGCTTACATAAGGCCAAAGCTTCTGTTTGCATCAATAGTATGACGAACACGTTTTACTGTCGCAATAACGTTAGTAGCAAAAAAATGCAAGCTTACAGAAGGGAGATCTGTAGATATATGACAATTATAAGAAACTTAAGAGTATGCGAAAAAAAGACGTGTAAAAAAAACTTCTGGTTGAAAATTGCGCTTGTGCAGAATTTGTGGGCATGTAGCCTCAAGGTATATGCCGCGGTTAAGCAATCATGTTGAGCAAACTGTCATGCTAACATAGGAAAATGTTCCACCATCGAAGCTCTTTTCCCGGTCATCAGGTGTTTCCTGATATTAACATGTAAACGGTTTTGAATGAAGCGAGAGTTTTGAGAGTTTCCAGTGACATGCTGTGAGAGCTTGGGTTGAAAATGAATGGCCGCTGAAACGAGTTAATTTTCCGGGTAACTTTTTGCTGGTACAGGAGCACTCAGTGAGAGGGCCTTCGTGTCGCTTATACTATCACGATGGAAAGAAACGCGAACAATACGGCGTCTACGCATTCCACTGTTCGAATTTCTTTTGGTCGCCTTTTTACCTGGACAGCCGCAGCGGTAGCGCAGTGGTGGAGCATCCCCCTCGCATGCGGGATGTGCGGGGTTCGATCCACAGTACCGCCGGGTACCCACCAGTGATACAATGGGTACAAGCTTCCCCTGTTTGTCTGGTTTCGGGTTTGTGCAGTTCACGCGGGCAGGCCTCTTCATGCTGACGCAGTTTTGCCATGCGGGGCTTGTGTGTTAGGCATAGCTAGTTTTCAATTACTAACTGCCATGCATCAAAGTGCGTTGGTGCGAGTGTTGGTGTTTGTATGCTTTTCTTCGCGTTGTATGTTTTACTCCAATGCTCGCGGCTTACGCCCCCCTTCCCACTCTGCCCATCAACCTCTTACAGTTATAACAATGCCACCGGTGCCAAACCTAGGAACGGGCACCTAATACCTGCGCTGCAAGCATCGAATATGGGTGCCACCACATTCTGCAGGTTTTACAAGCAAGCTATCAAGATAGTGTTTTGCCGCACGGATCCCGCAGGCCAGACTGCATTGCTATTAACATGTGGAAGTCTGTTCAGGCCTTCAAGTCACGAGTTTGAACCAAGGGGCGGAAAAATTTTAAAACCTGATTGTCTCGGCAATGAACGCATGATTTTTTACCGCAGTAGATACATCAATAAAGCCACGAGCAGCCATGCCAGAAAAGACCTACTCCAGTCTGCCTTCCTTTCAAATCCGTGTTGTCAATCGCGCTGTTGTCAACTATCAATCTGCAGCAACTTGTCTTCAAGCTCATACCCAAAAATTCTGGAACAAAACATTTTGAGTGGGATACCGTTTATGAATGCAATTTTTTCACATGAGATTTCACGATAACAAGCAATATATTGGCGGATTACCCGACGGCAATCTTGTATTTTTTTTATCACGTTTTTCTTATCAAAAGCGTTCCCCATTGGTTTTCTATGGCAGTCTTAACTGATCAGTGCGACCGACGAAAAACACTTAAAGGGAAAAATTTTGCTACATTGCAGAATAATGGACCATTACCTTCAATATTTCTATAACAGTGTCTTACAATTTTCCAAATTCCAAATTTTTGCCAGAGAAAGCTCGACTTGACACAGCTGCCATCCTTTTGAAAGTGCTCACAGAATATTCAACGTCTTATTGCATCACATCGAAATAGTACTTTGGTTCAGCGAGAGTGCTTCCGCCAGTCACTCAAGATATCAGCAGGCTCCAGGCGACAGTCTATAGAGAACACTGCTTGACGCACCCTTCCCTAGGCTCTACGCTGGAACCATCTTTTCACGGTGTTCCAATAATCAAATATGCTCTCGCAAGGTCTGAGTACTTGCAAGAATAAAGAGGAGAGCGCCTCCGCTCTGAGCTACATTTGTCCAGGGATGCAGGAGCTCACTGCTTGTAATCCGCTCTTTCGGGCGAAGGGCAGCTTTCGCTCGACGTAGACATGTTCACCGCACTGCGCTGGCTCGAGCGACGCCATGCTGAGACAAGCTTGGCCGTCGCTAAAGCCTCTCAATGCACGCTCCAGAAGAGGAGGTAAGTCTCTGGTATCCTTGCCTCCGACACCATCTCCAAGACAACGAAGAAGCCGCGCCAATGGCCCGGGCTGCGAAGAGCGCGTGATAGGCAGAAAAAGTTTAAAAACTCGCAGCGGCTTAGCGCTTGTTGAACCTAGTGATAGCAGCGAAAGCTCTGTTAAGCATGGTTACCCGTGGTTTGGCGCCGGAGTCGGTCCGTCGAGCGCCTCATCCATGGCAAGACTGTACGACTGAGCACAACTGTCATACCCCCCCCCCCCTCTCCGCTAGTCACGTGGTACTACAGCAGCGGCGAGGCTCCGAGCGAGCGCAGCTGCGGCACCCCTCCATAGCGAGTCACGTGGTATGACGTCACTTGCACACCACCGCCCCGCCAGCTCAAGATCAAACGCGCTCAAGATTTGACCTTGGGAATTGTAGTGCCAAGAGTAGAGCTTTCGCTCTAAAAGCGCCTCGGTACATACGTGGTGGTCATAAATATACGAAACAGTCCAAGGTGGCAGCTAATGTGTGTATATATTTATGCTCCTGTTGCAAACGCGAATATTGCAGATAAGCACGGGTGTTTCTTTGTAGAGCGAGCCGCGCATCAAATCGATGTAACAGACTGAGCGCCACCTCGATGTTGCCCTACACCAATTGTTCCTCGATGCGGGGCCATGTGGGATGCAGTGCGGCTGCAAAGTGCGCGGCTAAGCGCTCGCGTGTTCGCTTTAAGAGTGGACGACCGTGTGCCTGCACTGACTACGCTGTTGTGAAGTGCAGTATATTAAACGGCCTTGCTACAATGGCGAATGGCCGGAAGATATTTGAGCAGCAATTAAAGCCAGCATTCAATCTGAACCATACCGGATCGTTTTGCGGGCGGCAAAGTCGATAAATAGGTCAAATAAAATAAAGCCTCCCACCGCGTCCTTCATGCAAATAAAGGTTAGTGTGCTGAACAATAACTCCTTTAATTCAAGAAACATGCGCCTAAAGGGGCATAAAGGACACGAAATTGTAGCTCCTTAAACCAGAGCATGTTGAAACAGCGTCAAGAAGCACCTCCTTATAATTAACTCCCTTGTTCTCAACCGCGCGTGTTAACTGCAACCATCTCTCATGAAATGCGACGAATACGTGCGGGATTAGCGTGCTGCTTGATATTCGCACTCGAGATGCTCTCTGTCGTGCAAACCAGTATTACACACCAGAATGGGGAGCCGAATGACCGAAGAAATTAGTCCCGAGGAGAAGCCTCTCACCTGCTTCAGGCCACTGACTGGTGAAGTGGCAATACCGCATCATGAGGCTAAAGAAATGAACCATCACGAGACAAACGCAAGGCTCTTTTTGCACTGTGTAAAATATATAAAGGTTTAATAAAGTATAAATAATAAAGAAAGTGTGGTTCTTATAAACTAGTAAAACACAGCAAGTTCCACCATCGAGTGCGTTTTCTTCCATGTAGTATTCTCTGATGCGAATGCGGACATCGATTATTATGTTGCGAGAAGCGTTCTAAGTGACTACAGCTTGCTGCATGAAACGATAATGTGCTATATTATGGGCTTAACTAGACGTAACTTGTTATTTACCTAACAGTCATGGAATTTCCAGCACCATGAACTTCAGGGACTATCATGTACTACAAGCAGTCTTTTATGAGCCACATTTATGTTCTTGTGTTCCTCGTTGTGTGTTTGTGCAGTGCACACTCAAGTACGTTCGCTCGTTGTCAGCAATTCTGACCTAACTCGGGTCCCAGCGATATTTCAAGATATTAATGCGATAGCAATATATGGTTATGTCGCGTCAGCAAAAAAGTGTCTGCAAATTTTGTCCGCAAGATTATGTCGTTCTGCGGAGATAAATGTGCAAAAGTTTAATTCTCTTAGGTATTGCGTGAGGAGATCTTGAAATGGCAAAAGTTTGCTTGATGAATTGCAGTAAGTTAATTAAATTTTAATGAATTAAAGTAAATGCTGCGTTTCAAGCAGGTTTCGTGTGACTGATCCGATGAAAAATGATATAAATGCATGAGAAGGCTTAATTAGCACATAAGAAGGAAAAATAAAGTACAAAATAAAAATTATGCAAACAAAATTTCAAAAATAAAACAAGAAATGAAAAATGTAGAAAGAAAGAAAGAGGAAAGAGAAAGGCTTTTGCATTTCCGCTTTTAAGCAGACAAGTGCAGTCCTGTAATTTTTTTCCCCTCCGTTGTGACTCTGGCTTTATTACGGATTATCATCAGGAAGTAATGCTAAGACTGCATTACTAGTGCATGCACTGCTGTGTGTGTGTCTAGTGCTTCAGTGCAGATAATACTGTCGCTTGATTCTCTCGTTGATATTTTCCTCCACACAAGCCACGATAGCGTAACAATATAGCGTAGCAAATATTGATGCATACCGAGGAAGACAGCTTTTCCACAGTGCAGTACTTAAACGTACGCGCTCACCGCATTCCCTGCCACACCCTGCTACACTTCCTTTCTCTTGGAAGATATTCCCGATGACTATGCATTTTCTGTTCGACTGCTGTCATCAGTTTCGTACTATATTTCGATATAAGAGGGCACACATCCTTATCTCCTGTTTGTTTCCTAACCTACTGTTTTTTTTTTGGGGGGGGGGGGGGAGGGTTAACGTGCCAGAGCGAGTCAGGCTATGAGGGACGCCGTAGTGAAGGGCTCCGGAAATTTCGACCAACTGATCTTCTTTAACGTGCACTGACTTCGCACTGCACACGGGCCTCTAGAATTTCGCATCCATCTAAATTGGAAAGCAACGGGCGGAATTGAACCCTCTGCGCCGGTCGGTTCAATAGCCGAGTGCCATAACCGCTGAGTCACCGCAGAGGCATTTTGAAGGAAAAGCTTTGCTACGCTGGGTACAGCCGGGCCTCGCGGGGCACTAAATTTGACCTTCGCAGATTTAGAGGTCATACATTACTATAAGTCGCACCACAGCTAAGCCCTTCAGCCTAACCTTGTGGACCATCATGGTGTCGGACCACTTTGTCATGACCTTTGATCTTTCGATTCGCCAGTAGAGGGCGGTAGAATAGTCACGTGATAATCGCGCGATGTCGTGCGATGGCAACTGCTGTTGTGACGCCATCGAGGCGTGCGGTGAGGAGCGCACGTATAGCGTTCTTTGGGTGACCAACCTCTCTTGATCAACCATTAACTGCCACCTGCCAGGGTGAGAGCGCTGCCTATCCAGTGCGCGGAACGCATTCAACGTTACAGAGGCCAAGCTGCGTGTACTTGCCCGATAAACCACACCTTTCGCTCTCTAACCAGGTTCAGCAGTAGTTAAACTGCTTTCATATCATTAGACGCTATTTCCAGTCCTGAAATTTTGATACGCATCGTGCTGAACACTGGTACGTGTTTCACCAGTGCTTGTACTGTCAACAAGATGCACCAAACTCCTGCGCAATGTTAAGAGAAGCTGACTAGCACAGACAAAAAAAAAACGAACGCTGGACATCAGGGACAGGTTCGAGCCAACGCCATGAGAGGACGAAATCTCTCCTCTGCGGGCGCCATGGCACGACCGGACATTCTCGGCCCATCAACGGAAAGTCTCGCCTCTTCTTTAAACGTCAATGACATCGTCAGAGACCCACAGAAGCCACATTTGTCCAGAGAGCCAGATACTCACAGACGTCAAATTGCCGAGTTGCTGCGCGGGCTGCCGCAGCTGGCACGCTTGGACATGTCTTCGTTCTGAGCAGAATGCAGCCTCTTTGTGGGAGAATGTATCGAGGCCGCCGTGCTCTCCACGGAGATTCACCACGTGTATTTGCAGCCTGCTTCCACGACAACCAAGGAACGGCATCCTCTTCGAGACTTGCAGGCTAGCAGGAATGAAGTAGCGCGTTTGTGAGCACAGTAATTTGTCCTTGTCGAAGCAACCGAAAACATAGTACTGCTAGCTGCCGACGAGTGTTGTGTAGGGGAGTATTTCTGCGACGGACACAACAAATAAGAGCTTGAGGTAAGACATTTAACGCAAACCTTCCACCCGAAAGACTTTTGACCTAAAGGCATTTATCGTAAAATCACTTGAGACATTAGTCTAGTATTGAATAGTTAACAGGAACAGTTAAGTAGCAGCCCACGATGAGACACAAATGTTTTCGCATTCACATCGCATAAGTATAGTCCCAATTGCCCCCCGTAATTTTAGCGTCCACTGTCGTCAGACAAGGCGCCCGTGTTATGTGCAATCGCCACGTGGCGGAAATTATTCCGGAGACCACAGCTACGGAATCTGAACCCTTAACTAACGGCGGGGTCGCGATGTCCACCAATGAGTGAGGCGATTACTGCAGCTTACCTCTGACCAAAAGCAATTTTCAGATGCGCACCGAGTAGTGACAGTGTCATTCCACATTTGCTTATGAGAAGAAAGATTTGACGTCACGGTGGCTCAGTGGTTACACATGCTTGGTTACTGCGCTCATAGGCGCGGGGTCAATCCCGAACGCGAGGGTTGGATTTAAATGGATTCGGAAAGCTAAAGACACCCGTGGGCTGTGTGTTGAAAGCACCCGTTAAAAAAGGAGAGGCGGTCGAAATTGTACCCCCCCCCCCCCTTTGACAACGGCTCTCCTTTAATAAAGCTAGAGCTTTACTACGGCAGGTCTCCTCCGCGAGTTTTAAGCTGTGCTGGCTAGCAGGCTTCTTAACTAATATTGAATGGTCAAGTTTTTAACTATTACTGCTCGGCTCGTTAATTATCGAGAGGCATGTAGCCCACCGTAAGTAATATCGATATCAGTTTAATTCCGAAAACACCGTCACCCTTGGCGCTGTGGCCCAACAGATTTTGACTATTCCGAAGACTACATGCACTGGAGGGGCGGCTTTGCCTGCAAGCTTCTAAAAAGCGCATGCATTTTGACTCGACGTAGCTAACATTTGTTGAGTCACAGCGCAGAACCGCATTTTCCAAAATTTAAAAACTGATATGGGTATTACTTACGGCAGACTGCACGTCTCTCAATAACTAAGGAGCCTAACAGTAATAGTTAAAATGTTTGCATAAAATTAGATAAAAAGCCTGCTAGTTAGCAAGTTGTTAGCGCATTATCGGACAGAAACTGAAAATTGGAAAATTCCAAGATACTGATACGGTAATATTGAAGGTAATTGTCCGTTATTTTGGTATGTAGCAAAATCTAAAGCGTTTCCATAGATCGCATCGAACAGTATAGACGGCCATGGAAAACAAATAGGGAAGATTTGACGATAGTAAAAACGTCAATTGGAAAAGAATGCAACACTGACGTCGGGTGAACTGCGGATATGTTGTTATAGCGAAATCTTATATGTGAAAAAATGCTTCATAAACGGTTTTCCCGCTTAAAAATGCTTTTGTCCAGAATTGTTATGTATGATACAGTGAACGGACGCTCGCAATAAATGGGAAACAGTGAACTCGTTGGAGCAACACCTTGCGAACGAATTCCATATTTCTTCTGTATTTCTTCCGAGCTCGACGGGGCGGGGAAAAGGAACGACGCACTGTAAAAACTTATCCAGTGACTCTCTGGTACAGATGAGGTCGCTTTTGAAGCGAAAAGCTTCCCTACGCTAGGTGGTCGCGTGCGCCGGAGAGTGACCTTGAACGACCTTCAGCTCAACCACGTTTATCCCTTCCCTCGTCTTCCGGAAAGACAGTTATTGCGTCTTTTCCTTTCCTCAAAACCAATCTTCAATTTTCTTGGAATATCTTGTTTTCTTCGAAAGCAAAGGAAAGGCGCATAACTGGCCCCCTGGAATAGTGGACACCTCAGTCGCGCTTTAACCTTCGTGGCGGTAGTGACAAATGTGCGCTGCATGCGTTGGCATTCACAACGTTGTAGCAGAAACGCGGCATTGAAGCTATAGACCGTCGGAGTTCATTGCGTTCACTGCCGTTGGCAATGACAGCGTTCCAGAATCTGATGATTGCACATAACTGGCTCCCTGGGAACGTGGGCGCCTCAATCGCGCTTTGAGGTACGTGGCGGTGGTGAGAGATGTGAGCTGCATGCATTCGCACGGGAAACGTTGTACCCGCCGCGGTGGCTCAGTTGTTAGGGCGCTCGGCTACTGATCCGGAGTTCTCGGGTTCGAACCCGACCGCGGCAGCTGCGTTTTTAGTAGGCAAAACGCTAAGGCGCCCGTGTGCAGTGCGATGTCAGTGCACCTTAAAGATCGCCAGGTGGTCGAAATTATTCTGGAGCCCTCCACTACGGCACTTCTTTCTTCCTTTCCTCTTTCACTCCATCGTTTATCCCTTCCCTTACGACGCGGTTCAGGTGTCCAACGATATATGAGACAGATACTGCGCCATTTCCTTTCCCCAAAAACCAATTATTGTTATTATGGAAACGTGGCAGAGACGCGGCACTGTAACAATAGGCCGCAGCGTTCATTGGGTAACCAACCTCTCGCGATCAACCACTAATTTAACTGCCACCTGCCAGGGCGGCATGGTGGGCACACTGGCTGTCCAGTGTGCGGAACGCACTCAACCTTATAGACGCCTCAAGCCGCGTCTAGTTGACCAGTACAACACAGCTTACGCCCTCTGACCAGGTTTAACAGCAGTGGAGCGGTAGCTAATCTTTTATATTAAATTTGATGACATAGCCTACGTCACTCCCGCCAGTAGGCTGGCATTTTATCTAGGTAGAATTCGTCCACCCACTGCGGTGGACGTTGCTGGGCGTGATGATTGTCGGTTTCACAAAAAAAACACAACTGGTAGGAACGCGCTTCTATCGATAAGAGCAGCTCCATCGGGAAAGCAGCAAGCTTAAAGCTGCAGCAGCGAATTCATGAAAGTGCTACAGCGTTGTACACAACCGCGAATAAAAGTACAAGTGGTAGCCACGCGAATGTAATGGCAACCACAGCTTGACGAACACAACAGGAAGTGCGTGTTGCTGCTCGAGTTAATTCACAAAGAGGCAAAA
This sequence comes from Amblyomma americanum, assembly GCF_052857255.1. Taxonomy (NCBI): domain Eukaryota; kingdom Metazoa; phylum Arthropoda; class Arachnida; order Ixodida; family Ixodidae; genus Amblyomma; species Amblyomma americanum. Next base: position 82,774,836 of record NC_135504.1, read on the forward strand.
ACTAGATGCATAATAACCAGGAGCCCAGTTTAAACACAGCGAAAATTTCTGCGTGACTACTCTGTACAAAACAATACTTGCATATGTACCCACTGTTCACATATCCTGCGTGGGACTGCATCGCCTCAATGTATGAACGTCCTCAGTTAATAATAGGCACCGAGCAATTTGATACCGACGACAGGTAGTAATGACTGGCTAAGAGGGCCATGTTGAGCACATCCCATGAACAAGCCTAAACCGTTTTGTGCGTGTGATCGCGGTAGCCCTTTCGGTAGTGATCACCAATGCTCACCTGATGCGATGACGTGTCCACTCGCGATGGTCACCGTAGCTGAAGGGTGTCGCTAGAGGCCGGTTTTTGTATGGCTCCGAGGTCCTTCAGCAAGAAGGGATCCTGAGGTACGAGGCCTCGACCCGAAGTTGCGGCTGCCCAGTGTGACCCAGTGCGCCGAGGTTCCGTTCAGTGGTCCTCAAGACTCCCGTGGTCCTGTGGTGGTCTTGTGGTTCCGAGTGCCGACGCTCTATAATCCAGACCGCCAAGGTCCAGTAGTCTCCAACTGGCCGAAGTCCTCAACGGCACCACCCATGTCTTCCACAAGTCACTTGCTCCGAACTTTTTAGATGAAAACCTTTAATGACTTATATGGTCCGCCGGAAGTGCCCGTTAGCAGGAAGTGTCCGTCTCACCTGTCAATGAAAAGACGTCATAAAAACTAAAACAGCAAAAACAAAAAGAATGAAAGCAAGAAAACGAATTAAAAAAGAAAAATTAGAATGGGAAAAGCAATGCCTACAGGCGTCGTGGAAGAAAACCCGCATTCTAGAAAGTTCCATGATTTGGCATTCCTGCACGCAAGCTGACTTAAAACAAACAACTGAAAATGCAATTAAATCAAATAAACTGAAAAGTTAAACAGAACAAAAATAAAATTATAAATAAAAACAACCAGAACAAAAATATAACGAACGCGAAGAAATAAAAAAAATCAAAAACGGAATAGAAAGGAAGACGGGAGTAAGGGGGGTTAATAAATTTCGTACATCACGGCTTGGAATAAAGAGAAGAAGCAAACAAAAATGCAATGAGCGCAATGAAATAAAATAAACTGAAACGTTAAAAAGCACAACAATAAGATAATAAATAAGAACAAAACCATTAACAAAAATATAACGGACGCAAAACAAGTAAAAAAATAAAACTGGATGGCAACGAAGTTGGGAGTAAGGGGGTAATATTTAAATCTCTGACATCTAATGGTCACGGCTTGGAATAGAGGGAAGCAACGAATAGAGCGCGGTACAGTCAGCCAGAATTTTACCAAAGCAGGGCAAAAAAATAGAAAATTAAACGCAAAAACATAACACAGGAAAAAATAAAAATTAAAACAAGAACAAGAAAAACAAACAGTGGGTACAGGCGTCGCGGAAGAAAACCTGCGTTCTAGAAAGTTCCATGCTTTGGAAGACGCACGTAAGCAGAGAAGTTCCCTCAGAAATTTTGGAAGATCCGTTTGGGGAACGTCTACCACGGAATATATTCTCCAGTTGACGCTGGAGTGCGCCGAGTGGTGGGGATGAACACCACACGTCGCGATAGCATGTGGCCCAGTGTACCACTCCCTCCCTTTCGCTTGCTCGCCTCGTGCTCGGGCTAACTCCCTTGTCTTTTCCCGAATAAGTTTTATCGGAGCAAAAAAAAACGGTGTGGTGGGGGCCAAAGCCCATGAAGGGAGCAAGGGAGACAAAGCTCGCTGGTCGAGCGATAGAAGAAAGAACCCTTACGCCAGCGTAGGCCACATGCCTATGCTAGCAACATCGGACGCGATTCTGGCTCCAGTGCCAGTAAAAAAATATAAAGATAAACGCAGAAAGATAAGACAGAAAAAAAAGAAATTAAAGAACAAAGTAAGTAAAACAGAAAAAAAAATGTAAGCCAATTTGAAAAGTGCACACCTAAATAGAGTAGACAACCCTCTAAACTGAGGGCCGAATAAACTAAAGGTGGCTGAATAGCTTTTCCTGCATAATAAATAACACCGCCATAATCATCGAGGGGACAAATGAGTGCAACTTTGTACTCCGATGGGAGTCGTGACCCTCCTTCTCGTGACCTTTGGTACCTACTAACGAGAAACCGGGACCTAAGGCCGGCCCGGCCTCAGTAAGAACGCCGGTGGCGGGTGATGTGTAATTCCTGTATTACCGCGTACTGAGACATTTCTAGAAAACTCTGGAGTATTCCTCGAAGAAAAAAAGAAAAGTGAAAGTCACTGTTTTTATGAACGCTGAGTTTCCGAGTCTACTACGCCGCGTCGAACTCTCTCGGTTCCGTTAGGCCTCGCATCTGACCGTTGCCGCCATACGCTCAATCCCCGTCGGGGAGTGGACGCCGTCGTCGATCACTTTCCGCTTAATATTACAAAAATTTTGTTGGTTCCCCGCAAAACTATTCTGTGCTTGGCACTTTCCTTCTAATTTTCCCTCCATTATGCCTCGAATTAAGGCCGCTCAGCTGTAATTTCTGTCGATGCGTACGGATTGAAGAACTCGGATCTCGCATGCCCGTTCTCATGAGACGCCATGTTGTGCGCCGTGAAGTAAACGTGTCCACGGACGCTGGCTATTGAAACGAACCACTCGACATTAATTTCGGTGTTTCCATTAAAAATACTTGTAGGTAGACAGTAGGCTTTGTATATCATCTTAGTCCTTGATGCAATTCATGGTGCACATCGCCTCTACTTATCGATGTTCATGGATTTCGAAGTGATGCCTTCGCACTGAGATTTACCACCGAGTACGAACGATGTCTGCCAAGGGAACCTCGAAATCTTGAAAAAGACTAAGACTCCGACAAAAAGAATGCAGATAAGCAAATTACTTGAAACGGATCATCCCTGTAATGGATCAATTGGATTCCTGCTGGAGGGCGACGCTCAATCCAGTCGAACAAAGGAAGATGACGTGAAGGACTCACATTTGCTGTGGAAGTTGCGCCGACGAAGCTTGATGTGGCACCCGAAGCATACGGACCCAAGGAATATTATTTGCGATTATTTTGCAGCCGCTTGTGCCGTGCAACCTAATTATAAAACTGGGGACGCAGGCCTAACTAGTCAACGCGGTGGAGGCAGAAGCCTCTGAAGACACGCAGAAGGGGCTCATTTTACAAGCGGTATACGAAGAACGCGTTGCGAGACGAGGGCACCAATATTTATACCCTTTAGTCACGTGACTCTTGTATAAGCCAATTACAAAGTACACACCTACAAAGACAAGACAATCCACTAAACTGAAACAAGAACTAAAACAACCAACACAACAAAGTGAAGAATTTATTTTAACCCTCATTTCTGGTTACCTCAGTTTCTGTTCCAATCTCCTCCGAATCTTACAAAATTTGTTATTCGTTTTCCCAGATAAACTGAAATTGAAAAATTGGCTTTTGGAGAAAGGAGATGGCGCATTATCTGTCTCACGTCTCGGCGGACACCTGAACCGCGCCGTAAGCGAAGGGATGAAGGAGGGACTGAAAGAAGAAAGGAAGAAAGAGGTGCCGTAGTGGAGGGCTCCGGAATAATTTCGACCACCTGGACATCTTTAACGTGCACTGACATCGCACAGCACACGGGCGCCTTAGCGTTTTTCCTCCATAAAAACGCAGGAACCCGACCGCGGCGGCTGCGTTTTTATGGAGGAAAAACGCTAAGGCGCCCGTGTGCTGTGCGATGTCAGTGCACGTTAAGGATCCCCAGGTGGTCGAAATTATTCCGGAGCCCTCCACTACGGCACCTCTTTCTTCCTTTCTTCTTTTACTCCCTCCCTTATCCCTTCCCTTACGGCGCGGTTCAGGCGTCCAACGGTATATGAGACAGATACCGCGCCATTTCCTTTCCCCAAAAATCAATTATTATTATTAATAATTGGAGAAAGGAGATGGCGCATTATCTGTCTCACATCTCGGCGGACACCTGAACCGCGCCGTAAGGGAAGGGATGAAGGAGGTACTGAAAGAAGAAAGGAAGAAAGAGGTGCCGTAGTGGAGGTTTGGTTGGTAACAACTTTATTTCTACTCCTGCAGAGCTTTCACCGACAGGGCCTTAGGTCTCCGAAATAATTTTGACCTCTTGGGGATCTTTGACGTGCACTGACAACGCACGCCACACGGTTGATTTGCGTTTCGCCTGCTTCGAAACGCGGCCGTCGCGGTCGGGCTTGAACCCGGGTACTCCGAATAACTAGCCGAGCTCCCTAACGATTGAGCTATCGCGGCGGTTGTTTTCGCAGATTCCTCAATTTTTATTTATGAGCCACTTAAGGTAAGCCTAGACAGACAGACAGCCAGAAAAACTTTATTTCGTAAGTGAGTTTAAGACCCTGCTGGCCCCCTGGGCCACTGCGCGGTCCTGCACTGCATCATGCAGGCCATGTTGTGACATGACGTCGGCAGCCCGAGCCACCGCAGCAAGCTGCGATGTCGGGTCTGCAGACGTGAGCAGGACCTCCCAGTCCTCCAAACTCGAGATGGCGTGCTGTCCTTGCGAGGGAGGGTCAGCAGGGCAGCCGAAAAGGATGTGGGAGAGTGTGGAGTGAGGGTCACCGCATAGGGAGCATGCAGGGGATATGCCACAATAGTGGGATGACAGCTGAGGGGATGACATATAGCGGGTCTGGAGGCGTCTGAAGAGGATCTGTTGGTAGTGCGTAAGACAGGGGTGAGTAGGGGGCTTAAGTCCGACGGTCGAAACGGGGTATTTGCGTGAGCTCTGCAAAGGTGTGCGCCCGCTCCCTCGAGAATCCTAGATCGAGACTGTCCTGAGCCCGGCAAAGCAAACCTAGGGCCAATTTATCGGCAGCCTCGTTTCCAGAGCTCCCAGGTTGAGCCGGCACCCACTGGTGCTCTACCCTATGCGGTAAATTTTGAGTACGAGTGTTCAACCATTGCCAGGCAGGGGTGTGAATCCTGCCCCTGCCAAATTTGGACAGAGCCGTTTTGGAGCCGCTGAAGATGTATTGGGCGTCCGAATGTGCAAGGGATAGGGCGATGGTGGCCTCCTCTGCCTCCTGGGGCGAAGGAACAACAACGAAAATAGGGGGCTTGCACGATGCAGTTAAGATAGTCTATTCCCAGCCTACTCTTACTCGCGGTCTAAAACCTCTCTCGGTTTTGAGAAAAATAAAGGCGCTTTGCTTCACTGGTCCACTTTGTCGGTTGACGCCTCATGCGCGCCACGAACGCTTACTAAAAAAACTGAGTTCTCAAGATTTCGGCGTTCGTGGTGCGCTGAGTTGTCCGCCAACGAAGTGCACTAGCTATGCGCCTTTCTCACTCTCAAACCCGAGAGAGGTTTCAGACCACGAATATGATCACACAATGACATTTGCTTCACGCAAGCCGGCCCTACTTTCCTAATGTTTCTTTTTAGTAACAGTCACCCTATATAGGGATCATCTGTTCCTGTTGTGAGAATTTCGTCCCTATATAAACCACTTGGTACTCTGCATTTCTTTAAATTAGAATTGATCTGTACGCACGAAGACGTGGTTTGAAGTGGGCCACTAAAAAGCGCATCGTGAACACTAAATCACGTGTGTAAATTTAGCGTCAGCTTTATAGGAGAGTGGAACGCGCTAGGCGGTTGAACAAGGTGTGTGATATTGACTGAAGACTGAAACTTTTATTTCCATCAGACAAGAGGCACGTCCCTCCCCGCCTCAGGTACACAGGCCTGGGAAGACGCGGATTCGTGCCCGCGCGGATTAAAGGTTTGAGGTTATACGCAACGATTCTATGTTCCGCAGGGTGCCCCCTATTCAATCTGTTGCCACCATAGGCGAAATTCCACGCTCCAGGCGGCGAGAAATATTTTAAAAAATCATAGAAGACACGTTTGCCTTAAAGAGAACAACCATACGCATGCAACCATTCACAGACCTGCTAATTCGTCCATCATACACCCTGTTTTAATCTATCCAGAAAACAATCATACAGGGTCAGAATCCTAATTAAACAACAGTAGGTGACTAGGCAAATATGTGCTTCACATCTAACTGGCCGGGTACACAAACGCGAAAGGTGATGCGCTGCGGCTATTACCATATATTTTCGAAGAATTTTCCGTCAAATAGAAGACCCTTTATATTCTTAAAAAAATTGGTTTTTGAGAAAGGAGTACCCGGGTTCGAACGCGACCGCGGCGAGTTTTATATATCGTTGCCTGGAAAAATGTCAGTACTTGAAAGCGCAAAACCACATAAAACTCTTCTCTCACACATTTTAAAGCGAAAGGTTTACTACTGCCTTCCGTAGCTTGTTCGGCGTGTGTTTCATATGGCCTTGAACCGAGAAGAACCACGTGACATAAAGAGCGGGAGCTTCGAAACCAAAAGAAAGGCGCATAACTTGCCCCTGCGGGAATCCACGGAGCTGTGCTGACGTGTCTCGCATGCGCTCCCGCCTCGAAGCCACTTTTCGGCAGAGTCAGCCTTCGGGCTCGAATATTTTGGACGACATCCGGGCCATTGTCCAGTGCCTGCTGCAGCGGGAGTTTGCCAATCTACGGACACCTAGGCATATTGCCGGCTGACTGCCGGCCTAGCCATCAAGCTCGACCTAGCTCGTCACCTCTCCGCCGGGAACTGAGCGCCCAGGGACCCGCACAGATGGAGTACGCCGTGGAAGGCGAGAAAATATCACCGTCGGAGCTCGAGGCCGGAAAATGGGAAACCATTCTTCGTTACCGCGACCGACAACGAGGCCTGAAGAATAAAGGGCCCGCATCAACCGACGACGAGCCTGCGCAGGGGCACGGCCAAGGAAAGTCTAATTCCAATTTTCCATCGCGAAAGAACGGGAAGAACCTACTTGCACTCAGCAAGAAAGCCCTTCTCCCGCGCTTACCGACCGACGACTACTAAATTGTCTGCCGACCACAAGGTTGGAATCTGAGGGACTTTGCGCCCGGACTACTACTCTTCTGCGCCTGCGAGGTGGCCAGGCTGCCGTATGATACGGTGAAGAATGAAGACATTATCAGAGTCAATACGGCCAACAACACCTTTACGCTATGCACGCCCGATCGTCAACGGGCGACTGCATACGCCAATATTGAAAAACTGAACCTCCAAGATCAAACCTACAACGTAACGTCGTGCGTGGCGGCGCCCGAAGACTCGGTAAAAGGGGTCATTTACAACGCCTACGCGGGAGACTCGCCCGAAGCGGTTCGCCAAGGCTTCGGAAACCGAAACGAAGGAATAGAAGTTGTGGATGCCCGAAGGATCGGGAAATCCAGAACAATACGAATCACCTTTTTTGGAAAGAAGCTACCCAGCCAAGTAATCTATCAGTGCGGCGTCTTTCGGGTCCACCCCTTCAGGGAGCAACATGAGGTATGCTACAACTGCAGGAGAGTAGGACACCGGGCCGATGTCTGCTACAAACCTACAACGAACCTTTGCCGCCGCTGCGGATAAAATCACTCGCCTCCACCTGAGGGAGAACAGCCAACCTGCCAACCCGTATGCATCGTCTGCAACGGGGGCCACAACACAGGCAGCCGGAACTGCAAATTCCGGCTGATCAACAAGAACAAACAAGGAACGCCCCATGGCAACCAGACACCCAAGCAAGGGGACAACGACTCATCACTACACGGACACCAGTCTAGTCCCAGGAAGAAGGAACACGGTGCTACCGGAAAAGGAGGAAGCCACAGCCGGAACAACTCCAGCTCCTTCCCGCCCCTGGGGAACCCTGCAGGGAACGACAAGAGAAGCTCAAGCCGCGGACGCAGCGATAGCCGCTCCAATAAAAAGGTGAGCTGGCCAGCAGAGGCCTCCCAATCTATTGACGCTCGAGAGAAGGAGTTTCAGATCCAACTACAATCCCGAGACAGAGAAATTGCCAGCCTTAAAAAAGAGTTGGCTGACATTAAACGCATGTTACAAGCGCATCAGGTACAGAATGCCACTGCGGCTAGAATGCCACCCACCGCGTCCCAGGATTCGACCAATAATGCGATGGAAACAGACGCTATTTGCCACACTCCCTCCAACGCGTCCCAGTCTTCAGCCCATAACGCGACGGACACAGACGCCAGAATAGCAACTAAAAGACCGCATCCTACAAAAGAAGGCGAGGAATCCAAAAGAAAGGCCGAGGCTTCGGAAGCCGACACCCCGCAGCCGTCGAAAGCGCCTACCAAACTCAGGGCAGACATCAATACTCTGTCAGAGAGAACTAGCGCTATATCAACAGAACAAGCAACCTTCCAAGGCCTCGTTACTACCAAATTTGCAGAGATAGATATTCGCTTTGCAACACTAGAGGGACAGGTATCCCAAATAGCCACCTGCATGCAGCAAATAATCGATAGGCTTACAACTATCGAGGCCCGCCTACCCCCCACCTTGGATCTGTCCACGACGCCACAACCATCTATAACCCAACATGGCACCACGCCAAAAATTTGAAATTTGGCAACGGAACTGCAGAGGCTTCCGCCGCAAGCGGGCCCACTTGCAGCTCCACATCCAACAAGCACCGTCTGTTCTAACCCCAGACGTGATTGCATTGCAAGAAGCTAGCGGAAGGGCTACACTGCCAGGCTATAAAGCATATCTGCCCCCTCATTATGATACTAGTAACGCAGCCGGCTCCTTCACAGCCACTCTGGTGCATAGAAATATCACCGCAATTCAACATTTTATAAATGATTCGGAAGAAGATTACACCCTACTTGAAATAGTACCAAGGCAAAAAGGAGGCTCAAATCTCTTCATCCTTAATGTATACAACCCTCCCAGAAACAAAGGCAATGGACTCCCACACTTGTTGATTAACACAGTAAAGCTGGCTGCTAGGGCTCAACTATTAATTGTGGGAGACTTCAACGCTCAACACCCAGCATGGGGATATACCAAAGCAACTCCGAAAGGGAACCTGCTCTGGCAAATCATACAGTCACTAGGGCTCACAACGCTAAACAACCCGAGCGACCACACACGCATGGGTAACAGTGTATGTGTAGACACATCTCCAGACTTATCCCTCTCTAAAAACGTCAAGGACGCAAAGTGGGTCAACACCGGGCAAAACCTTGGTAGTGATCACTTCATCCTTAGCATCACCTTCCCCACGACAAAACTTAAAAACAAAGCAAAAGAAATACGAACCACGGATTGGGACAAGTTCAGGCAACTTCGCGACAAAACAGCTCCAAAGGAGATCTCTAACCTTAGCGACTGGGTTATCTCCCTGAATGAGGATGTCAGCTCCACTAGCGTTGTGGTGCCAGTTGAGAAGGAGGAGCAGATTGCAGACTCAAAACTGTTACACCTGTGGCAGGCACAAAAAGGCCTCCAAAAACGCTGGAAGCAGCAAAAACACAACAAGCGACTACGCAAAAAGATCGCTGAAATCGAGAGGCGAATCGAGCAACAGACACTTACTCTCCAAACACAACAATGGAACCAAATATGTGAAAGCGTCAATGGACAGCTCGGAAATAAGAAGACATGGCATCTTCTAAGACACCTGCTCGATCCAGAACAAACACGTCCCGTGCAACAAAGCCAACTGTACAGACTCATACATAAATATGAGGGTACAACTGAAGACCTAATCAAAGAGCTAGCAGAACATTATCTAAACACGGATGATAGTACCACACAACCAGACTACCGGGGGACTCCTAATCCAAATTTAGACGCAGACATCACTGACGCAGAGGTCTGGTACGCAATTGGAAAACTGCGGACAACATCTGCGGCAGGACCAGACAAAGTAACCAATAAGACTCTCAGGAACTTAGACGCAACGTCGATCGCGGCGGTTACAGACCTTATGAACAAATACTGGCATGCAGGCAACATACCACCAGAGTGGAAACACGCGAAAATCACTTTTATTCCTAAAGCGGGTAAGAAACTCAGCACTGAGAATCTACGCCCAATTTCATTAACATCATGCCTAGGCAAACTCATGGAGCATGTCATCCTCAATAGGCTCCAAAACTATGCGGAGGACATGAACCTCCTACCTGAAACAATGTTAGGATTCAGGGCCCAACTATCTACCCAGGACATTCTCTTGCAGCTTAACAAGGACATAATTGAAGCTGACGAGGGAACAGGAACGAAAGCAATATTGGGTTTAGACCTTGTTAAAGCTTTCGACAACGTCACCCACAAAGCCATCTTGACAAACTTGTCAGAAATCAACCCCGGAGAAAGGACGTACAACTACATCCGATCCTTCCTCACTAACAGAACAGCAGTGATAACGGTCGGAACAATAGAGTCTGCCCCAATCAAACTAGGAAGTAAAGGAACGCCACAGGGCTCCGTCCTGTCCCCTTTCCTTTTTAACCTCTCCCTCATCAAAATTCCCCCCAAACTGGCACAAATACCAGACCTACATCACACGTTCTATGCAGATGACATCACACTTTGGGTAACCAAAGGATGCGAAGGCTACATAGAAGACACACTCCAAGCAGCAGTGGACATCATCGAGGCATGCGCATGGGATTCCGGCCTCACTTGTTCTGAGCAAAAATCTGAACTCTTCGTGATCCGTCGTAAACAAAGAGGTAGGCGTACCACGACATCCCCCCCCCCCCCGCAAATAAACGTCTATGTTAATGGACGATCTGTCAAAGAAGTACAGACCATGAGAATACTGGGGTTGTATTTACAAACAAATGGAAAAAATACTGACACACTCACTGAGCTAAAACGCACGGTAGAAGCGACGGCGCGATTACTCCGCCGCATAGCTAACCGCAGACAAGGGGTGAGGGAAAGAGATTTATGCCGCCTAGTGCAGGCCTTTGCGCTGAGCAGGATACTCTATGCCACCCCTTATCTGAAATTTTCGAAAGCAGAAAAGGACAAATTGGATAGCATGATACGGCAGGCCTATAAGGCTGCGTTAGGACTCCCACTAAATGCCTCAACCGAAAGGCTTATGAGGTTAGGAATACATAACACCTACAATGAACTGAAAGAAGCCCATTTAATGGCTCAAACAGCGCGAATAGCCAATTCCAGAACTGGCAGGAGTATTCTTACCAGGCTCGGAATTAACTTTCAACCTACGAATAACGATGCTAAAGTAGACTTACCCCGCGCCTATAGGACGGCCCTACTAATCAAACCACTCCCCAAAAACATGCACCCCTTACACCATGAGGATAGAAGACAAGCACGAGCCAAAGCCTTACATAAGAAATACAGACAGTGCGCTGCAACACTTTATGTAGATGCGGCAGAATACAAAAATACCAATGCCTTTGCAGTTGTGGTTGTGAACGAGAATGGTGACCACATCGTCTCGGCGACAATCAAAACGAAATCCTCTGAAACGGCAGAAGAGGCGGCTATAGCCCTCGCCCTAGCACATACCCAAGGGAGCATCATCCTCAGCGATTCCAAAATGGGTATCAATAATTACGCTAAAGGGCGAATTACAAACACCTCCCTTAGAATCTTTAACGCAACCAAATTCTCACCAAATTATTCCGAATTGATATGGGTCCCAGCCCATTCGGGGAATCCGGGGAACGAGGCAGCCCACAATAAAGCCCGAGGTTTCGTCGACCGGGCAGTGGATGAGTCTGGCTCCCTGAATTTCACGAAGGACTCAATAATCACATATCATGATCTCACCAATCATTTTAAACTAGAGAGGAGAATTTTCCCCCCTCCAGACAAAAGACTTACTAAAGAACAAGAGGTTACGTGGCGTCGTCTACAGACGAGATCGATACGCACCCCATCACTCCTCGCGCACATTTATCCAGATCTTTACAACCCAAACTGCAAACACTGTGGCCAACGTGCTACCTACGATCCCATCCTGTGGGACTGCAAAATAGAGCCACCTCCGGGTGATCTAGTTACAGCTCCTTCTCTCGAGCGGTGGGAGACCGTGCTGGCTAGCTCTGACCCCAGAACGCAAGTTTTGGCGGTGGAGTGGGCTGACAAAGTCGTCGAGGGCTATGTACTCTCGACCACTTAACGCTACCTCTTGCCAAGCTCTTCCCGGCGAATAAAATGTTTTACAATCAATTGCCCCTGCGGAATGAGGCTGCTCACAGCTTTGCTCGAGAATTATACATCCGAGCTGCTCTGGAAGTGCCCCTGAGTAGGAATAAAGACCCTCTCATAACGTATAGAGAAATAACCGAAACACCTAGACTGGGTAGGAGAACACCCTCACTTCCGGATAGGTCACTTACTCAAAAGGAGTGCAGGGCCTGGAGGAGGTTTCAGGCCAACAGATTATTTCCATACTCTATACTACACAATGAAGGCACTGGGGAGTCTGAGCTCTGCAGTAGCTGCCACAGAATGACCGCAAAATCACTTAATTTGCGAGTGTCGGGATTCTCCTGGGACTAAATCACAAAGCCTCCCAGACCTTGCCACCTGGGAAGAGCTGATCCGGAGCCACGACCCGGATCAGCAGACTCCTCATCCGTCAGGCGGAGACAGCTTACTACAAGACTCTCTCCGCGGTCTCCGGTGCTGAGAGCCGGCCGGGAGGCACCCCCTCCTAATGGCGGCGCCCCGACCGTTAGGCCCCATGATGACGGGAATAAAGTTCATTCATTCATTCATTTATTCATGGCCCCCTGGGACGGTGTAAACCTCAGTCGCCCTTTGGGTTTCGTGATAATAATTATAATAATTGGTTTTTGGAGAAAGGAAATGGCGCAGTATCTGTCTCATATATCATTGGACACCTGAACCGCGCCGTAAGGGAAGGGATGAAGGAGGAAATGAAAGAACAAAGAAAGGAGGAGGTGCCCGTAGTGGAGGGCTCCGGAATAATTTCGACCACCTGGGGATCCTTAACGTGCACTGACATTGCACAGCACACCACGGGCGCCTTAGCGTTTTTCCTCCATAAAAACGCAGCCGCCGCGGTCGGGTTCGAACCCGGGTACTCCGGATCAGTAGTTGAGAGCCCTAACTTCTGAGCCGCCGCGGCGGGTTGAGCTCCGTGGCGGTAGAGACAGATGTGCGCTGCATGCGTTGGCATTGACAAAGTGGCAGAAACGCGGCACTGAAGCTATAGGCCGTCGGCGTTCATTGTATTCACGGGCGTTGGGGTTGACAACGTTCTATAGACACCGATCATATTGAGGAAAGGAAGGGCGCATGACTGGCTCTTTGGGTCAGTGGACGACTCAGTCGCGCTTTGAGCTACGTTGCGGTGGTGAGAGAGAGAGATGGGGGCTTCATGCATTAACCGGCGCTTACAACATTGTCGCAGACACGCGGCACTGCAGCGATAATCAGCAGCATTCATTGGGTGACCAACCTCTTGCGGTCAACCATTAATTTAACTTCCACGTGTGAGGATGGTAGAAGGGGGCACTCTAATCAGGTTCAGCAGTAGTTAAATGACCCGCCACGATGGCTGAGTGGTTAAGGCGCTCGTCTAAAGAGCCAGAAAACCCGGGTTCGAACCCAAACGTGGCGGCCTTGTTTCGATGAAGGTGAAACGCAAAAGACGGCGGTGTTCTGTGCGATGTCATTGCCCGTCAAAGATTGGTCCCAACTTAAGGGTGGCAGAATTCGAGCGTATCTCCCCACGTAGCCACAAGAGTCAGACGTTAAAGAACCCCGGGTTGACAAAAACTATTCCGGAGCCCTCCACTACAAAACCTTTTCCTTCCTTTATTTTTTCACTCCCTCCTTTATCCCTTCCCTTTCGGCGCGGTTCAGGTGTCGGCCGATAGGTGAGACAGATAGTGCGCCACTTCCTTTCCCCCAAAACCAATTTTCATTTCCTTTGTCATTTTAGTTAAACCGCCCCTAATTATATATTCTAATGTCGAGTAATCAAGGTTCGTCGAGAGGGCCATGATGCCACAAACACATGATATGACACAAGTGACCAAACACCCCGCAAGGATCACAATGTACTACAACAGCGATGATGTCGCTTCATAATTCTTCATTGTTAAACAAGTCTGTGAGGCCAATACCACCATTACTTAGTGCCTCTGCAGAAAGATGCGGAATGCAAAGGAAATCCTCCACTCGAAAGATAAATGATCCAGCCGGCACTCGAACCGTTTCCACTTGGGACAACACTCGACCCCCAGGAACATTCGGTCGACTTGGTTAAAGGGAGGCCTAGGCTGTCTGTGGTTCTAAAAGATCAAACAATATCGATACATAAATAGGATACAACAAAAATTAAAAGAATAATATTATAAAGTAATATACAAGAATATAAAGAGCAGTGTTCGTTTCTGCGAAGTGATAGACACTGCTCTTTATGTTGTTGCGTTTTGCAGTGTCCGTATCTCTGAAGTTATTGGCGGTTGTTACGTTCTTCTGGTGATAACACCCTCTGTCGCGCGGACCGTATTGCTGATTTTTTGTTCATGATGACGCGTATGAAAAACACTGACTTCGCGGCGCTGATATCGCCGGCTATTTAAGCGCGACGGCAGAGCGCTGCGTTACTCTTTTCTGCACGGCTGCCGAGATGGAATAAAGGCATTCCTGACAACCTTCGGTGTCACCGCTGGCTCGCCGTTTGTCGAATCGCCCACAAACGTAACGCAGTGGCTTCCTGTCCTTACGGGGCGGAGATCTAGGGGCTCTCACACATGTGGTGAGGGCTCCTTGTCACAGGGGATATCAGTTACTAAGCCGTCGTCGTCGCCTCACAGGACGCAGTTGTTGCGACGGCAAGTAGAATGAGGTAGCGCAGATCTGCTGGTCTTCCAGTCTTTCCTCTCACATCTCTTTTTAAGCGATTGTGGCTCATCTCGAGCCAGTGGGCAGGCCCGTGCACTTCCCTTTTCATTCTTCCTTTAGTCGCAACAACAACAAGTGATAAACAAAGAAGACCCCAGGCCGCCTAAGGGACTCATTAATTAATGCCGAGCTTAGGTGTAGCCTGAATATATTTGCACAAATCGAATTGGGTTACATTTCTTGACTCCTAGCGCTTATAATTCACATTCTCGATATTACGATTCAAATCTGATGTGCCTGTAGTAACTTACTTCTTTATTCGTGAAAAAGTTCGCTTCATGCTGCCCCCCTCCATGCTCTTGATGATCTGGTCGACGTTTCGCGCCCAATCATTCTGCGACGCATTGTGGGCGTCATTCCTGTGACCCCTGAGTAATGAACCAAGTGCACCCAGTGATGGAGTGGGAGCGTCCTGCAGGCTAAGTCCCGTCGACCTCATTACATACTTGTGCAAGCCAGTTTCCTTTCCTGGAACTGCAAAAGAATCCGCAGATTGTCTCCGACTCGGTTGTGCTCGATCAGCGTGCATGTCGTCATCATCGGCGTAAGACGAACTGTCGCCAGCAGGCAGGCCTGATTGTTCTCGCGTCTCCATCACAGAACCCAGCCTTCCGCCGCCACGTGACCCCTTGAGGTTGCGCCTCACGGTGACGACGTGTTCGGCATCTGTCGGGTGCTTCTGGTCCAGTTCCAAGTAGAAGTCGTCCACTACGAAATGGCCAGAGTTGTCGGCGTGTCCATCGACGCTTCCAGTCTTGTTCGTCTTGTCGGCTATGAGGAAGGCGACCGCAGCGACAAGAACCCCAGCCATTAAGAAAGCCACGGCAAGTAGAATGAGGTAGCGCAGATCTGCTGGTCTCCAGCGACGCTTGCTGTCGGTCGGGACGATGCGGTCTTCCTCTTCCAGCGTAGAGTAGGGCGCCTTGGCGGGGTTGTCCCTTGTGCTTGGAAATCCGTGCATGACGGATGCCTGCTTATCTCAATGGCCGAGAATGTCCAAGCGTAAGCGGTTTTCAAGACTCGCGATGACAAGAAGCGCGCGTTGGCTTTGCGTGCGACAGAGCACTGTTTGCTACGGCCAGCCAAATTTGGATTTTTATGTGGAACCAACTTCAGCGGTTTGATGACGATGATGTGTCATTTTTGTGGTGCAATGGCAGTAAGAACAAACTAAAGGTTTGGATAAAATTTAAAAGACCAGCTCGTGGCATTGAGAATGTGGGGCTGAGAACCCAGCTAAAAAAGGTTTATGATTCCCGTTTGGAAAGGGCTATGGTTGAGGTTTGTTCAACTCATAGGTGTGGTGAACGTAGCACATTTTTTAAAAATTGAACACGAACACAAGAAAGAAATTGATAACGTATAGGTGCGCGTAGAAATATGGTGATCACAAGGTTTTGCAATATTGATTATCGCAACTAAACCTGTAAGGCTCGTGACGCCAACAGGTTTGTAGTGTGATACCATCAGCAGCCTATCTACGTCCACAGGAGGACAAAGGCTTCTTCCATATAGCGAGTCGCCGCCGACCAGCAACAAGTCGTCTGCCTAGCGACGGAAGCCGGCAAGAAACTTCGCCTGTCTTTAGTCGCGGCGGTCATGGCCCCTGTCAATTGTGCCTACGCGCCGGGGGCGGAGAGTAGGGGGCCTCCTACATCGGTGGAACATAAACTTCTTCTTAAATTAAATTGGCTTTTGGGAAAAAGAAATGGCGCAGCATCTGTCTCACATATCGGCTAGAACAGTCTTTAGGCAATACAAATCTTATAGACAGTCTATAGGCAAATCTATAAATGTATGGCCGTACACTTTTAGAATTTTATCTATAGGTAATAGTCTATAGACTATGAATAGACAAAAAGGATAAATAACAAGGCAATAGTGTATAATAAGTCTATAGACTGTCTATGGACCGTTTTTCTAAGGTGTGATACCGCGTACTTTGGTTACGACTGATTTTCACATTGTTTTTCCTTTTTTTTTGTACGGCGTTCCCAGTTATTACAGCAGAGTTGATAGCCGTAACCAGTGTTAGTCCCAGACTCAGTTATTTAAGGCGGGGTTTCAATGGCAAAAGTCGTCAATTTGATCATTCCTTAAGCTGCAAGGCATGTGTACTGTGCTAAAGAAAGTATAAACAATGTGCCTTTTGACTAATATCCTTGAGCGCCAAAGACCTGTATAACTTTTCACTGTCTAAGGCCTGATTGAACGCGCGTGCGTGTTTGACTGTGGTGCGCATGCGCAGTAGATGCCTGCATAAAACCCGCCAATCAGAACGCTGCTCGCACACAGCCAAGTGGAAATATGGCTGCGCTCAAAACGGCAAATGTGAAAAATTAGCTGCGGTTTAACTACTGCTGAACCTGGTTAGAGAGCGAAAGCTGTGGTGTATCGGGCAAGTAGTCGCGTTTTGGCGTCTATAACGTTGAGTGCGTTCCGCACACTGGATAGGCGGCACGCCCAACCTACGACCCTGGCAGGTGGCAGTTACTGGTTGATCGCGAAAGGTTGGTCACCTAATGAACGCTGCAGCCTATTCTACCACCCTCTGCCCTCAAATCTAAAGGTCAAATGTCAAATGGTGCGGCACCATGGGGGACCACATATGGTAAGGCCTATACCCATACTTGACCTACGGCTCACTTGGCTTTATCTAGCGTAGTGAAGCTTTCGCTTCAAAAGTGTTATATAGGTGTTCTCAGAGTTGATACGATACGGGCCACTCCGCAGATATCGTGGCCGCAACGGACCATTGTGCTACAGAATGCGCGGTACAGCTTGTAGTCAGTGTTCGTGCAACTCAGTGGTGGAAGCTCACGTAAGATTCTCTTTCCGCAGCCCGGCCGATGTGGACGACCACTGCGTCGCATAGAATACTTTCGTCGCGTCTGGCGGAAAGTCCCAAACGACCAGCCAGCCATTGACTTCCTTACTTCCACTGCAATGGTAGGGTGAGTGCTTAGTTCTCAGTGAGTAGCGTACGGCAATTATCTCAGCTCTAGTGTGGTTGAGAACTTGGAATATCAATACAACAGCGCATACTTAATTCCCTGAATTTTCTTCACCGTGAGCACCACACAGGGTGAAACATATCGTCTGTGCTGGTCGCGTCAACTGGTCTGCCTAAAAACCCTGCATCGTATGCAGTATTCTTTGATGTACGATGGCTAACGTAAAAAGGGAAGGAAATATAAGGAAATTCAGAGACAACTCCAGTGTCTCTGAAGTTTCAGGCTTCGACACATCAGAAGCCACTGGCTAGGGTACCGCTTTCTTCGCCATATTTTGTTTCCATTGAAAGCGAGTATTTTTCAGCCTGAATACATTGTTCAAGCCTCAAAACAGGATAGACGATTTCTCAGTTTTTCTAATCACTGTACCAGTAAGCGTTTTAAGAGACGTGTAAAAATTTGTGCATATTGGCCGATTGGTGAAGTGCTTAACACCCATGGGATCGTGCACATTAGACTCGTAATTAAAAAAAAAGCTATGTATTATTACTGGAGCAAAAGCTTGACTGCATAAAAATGGTTGGTGCTGCTGCCTCAAGCTACACATTTTGTGAAATATTTTTCACTGCGTTCGCCAGTGTTCCCAAAAAAGCACTTCAGTGTTGTGAAATATGCTAAATTCGACTTGAACAGGATAAATCGCTGCTAGATGTAGCACATCCTTTCTGTAGAATTTTATACAAAACAAATTTTATCCAGGATATTTATGTTACTTGCACACGGAAATTCACTGCATTCGAATCATCTGTATACTGCTGTAATCGTTTAGGAACGAAGCTCAAGAAATGTGCATAACAAGGCACACGTCTGAAAAAAATTGGTGCCTTCACGCCGCTGAGGCAATGTACATTTGTGACTTTTAACCAAGGCATGCATTTCCTGTGGCCCAGTCGTTCTTGAATCATATTTCAGGGCTTTTTACAATTGGAGCTGAGCCATTCCTGCAGGTGGTTAACACCTGTCGCAACCACCTCGACGTTCGCACATCTCAGTGGAGGTTTCGTGTCTATCTTTGCTGGACAGGCGACATTGTAGCAAGTCCCCGAGAAGGAATTTATATCCGAATCCACCAGCAACCTTGAACTACAGTGTCACATGCACATCATGGTCTATGTGATAAACGACACAAAGGTAGCGAAAGATACGTGATATATAATGTGTACTCGTATCGTGGCGTTAGCGCCAGCTACAAGCAACCGAACGCCGCGCCCCTAGTCGGCAAAGCAGAATTACAGTAGGGCAAGGAAGGCATTGAGACAAGTGGGCGCGCGAAAAATGGTCTCTGGG
Organism: Amblyomma americanum; assembly: GCF_052857255.1. Taxonomy (NCBI): domain Eukaryota; kingdom Metazoa; phylum Arthropoda; class Arachnida; order Ixodida; family Ixodidae; genus Amblyomma; species Amblyomma americanum. The sequence continues at coordinate 82,793,927 of NC_135504.1, forward strand.
CAAACTGGGTCCCTGGGCACACTGAATCCATTGGCATGTATGTAAGTATATACGTATATGCTATACGTAACCAAATACATAAGTTTCTTTGGCCGATCGGTGAGGTGCTTAACCTGCAGCTGCGAACACAATGTTTTGGGAATGTGTCTGAAGTTTTCGAACAGCGCTTGTCGACTATCTTGCGCAAGAAGTCTCCAGACTGCATTTCTGCAAAACCGGTTGCCGCATGGAGTCTACAAATGTGCACGCGACTTTTAAAACTTCCTATTTAGGCTTCTGGAGCTGTTTTCTCGAACTTAGTGAGGTCGGCCAAATTGGAAATATCTGCTGGACAGAACAAAATGATAGAGCCATTTCGTGGCCACACAAAAGGATCTCTTCTCTCTAAAGGCAGAAGATAATGTGCTGTTTGGAGCTTTAAATTTTTCTTCTCTCACGTGATGCAGTGTTTTATTAAAGGACACTCTAGCTGTCTTGTTATGGCAGCAGCTTCGGACCGTAAATAAAATAATTAATTGGGCAGAAACGTATATCTTTTAAAGAATTGGGCAGCAAACCTGTTGACGAAGTGTGCGCCGTGCGCCAATTCGTAATGTTTTTGAAGTTATCGTGTTATTTTTTTAAACTGGAGGTTCGTGACACATTCACAGCAATGTCAAGGTATTTCTCGACTGTAGAACATAATACTTGTCTGCAAGGAATAAAGTAGATTTGAATGGAGTGAGGGCCTCCTTCAATTAATCGTCAAATGGACGCGGGAAGCTAGCGATATGTACCGGTAATCAACTACTGGGCAAGGCGCGCCAGATCTTCCCAGTCCTTACATGTTATATGGGGAAGAAAGAACCAGAAAGAAGTCATTAGGAATATGCGTCCGAGCGGTGCACATTAATGATAGATGTGCTTTTTGATTGTGTGTGGTTTCAGTTACCATGATGAAGTCTCATGTAAGATGTTCGTTGCGCAGTTCTGACAGAGCAGAACAGTTCTGCGCCTGGAAGGCCTGCAACGCGTATGGCTGCCAGCCAGCCACTCAGCCACATGTGTTCAGCGCAGCCATTGTTGCACTGCAGTGGCCCCGTGAGTGCTCGCTGTCGAATGAGCGGGAATCCAAATGTCTGTTTCCGATTCTTAATTTCCGTTGTTGTTTTGTATATTACGTACACATTATTTAAAGAATATTGTTCCCTGAAAATATTAATATTTCGGGGTGAATAGGTAGGAACAAACGCCGTGGCAGAGTCGGCATTTTCGTGCACAGCGCTATTTCGGAACCTTCCAATGAGGTACAAATCAAGATATACAAGTTGTGATGGGTATGTTTTGCGTGCCGAAGGCAAATGTTAGAAAACGTATGTCATGTTTATTTCCGCCATTGCGAAAGTGTTATTGGCTCGTAAAAGGAATTTCCAGAAGGCAGCAAGTGTAAAGTATTGGAAAGATTGCTATCAACAGATTTTATGCCAGGCTAGAAATCACACACACATCCACCTAACACACAATTTATTGTTTTTGGGAGCACAGCCGCCGACGTGCCAGCACTGCAATGTCCCACTTTCAGTTTTTGATATTTTTTGCGCATCGTCGCACGTATTTTAGAAAAAATTTATGAATTTTACATAGCATTTCATCCTTATCTTTTATTCGGGGATGATCTCATTGTACCATTTGCGATGTCTTTGATTATTTAAATTGACTCGAGAATTTTTTGTCAGCAAAAAGCTTTAATTTTTTCGTCAGCAAAACACGCTGAAAATATATGCCTTGGCACTAACAGGGCGCCGTAGCCAGTCACGGGGGAAGGGAACTCCTCGCATCCTTGTTCCTGGTAACACAAAGTTAAATAGACATTTCTCTGGCGCTCTCTGGCCTTAGTTGCTCTTGTGTCATTGAACTTCCAACTAACTTATTAACGCAGCAAGTTTCGAATGAGGCTGACTTTAGAATTTTTTTATCTTCGCGACTCTGGGGCGCACCTTTAAATTTTGAAAAACTGTAGAGCGTCTGGCGCTAAAACAATTTTACGACTTTCGTTTCTTAAACACGAGAAATATTGTCGGACATTCTCACTGACATATCTGAATATCATCATCAGCTTGAGTACGCCCGCAGCCGAACAATGGCTTCTTCCATTTCTCTCCAAATAAACACCTCGTCAACCAGCCGCGGCCACATGATCTCCGCAAATATCTAATTCTCATCCGCCAACCTAATCTTTCTCAAAAATGAAAGAAGAACCGTGGAAAGTTTTTATTAAAATTTGTGGTTCGAATTCGTAGAAATGCGAAAAAGAATATGAAAGAACACGTTCCATGGTATTGTTTCGATCAATGCTATCAAAGCTCTAACCTTTAGCTGTTCTATAATCACCAATAACGCCTAAATATATGCGCGAAAGCTGTAGATGCGCTGTCTGCTGTACTGAATTTTTTCCGAAATTCCAAGGCTGGCATTTTATCCGCCAAGCATGCCATACCCTGGGAAAGCTTCCAGTCTCTACGCATTGGCAGCTGCCTGGCGCCAGCTCACAGGCCCGAGTCTTCGGCTCGTGAGCGCTCGCGAACAGCGCGCTTCTGGAAGCCGGCGTCTCGCAATCGCAGCTTCCACTTTGTATCCCCAGAAAGCTGTCGGCGAGTATTACTTTTTAATATTCAAGCATTGTATGGCTACGTTAGCGGTTTAGTGTCATCACGAGCTTGTCATCACGATAACGTTCGAATGAATTGAGCTATAAGAAAAAGAATGGCTGCATTAGAGGATAAAAAATCTCGCAGGTAGAAATCATAAGGTGCATGTGGGGTAATTAATTAATTAGAGCCAAAAATGACCAAAAGTGGGCGGGGTCGGATCAAAAGTGGCGCCAAAGTTGAAAACATCGGATGTGGGCGGAGCTAAATCGTGGCGCCAAATCTGAAAGACCGCAAGTGTGGACGGGGCGAAGCATGGCGCAAAATTTGAAAACGAAGCGTGATAATAATAATAATAATAATAATAATAATAATAATTGGTTTTTTGGGGAAAGGAAATGGCGCAGTATCTGTCTCATATATCTTTGGACACCTGAACCGCGCCGTAACGGAAGGGATAAAGGAGGGAGTGAAAGAAGAAAGGAAGAATAGGTGCCGTAGTGGAGGGCTCCGGCATAATTTCGACCACCTGGGGATCTTTAACGTGCACTGACATCGCACAGCACACGGGCGCCTTAGCGTTTTTTCTCCATAAAAACGCAGCCGCCGCGGTCGGGTTCGAACCCGGGAACTCCGGATCAGTAGTCGAGCGCCCTAACCACTGAGCCACCGCGGCGGGGCAAGCGTGATGCCAAGCTTGAAAAATTTTGAAAAGTTTGAAAAATCGGCAATGATAACGCGGCGGCTGCGTTTTTATAAAGGCAAAACGCTAAGGCGCCCTGCGCTGTGCAATGTCAGTGCACGTTAAAGATCTCCAGGTGTCCGAAATTACGCCGGAGCCCTCCACTGCAGCCCCTTTTTCGTCTTTCACTCCCTCCTTTATCCCTACCCTTACGGCGCGGTTCAGGTCACGAACGATATATGAGACAGATACTGTGCCATTTCGTTTCCCTCAAATCCAATTATTATTTCAATTATTAATGATAAAACTTGATTAATTTAGGCAAACAGAGGAAAATAGGGGTAAGGAGGCGTCAATGCTTATGCATTCCTCCTATGAGGGTGCCGCAGTTACCTCATAATTTTTATGGGCCAACGTAATCTGGTTCAGAAGCAGGATGTGGTAGCGCCGCTGTCTCCAGGTGTGTCTCACAGCGGTGGGTGTGTCCCATAGGAATGCATGTACCATGTAGAAACAATGTTGTGTACAGGTTTCCGCTTACATCTGGCAAGCACTACACGTGGCAAACTGGTAGTTGCCTCAACGACTGGCTGCAGGAGCACAACAACGTGAGCGGCACCGCATCTCGTCACCTTGGCATTCATTGCAGAGACTGCACAGAAGAAAAAAAAAGAACAAAAAACCGCCGTGTTATCCTGTTTTCAGTCAGTTCCGAGTGCTGTCAGATAATAGAACAAAAATCACTCGTGAAATCATTGAAGCCCATGAGATCCATAAATTAAAAAATGATTGCGTAACCGCTGCCTCAATAGCTCTGTCTGATAAAAAACTACGTTTCCTTAATAAGAATAGAAAAACGTGCGCAGCTGGTCTTGTGCCACTGTATACCTGTGCTCAGGAATTGTCATTATCGTCAATCTGTTTTGTGTATCTGTCTTTTCTTTTGAGATTGGTTGCCACTGTATTTAAGTAGTGGAAATCGCCTCAATAAACCAGTTGTAAGTTCAGCGCCGTGTCTGTGTACTTGTCGCGACCTTTGTCCCCTGCGCTGCTGAAAAACAGTACCAATAGAGTACGGGCACAGCATTTGCCTTAGACACTCGCTTCATTAAACCCCAGAGATCATCAGTAATAGCATGTAATCACCTGTTTACGTTGCAGCAACCATTTTCTCCTGGTGTCATCGCAGAGTTGCTGTTTGTTTGGATGTGGTACCTCGCCGGCAACCGAGGTACCGGCGGCTTCCAGCGCCTGAATCAACTTCATAAGTAAGTCAACCGTTTTTGTTTCTTTTTCTACACTCACTCAGGCATGTTTATCAGCTGAACAGCGAATACCATAGTGTGCGTGTCTGCGCGCCCACTGTTCAGGCTCAAACAAAGCGGCCTACTGACGAGAAAGTATTACTTCGTGTGCATAACCTATGCACACAGGTAAAGCATACGAGCGCAGTTAAGAAAAAAACCAGAATCTGTGCTGACGAGCAGTTACGCGCAATGCCCGTTTATTGGCATCACGGTGCTGTATTTATTGAATCGCGTGACACTGCAGTGCATCTTGTGTCGCAGACATCACATACAAAAACTGCCGAGGGTTCTCAGGTTTTTCCCCGCATACTGGCAGCGGTGTGCTCATACGGCGCCTGTGCATTTCCGGTCTTGTTGTATGGCATCGGTGCGTGTGCAAATGAGCAATGCCAATGTCATGGCCTGCGTGTAGTGTGTACAGAGAATGCAATACAGACTGCACATTCATGATTCACCATCAGGACCGTGCGTCTGCCCGTGCGTCCCAATAAGATGAGCGCTGTCGTTACACTTTTTAGCAAAGCTGTTTACATGTTATTGTTTTTAGCACTTCGGAGATTCAATTGTCAAAACGTGAAGGTAAGCACACATCCTTTGACGTAATCATAGACTTGCATATTTGTTGTGGTCATGTCGTTCAGCTTTCTCAGCCCTCCCGTATTGGTATTCTAAACAGTTCTCATTTAGTTCTATTTTGCCGCCAAGGTGGTCGCTCAGCACTCGACCCCATTGGCTCAACAGCGTCTCGTCAAAGTTCTGGTCGACCTGGTCGAAGTTGACCTAACGAAAACCGAGCTTACGAAGTTTGTGATCTAAAGAACAAATTTACAGTGGCCGGCGGATCGTTTCCCGCGGGGCCTGGAGGACCTCATTATCTGGGAGGACTGGAAGACCGTGCTAAGCTCTGAGGACCCCGTCCAGCAGAAGACCGCCACGGACCGGGCTGCTGACGTCATCTACCGTAGCAACATGAATGTTTGAGTGTAGTGGATTCGTGCGGGGGCCCAAGGGCCTCTGTGGCCCAAACACCTATGTCATAATAAAGGTTTTTACCATCACCATCCTCGCAAAGTAAATCTGACTCCCTTTGCATCATGAATGAAGATTCCTGGAGATCAAAGTTCTTTAGTAGGACGTTCTTGGGGGCTAGTTGGTTCATTTTCAAAGAACGTTAGGACGAATAGAGGAGGTAAAGAAACGAAGAAGGCGCCAGGGCCGCAGAATGCGAAGCGTTTATTCAAGGAAGCGAAAGCACTGGCCGTTCAAGGCGGGAACCCAGCCGAGCGACCACCTTTGTCACTCGCACATATGCATATAAACAGAGGGGGAGAGAAATTTGGCTTTTTGAGAGCAACCGTGTCACCATTGGACACTGCCAGCACCATTCTGATTGGCGGATTTCATACAGACATCTACAGCGCATGCGCAGCACAGTCCAACACGCACGTGCATTTAATTAAGCTGTGGACAGTGAAAAGGTCTATAATTGGGGCGAGGTGAATCAACAGAGAAATCTGAAGTCGCACCACGTAGCGTCTTGTAAATAAAAAACTATCAAAACAAATATGCAGGGATGGCATACTCTCTCTTCACACTCCAAGGAACTGGAGTAAATGCGAAAGGTGACGACATAAAAGCACGTGCCATGGAAATCTAAACAGTGAAATGCAGAACAGTCAACAAGAGTAAATGCGAAAGTGAGGCGATAAAACAGGAGATGACTACGCAGACTGCGGAATTAAAAACAATCAACCAGAGCAAAGGTGGTGGTGAGGCAGTAAAACGTAACTCAATGTACAAAATAATAAATGAGCGAATAAATGGGTTAACAAAGAGATGAAAGAAAGCACAGAAACGGTTAAAATACCGTGTGAAAATGTTTGTTTTATGTGGGTTTATCGTCCCAAAGCGACTCAGGCTATCAGGGCTCCATGGTGAAAGGTTCTGGTATAATTTCGACCGCTCGGGGATCTTTAACGTGCACAAACATCGCACAGTACACGGGCCTCTAGCATTTGTCCTCCACCGAAATGCGACTACCTAAGCCTGTATCGAACCCGCGTTTTTCGGGTCAGCTGCCGAACACCATCACAAGAGCCAAAATTTGTCGTTCGTTTCATACTATGAAATGCTTCCACCACCACCCTCTCGGTCTTCCACCACCACCCTCTCGGTTTGGTCTTTCGATCCGAACAAAAAGGCGTTTCAATGATCGCATTTCCAATGAAACCCTTTTTCGCCCTTACCTTACACGCATCTTACCTTCCCCTTATACATGCTCGCGCTATCACTAGTTCCACACAAGCCCCTCCTTTACCCTCTGCCACCACCCCAAAGCTACTATGATAATGATAATGATGATAATGATAAAGATAATAATAATAATAATAATATTAATAATAATAATAATAATAATAATAATAATAATAATAATAATAATAATAATAATAATAATAATAATAATAATAATAATAATAATAATAATAATAATAATAATAATAATAATGATAATGATAATGATAATAATGATGATAATTATAATGATAATAATAATGATAATGATAATAATATTGATAATAATAATGATAATAATAATGATAATATTAATGATAATATTAATGATAATAATAATGATCAATCAATCAATCAATCAATCAATCAATCTTTATTTTCGGTGCCCAGGAACAACCCAAAGGTCTTGGTGCTGGTACACCATTCACACGCACAAAATGTAAATTTATTTCACTACAAAGGAAGACACTCAGGGGAGGTAATGCAGCAGTCAAGGCGATAGAAAAAAAAAGACATATAAACTAGGCGTGACAGCAAGCATGAAGCAAAAAATCGAAAACAGCGGTAAATGAAAACAGCTAGAACAGGCAACATACATATAAATAACTAATGAAACAATAAACAAAGAGAATGAACGACCGATAACAGCCAAGTACAGCATATAGCAAAATACAAACAAGAATAAAGCCAATACTAATATGAACGAATATGAAACCTCTGAAATACAAACTAGAAATACAATCATACACAATAAGAAACGTAATTAGTGAACGCGTTACAGACAATCAGGCGTGAGTATACAGTATTAAAGAAATAATATTAATGACAACAAGTACACGTGATGAACAATTAAGGAGAGAAAAAAGCAATATAATACCGGTGCAAACGCACAAGTGTAGTAAAGACAAAATGCATGAAAGGGGAAGTTACGTATGAGAAAAAGAGTGCTCAAAGTGGAACGTCACGGACATCAAATATAAAGGAAGGGAGAGAATTTTCGAATATATCTAGGTGAGGACAAAGAGAATTAAACAACTTTTGCATTCTGTCCAGAGGGGAGAGGGAGTGCAGGAGCGCAGAAACTTGGAATGGTCTGAATTCCCTTATGCTCTTTCGCGGTACACGCAAAAGGATACGCGCTAGGAGCTGAGGGCATAGAATGTGACCATGAAGAAGTTTATACAAGAAAATTATATCTGCCCTCACGCGACGGCAGATATAATAATAATGATGATAATAATAATAATGATGATGATGATAATAATGATGATAATAATGATGATAATGATGATAATGATAGTGATAGTGATAATGATGATGATAATGATAATGATGATGATAATAATGATAATAATGATGATAATGATAATGATAATGATAATGGTGATAATGATAATGATAATGATAATGATGATGATAATGATGATGATAATGATGATAATAATGATAATAATGATACAAATGATAATAATGATAATAATGATAATAATGATAATGATGATAATGATGATAATGATGATGATAATGATGATAATTATGATGATGATGATGATGATGATGATGATGATGATGATGATGATGATGATGGGGTTTTTTGGCGCCAGGGTATCTCAGGCCAAAGAGCGCCAAACACAAGGCTTCTGGTCGGCTCAGGCTAAATTATGGCACATGGAAAAACCAACACCGGGTGTACAGGGCCAAATAGTAACGATTATGTGTATGATTCTGGTGTGTTTGAGAGAGTGTGTAAGTCGGGTGGACTGTCCTCGGGTGGTGTATGGAGTCTAAAAAATTGTGGTAAGACTCTTTACATATAAAACCCGAAGCCAGACAGACTGAAAACCACAGTCCTTGCTTCTGCAAAAAGGGCGAGGCATCTGGCAGCTAAGGCAGGCTTCCTCCTCAGCTATGAGGAAGGGCTCAGGTTACCTGGAATAAGATTGAAAAAAAATTGGTTTATGGGAGTTTAACGTCCCAAAGCGACTCAGGCTATGAAGGACGCCGTAGTGAAAGGCTCCGGAGATTTCGACCACCTGGTGTTCATTTAACGTGCACCAACATCGCACAGCACACGGGCCCCTAGCATTTCGCCTCCATCGAAATTCGACCGCCGCGGCCGGGATCGAACCCATGTCATTAGGGCCAGCAGCCGAGCGCCATAACCACTGAGCCACCGCGGTGGGTCACACGGCGTCAAAGAACTTTCGCACTTGTGGTACGCGTTTCTTACGGAGAAAATTCGAGCCCACGTGTCTACATCTCCATCCCTCTGGGAGTGTCCCAATTATCCCCAACCACGGATTCAAACACCTTTCCCGGTGCTGTGCCTAACTAGGGGCTGTTTCGGGTTAATTTTAAGATATCGACAAAATAAAACTAAACGCGATAGCAAATATAGTGTCTTGCCGGAAGGTAGCAGAAGACCACGGAAAACAAGTGCACACAACATTGGCAGAACGAAAAGCGCTTCTTGTAGGCCGTATTGTGTCTCTTACTTAGTCCAGCAAATGTCTGCTTCATTGATGAATACCAGGTTCTCACTTTGAAAATGCCGCATGCAAAAACAGTTATTCTCCATTTGGTTTAATGCGAGAGCCGCACTCACATTACTTCGCTCGATTAGCGAAAACACCGCCGTCGTCAGAAAACCGTGGCAAAAACGCGCACGCGAATGACGTCATCACCCCTCCCGAAAGTGTTACTGCCGCCGCCTAGACAAAAAAAACATTCATCAAACTGTGGAATGCGACCCTCTCCGAGAAGGTTGTCCAGCTCCGCGATAAATGGAAACAGGTTTGGAGCCGCCCCGCCTTCCTGGGGACTCCTCAGCCAGATAACAAAGCAGATCATGCTCAAGACGGTTGCCGCTGGCCAACTCCACCGCTTGCACTGGGCGAGAGGCCACTGTCCTCCTGGCTGACTTGATGAGGTATGTACATGTAAAAAGTGACGTGTCACCCTCTCAAAATTCGCTGGAAACGATGCGCCATATTCACGTATTTGTAGTCGTATTCACGTAAACGCAGCTAGAGATTACAGTAAACGGAGAGACCCCGCCGCCAACAGTTGACCTTCAGCTTTCGGAGAGGAATGTAGCGGCGCTGTGGGGTCTGCACCGTTTAAAGCTTAAATAGCTTGCGTCTACGTCCCCAGGCGAAACAACAAAGCCTAGCCGGAGGAAGAAGCTCAATGCCGAAGAAGTATACGGGACCTCCTCAACGCAGTGAAACGCGTGAAGCGAGCTACTCAACCACGCAGCGACAAGTAATGCTCCCACACTGCCTATTAGAATTGCTTATGCGCCACCATAAATTTCTGTGAAGGCAGGACAGCGTCAGTATAACACGGTAATAATACGAAACTGCAGTTATTGCGGTAAGAACGCCGGCGGCACTTTCGTGACCACGTGGTCCAAGAACAGGTAGCGCCGGAGCACCGCCCAGCAAGGCTCGTTCAGGTCGTCGAGCTGCGTCCGCATGTCTTCCCGGGCGTGGCACACGACGCTGTCGCGAACGACGCCAGCCATGACCATGAAGGAGCGCATGTCGTCGAACGCGCACAGTGCGGCCCTCAGCTCAGCGTCGGCCTTGTCCACGGAGATGCCTTCCACCTGGGCGAACAACTTCAGCAGGGCACGATGGCGGAAGACGCGTTCCATGGCACAGGCAGTTATCCTGCGGACACAGCGGACGGTTTGGTACGAGACAACAGACTGAGTTGTGACGTGCGCTTCCGCACAATGGCATTCTCTAAATGACCATCCACGAAGTGGCCAGAAATCTGATTTGATTTGCTGACGGCTTGTCACCTCACACCACGTCACGATTTCGTGTCAGGTTATTTCCTGCCAGAGTCGATGCGGGCGAAAAAGACGGCACCTTTTTTGTAGCGAAAGCTTCACTACGCTGGCCGGAGTGATTTCGCCCGACTTGGCCATCTGCTCTTACTGCGCAAGCGCAAGTTTCGCCTCAGGTGCGTTGCGCGTGACGTCACAGCTGCGCTACCGACTCCGCCTCCTCGCCCTCTTCCAAGGTGCGCGGGTACGCCACGACTAGTTATGAGGCTTACTGCGCATGCGCGTGGGGTCGAATACGGGAGGCTGTGCGCTCGGCCGTAAGTTGCAAGCCATGGAAGAAGAAAAACCTTGCTCGTTGCGGCCGCTTTCGCTACGTGTACTAGGCATAGCAGAAGTAAGCCACCGCTGATTTTTCTTGCGGCGGATTAAAAAAAAAGCATTTAAAATACAAAGCATCTTGCATTTCGAGTCACTTTTGTTATGCTCGTACTGCATCTGCTGCATATTGGATGTTCCCTAAATTGGGCCCATCAAGAGCCTGATCAAAGAGAAATATATATATGAGCCGCTTGAGATAAACCTGGATGAGTTTTCTCCCGTTTTCCATCGCTCCTGTTTGCCCTCTCCTGTGTTACGTGTTTCCTGTTTACTTTTCAAGGAGGTTAGCGCGAACAAGATCAGACAAGGCGACAAACTCAATCAGTGCATAAGTATCAATGATGAGCGGTAAATTTCTATTGCGCAAAGGCACCTGCGGCCAAAGAACGTCATGTCAGGGCGTTCTCCGCTACTCGAGATGGAGTCAGCGACCCGTTTACCAAGCATTTCACCCTGAAGAAGCCGGGCATCAAACCAGGACAAGCTTGTACGAATTGTGTCACCTCTGCGTAACTGACAGCGCCGCAGATAGAACTCGGCACCTCCCGCATTCGAGGCGGATTATCAAACCACTAAGCCAACCCTGCGGTAGCTGTAAACTGAGCTGCAGAAACGAATGAAAAATATCGTACAAGGGGATATACATACACAATGACGCATCACTGGTTAATTATTTCGCTCACCTCCTAAAGCAGGATACCTGCAGAGTGTTTCGTGCGTGTACTACACTTCAACAAGTCATCGGGATGGGTTCATTCGTGATGCATTCCAGCGCGCATTACTGTGAGAGGGTGGAACGTATGCATCCGTCTGCGTTGCTTTAAACTTTATCTACGTGTTGCCTCCGTCGCCGTGAATGAGCGACGCGGGGACCGTGCGCAGCAAGCATCCAGACGTAACAAGGAAATTGTTTCAAAAGGACATGCCAGGCAGGGAAATGGACACGTTTTTGTGTGCCACATTTGAATGCACCGGCACACTACTATATCAAATGCTCTTCTAACATTATGAGATCGTCCACACTCCACTGCAGCGAGGCAAACAGCTAAAGAGAACACGATGCGCCCTCTATTCCGTACGTTCCTTTCATCCACTGCAGCGAGGCAAACAACTAAAGAGAACACGATGCGCCCTTTATTCCGTACGTTCCTTTCATCCACTGCAGCGAGGCAAACAACTAAAGAGAACACGATGCGCCCTCTATTCCGTTCGTTCCTTTCATCCACTGCAGCGAGGCAAACAACTAAAGAGAACACGATGCGCCCTCTATTCCGTACGTTCCTTTCATCCACTGCAGCGAGGCAAACAACTAAAGAGAACACGATGCGCCCTCTATTCCGTTCGTTCCTTTCATCCACTGCAGCGAGGCAAACAACTAAAGAGAACACGATGCGCCCTCTATTCCGTACGTTCCTTTCATCCACTGCAGCGAGGCAAACAACTAAAGAGAACACGATGCGCCCTTTATTCCGTACGTTCCTTTCATCCACTGCAGCGAGGCAAACAACTAAAGAGAACACGATGCGCCCTCTATTCCGTACGTTCCTTTCATCCACTGCAGCGAGGCAAACAACTAAAGAGAACACGATGCGCCCTTTATTCCGTACGTTCCTTTCATCCACTGCAGCGAGGCAAACAACTAAAGAGAACACGATGCGCCCTCTATTCCGTACGTTCCTTTCATCCACTGCAGCGAGGCAAACAACTAGAGAGAACACGATGCGCCCTCTATTCCGTACGTTCTTTTCATCCACTGCAGCGAGGCAAACAACTAAAGAGAACACGATGCGCCCTCTATTCCGTACGTTCCTTTCATCCACTGCAGCGAGGCAAACAACTACAGAGAACACGATGCGCCCTCTATTCCGTACGTTACTTTCATCCACTGCAGCGAGGCAAACAACTAAAGAGAACACGATGCGCCCTCTATTCCGTTCGTTCCTTTCATCCACTGCAGCGAGGCAAACAACTAAAGAGAACACGATGCGCCCTCTATTCCGTACGTTCCTTTCATCCACTGCAGCGAGGCAAACAACTAAAGAGAACACGATGCGCCCTTTATTCCGTACGTTCCTTTCATCCAGTGCAGCGAGGCAAACAACTAAAGAGAACACGATGCGCCCTCTATTCCGTACGTTCCTTTCATCGACTGCAGCGAGGCAAACAACTAAAGAGAACACGATGCGCCCTCTATTCCGTTCGTTCCTTTCATCCACTGCACCGAGGCAAACAACTAAAGAGAACACGATGCGCCCTCTATTCCGTTCGTTCCTTTCATCCACTGCACCGAGGCAAACAACTAAAGAGAACACGATGCGCCCTCTATTCCGTACGTTCCTTTCATCCACTGCACCGAGGCAAACAACTAAAGAGAACACGATGCGCCCTCTATTCCGTACGTTCCTTTCATCCACTGCAGCGAGGCAAACAACTAAAGAGAACACGATGCGCCCTCTATTCTGTTCGTTCCTTTCATCCACTGCAGCGAGGGAAACAACTAAAGAGAACACGATGCGCCCTCTATTCCGTACGTTCCTTTCATCCACTGCAGCGAGGCAAACAACTAAAGAGAACACGATGCGCCCTCTATTCCGTACGTTCCTTTCATCCACTGCAGCGAGGCAAACAACTAAAGAGAACACGATGCGCCCTCTATTCCGTTCGTTCCTTTCATCCACTGGAGCGAGGCAAACAACTAAAGAGAACACGATGCGCCCTCTATTCCGTAGGTTCCTTTCATCCACTGCAGCGAGGCAAACAACTAAAGAGAACACGATGCGCCCTCTATTCTGTTCGTTCCTTTCATCCACTGCAGCGAGGCAAACAACTAGAGAGAACACGATGCGCCCTCTATTCCGTACGTTCCTTTCATCCACTGCAGCGAGGCAAACAACTAAAGAGAACACGATGCGCCCTCTATTCCGTACGTTCCTTTCATCCACTGCAGCGAGGCAAACAACTAAAGAGAACACGATGCGCCCTCTATTCCGTACGTTCCTTTAATCCACTGCAGCGAGGCAAACAACTAAAGAGAACACGATGCGCCCTCTATTCCGTACGTTCCTTTCATCCACTGCAGCGAGGCAAACAACTAAAGAGAACACGATGCGCCCTCTATTCCGTACGTTCCTTTCATCCACTGCAGCGAGGCAAACAACTAAAGAGAACACGATGCGCCCTCTATTCCGTACGTTCCTTTCATCCACTGCAGCGAGGCAAACAACTAAAGAGAACACGATGCGCCCTTTATTCCGTACGTTCCTTTCATCCACTGCAGCGAGGCAAACAACTAAAGAGAACACGATGCGCCCTCTATTCCGTACGTTCCTTTCATCCACTGCAGCGAGGCAAACAACTAGAGAGAACACGATGCGCCCTCTATTCCGTACGTTCTTTTCATCCACTGCAGCGAGGCAAACAACTAAAGAGAACACGATGCGCCCTCTATTCCGTACGTTCCTTTCATCCACTGCAGCGAGGCAAACAACTACAGAGAACACGATGCGCCCTCTATTCCGTACGTTACTTTCATCCACTGCAGCGAGGCAAACAACTAAAGAGAACACGATGCGCCCTCTATTCCGTTCGTTCCTTTCATCCACTGCAGCGAGGCAAACAACTAAAGAGAACACGATGCGCCCTCTATTCCGTACGTTCCTTTCATCCACTGCAGCGAGGCAAACAACTAAAGAGAACACGATGCGCCCTTTATTCCGTACGTTCCTTTCATCCAGTGCAGCGAGGCAAACAACTAAAGAGAACACGATGCGCCCTCTATTCCGTACGTTCCTTTCATCGACTGCAGCGAGGCAAACAACTAAAGAGAACACGATGCGCCCTCTATTCCGTTCGTTCCTTTCATCCACTGCACCGAGGCAAACAACTAAAGAGAACACGATGCGCCCTCTATTCCGTTCGTTCCTTTCATCCACTGCACCGAGGCAAACAACTAAAGAGAACA
Organism: Amblyomma americanum; assembly: GCF_052857255.1. Lineage (NCBI taxonomy): Eukaryota > Metazoa > Arthropoda > Arachnida > Ixodida > Ixodidae > Amblyomma > Amblyomma americanum. The sequence goes on from NC_135504.1 coordinate 82,808,970, forward strand.
CGATGCGCCCTCTATTCCGTACGTTCCTTTCATCCACTGCACCGAGGCAAACAACTAAAGAGAACACGATGCGCCCTCTATTCCGTACGTTCCTTTCATCCACTGCAGCGAGGCAAACAACTAAAGAGAACACGATGCGCCCTCTATTCTGTTCGTTCCTTTCATCCACTGCAGCGAGGGAAACAACTAAAGAGAACACGATGCGCCCTCTATTCCGTACGTTCCTTTCATCCACTGCAGCGAGGCAAACAACTAAAGAGAACACGATGCGCCCTCTATTCCGTACGTTCCTTTCATCCACTGCAGCGAGGCAAACAACTAAAGAGAACACGATGCGCCCTTTATTCCGTACGTTCCTTTCATCCACTGCAGCGAGGCAAACAACTAAAGAGAACACGATGCGCCCTCTATTCCATACGTTCCTTTCATCCACTGCAGCGAGGCAAGCAACTAAAGAGAACACGATGCGCCCTCTATTCCGTTCGTTCCTTTCATCCACTGCAGCGAGCCAAACAACTAAAGAGAACACGATGCGCCCTCTATTCCGTTCGTTCCTTTCATCCACTGCAGCGAGGCAAACAACTAAAGAGAACACGATGCGCCCTCTATTCCGTACGTTCCTTTCATCCACTGCAGCGAGGAAAACAACTAAAGAGAACACGATGCGCCCTCTATTCCGTACGTTCCTTTCATCCACTGCAGCGAGGAAAACTACTAAAGAGAACACGATGCGCCCTCTATTCCGTACGTTCCTTTCATCCACTGCAGCGAGGAAAACAACTAAAGAGAACACGATGCGCCCTCTATTCCGTACGTTCCTTTCATCCACTGCAGCGAGGAAAACAACTAAAGAGAACACGATGCGCCCTCTATTCCGTACGTTCCTTTCATCCACTGCAGCGAGGAAAACAACTAAAGAGAACACGATGCGCCCTCTATTCCGTACGTTCCTTTCACTCTTGCACCTCAAGAAATTCAATTTGAAGTCACGCCGGCATTCCAACCTTCCAGTGGCTGTCACCTTTGTCGCACTAATCACTTTTTTTACGCTACAAGAAAAAAAAGCAAGGCCATTTGCTGCGAGAATTGAGAAGACGGGATGAACGGAAAATGTTTCGACCGGTTTCATAAGTGCACACAGCAGTGATATGAATAGATTCCCGCAAATAAGATGGCTTGTAAAACAGTGCTCATCATCATCATCATCAGCAGCAGCATCTTGACTACACCCACTGCAGGGCAAAGACCTGTACCCTCGCGGGTATCCTCAGGGCCGAATACATTATAGAGGAGAGTGGTTACATAAAATTTTAAAAACAATGTACAGTGCCACAGAATAATTGGTGGCACCGAAATGATGGCTTCTAACCCGGTCCTTTGCCGCCTATGGTCGCCATACCTCTCCCTCCTCTCCCCCCCCCCCAACACACCCCAATGTCTTAATCTCATCCGCTCACAACTCTCTGCCACCCCCTGCTACGCTTGCGTTCTGTGGGAATTCCCTCCGTTACCCTTAAACATCAGCGGTTATCTTGCCTTCTCTTTCAATGGTCTGCCCAAGCCCATTTCTTCCTCCTGATTTCGACTTTAGGATGCACTAACCCGCGCTTGATCCATCACGCATTCTGCCCGCTTCCGGTCTCTTAACGTTACACCTATCATTTTCTTGGCGTGGCTGGTTGCGTTGTCGTTAAGTTAAGCTGAACGCATTTATTAGAGCGTATGCTGGACGAGGCTCGTTCCTTCACTAGCAGAAAAAAATTCGTCGTTTTCTCTTCTATTCTAGTTTCTGCATATAAGAATAAAGCGGCACGGAGGAACTACCGAAAAATCGCAATTTCGGACATTCCCCATTCCACCTTTGTGAAACTATCTCGCAGTGTCTCACCCTGCCCAAAATTGTCAGTATTTTATCTTGGCTAACCTCGAAATTCAGCGATAAGCAAGCACGCTTGCTAAGCGCCTGATGCTCTTCCATGGCTGCTCCGCTACACGCTCGCGACAGCCGTTCTATATATATATATATATATACCCACATGACCACGCGGCTCTGACGTGGTATCACATGGTCTCACGGCACCCCCATCGGATGTCATCACGTTGCTTCACATCAACACATCGGATGTCCTTAATGTCAAAGATCAACCCAAAGATAGCCGATTGTGAAAGGTTAAAAGTCAGAGGTCAAAAATCAGAAGTTAAACGTTAAAAGTCAAACTATAAAGGTCGGAGGTCAAAGCTCAGAGGTCAACTAAAGTTCATGAGTCAAGGTCAGGGGTCAAGTGTTCGGCACTATAAATGTACCCCATATGGTCACACACGACTTACGTGGTTGTGCTGAAGGTCGTCCAGTGTCATTCTCCGACCTACGCGACGACTGATTTACCTTGCGTAGTGAAGCTGTTCGCTTCAATAATCCCTGTACTGTCTTTGAAGAAGTCACACGTACCTTTCGAGTCGAGCTCCCATCCGGAACTGAGATGCGCGTGCCACCAGACCGCAGTTGCGCCGTGTGGTGTCCGTGACAGCGAACGCGTTTGGGTCCGAGTGATCAAGGAACTGAACGCTAAGCAGGGTGTAGTTGCTGGCAATGCCTCTGGACAAGTGCTTCGACAAAAGGTCAGACATCCGTTCTTCAACAGTCACACCGAGCCTTGTGATGTTATCACTGCATCTGATAACATCGGCCACTTTTTCAATGTCTTCCGCCTTCAAGATGTTCAAGTCTCTGTGCAGAATTGAGATGCTCTCGTTTCTTGAGAGCGACTCGATGGTGGCTGTCCAGCTTACGTTTTTATAGTTCGCAGTCTTATCGGTTGCAGTCACAAAAAGACGCAGCGTCTTAAGCGTGGTTGTTGCGCCGATGAGGCTGGCGATGGGAGACAACGGATCCACCTCAGTCGGAAGCGGGGAGATGCTAAGTGTTAATGACGTCACATGACTTAGAGCAGAGACCTCGGCTATCAGCTTCTGAAGTTGTGGAGCATTGTCTTCACAGTCAGCCTCGATGTCGACGAAGCTCTTGCACCGAATGAGGCTGAAGTTGTTATCGTAGAGGGAAAGATCGAATGCAGGGCTGAAGGTAACTCTCTCTTCTGCTCTACTTTGGCAGATTAACATGCAGAGCTCGTTCAAGTCAGACACCGACATTTCAGCCCAACCTATGGTGATCATTTTGAGTCTCTGCTTCAGCGATAACGCTTCGAAGAACTCCAACCACTGCGGTGTCCGCCAGATCTGAAAAGGCAGCGTCATTTTTTCAATGGTAGCATTTCTTCTCAGACTAGGGAGCCAGCAATCACAATGTCCACCCCCGTCAATGACGCATTTGTAGTCAGGATGAATGTGGAAGCTGCGAAGCACGGTGTTTTTCGCCAACACACTGGCCATGAGGTCGAGCGCCTCATTATCGAAGAGAATGTCCTCCAGTTCTAGATTGAGGATGCTTTCGTTATCGCGTAGCGCGCGCAAAACACGCTTCCCGCAGGCATCACGAAAGTCGCAGTCTCCTTCAAGGCTCAGCGTCGTCAGTGTGTCGCTGCTCTTGAGATACTCCGAGAACTCGTCGCTGCAGTCGTCGAAGGCATGTTCCAAAAACGAGAAGCTTAGCGTAAGCTCTCTCAAAGAGGCATATCGGGCAATCGCAGTCAGGAGGTCCGTTGAGTCCATGTCGTAAATCCAGAGTCCGGGAATGTGCAACGACTCCAACGTGTTTGTTTTCTCTACGGTTGACTCGAGCGCTCTCAGATGTGCCTTTCGGACATCTGCTTGGGTTGTGTACCGGAAGTGCCGTAAATTCTTCAGCGACGGGATCACTGAGAAAAATGGCTTGAATACATCGCGGTTGGGCGTGAAATCCAGGAGGGTGACACTCTGGATGTGCTCGTTGTCACGAAGGGCGTCGCACAGGAATGCGTCGTACACATTCAGTCCGCCAATGTCGACGTCAACCGCTGTCAGGCAGTGATGTTTCTTGATTAGGATGTAGAGGAGCGTGGCCACTTTCAGCAGCTTTTCAAGATCGTTATGTGAGGCGGACGTAGCTACGGAGGCTAACTTCAACTCGGGACGTGTTCGCGCTCGTTCGCGGAGTTCATAGTGGCCCTGGAGGAGCGCGTCGTTCCATGCAGACAGGTGGTGAATGATCTGGCAAGCTCGGTCTTTGCTTCCGGTGCAGGGCAGTGTAGTCAAGCACTTCACCTGTGAAGGGAGCCGTGTAGCCTCCGATGCATCCCAAACAAATTCGACACGCATCCAATGTTGCATGCAACGACGGTGGGTACTGACTTGGGTCTCTCCTTCTAGCCATCTGACCTGCGAGAAATAAACGTTCCGTGATGGCGTGGCGAAACTTCAGCTCAAGTGTTTTGAAGGCATGTCGTGGGTGCAAGTTGAAAGTTCCTTAAAGAAAGCAGGTTTCGGTTGGAACATGCATGTTTGAATACCTATGCTATTCAACATCGGAAAGAGATGGGTGCGCAAATGGATGGTGCACATTGCTTGAAACTTACATCGGTTTGAAAAGCGACATACACGTAGAATGGTTAGTTAGTTATACTGAGTTTAATGGCGCAAAGACATCAATATTTGCACCAAAAGGCGCTTTTAAAAAGTAAAGCACAGTCCCAGGCCCCACTGTGCTCCGGAAATTCTCTTGTAGTACGATTCTCAAGCATACGGCCGAATATTTCTCTAACAATTATCCGTCACTGCGAAATGTACACAAGCATTAACGGGATAAAAAATTGAAGAGGACACTTATCCTCTTCTTTAAGAGCATGACGCCATAGCGTAGTGGGTTAGGCTTTCCATTCTGTGCAGTTATCACACCTTTGAATGCATTTTTTTTCACATCTTTCAATTGATTATTTGATCAATTACACTACTTTTTTAATTAGCACAATCAAGCTTTGACTTTTCATTCTGTTCATTTTGACAACATTTTTTCATTTCTGCAAATTAATTACAAAGATTTCATTAACTCGTCATCGCGTATAACAACACTCCACTCAAGCATCAATTACTAGAACCACATTTTGCCATGATAATATTATATTTACGCAGTCCCCGATTGTTTTTGGCACGCGGTGCCGACTAGACGACGGCTTTTCGACCGAATGAGCTGTATACGCTATCGCGCGAAGTAATTATATTTTAGCATGCTCGGTCAATACGATAGTGAATCAATACAAGAAGTTTTGAGTCGGATTTAAGGAAGAGTAGACCAGATCGCGACGGCAAGCAAAGCGTGAAATTTTGTTGCTCAACGCCTCGTAGCTCTATACATGCTATTACAAACCCGGTAATTTACTGGCATGATCCACCACATGTCCACTGAATGTGAACTTAAAGCTGCCAAGATTGGCCTTTTCTAAGCACGAAAAAAAATTATGAAGTCAACCTTGGTGAACGATAAAATGGTCGAAAAGGCATTCAGGACTGCCTATGAAATAAAATCTGTGTGGTCCGGGTTACAGTCACGGCCAAACCCTCGTGGCCACGGGGACGAAGAGAAACAGTAACGATAAAGAAACTAAATAAAAGAACAGATTGAGAAAAGCACAAAATAGAAAATGTCACATAGCCAGGCTATAGGCAGAGCTTGTGTGTAAAACTGCCTACTCTGTGGCAGGTCGTTTACCAGAACAGTGCCGAGTTCTGTCTAAATTCAGTGCTGCAATGCTGATAGGTTCAAACGATTGTGCTCAAGTCAGTTGAGACCACTTTGTGTGCCTTTTCTGCAATACTGCGTAATATTTACATTTTGAAAGGGCGTCTCATTTTTCCTCTGCATGGCCATATTTTGCCACAGCGACAGTTTTAACTTGCAACGCGATAGCGTCAAGGGTCCCGTTCAGCGGAAGAGGCCGGGCCTTCCCATCGGCGGCGTCCGGCAGTGTTGTGTCGCGACACTCTGGATTGGTCGAAAAGGTTTGACGTCACACGTGGAGCGGCGTAACTGAAAAATGATTAAAACAATGCACAAATCCTCATTGGATGGATGGATGGATGGATGGATGGATACGGCTGAACCCTTTACATCGGGCGGTGGCTCAAGCCACCTAGCCATGTCTTGTGAAATTTTACTCCTGTCTTGCTTTTAGCCACCAATCAGATAACCTTCGCTTGGTTACTTCTAACCTCTTAAAATCCACTTTCCCTTCACTATCCCTAAACCCCAATGCCTTGGGTAAGTCAGCCCCGCTGCCTTCCACTGTAGGGTGAAGCCCTTTACAGAAAAGTATCAAGTGTTCAGCCGTTTCCTCCTCCTCTCCGCACGCAATGCACAAAGTGTCTATCTCCTGGTACCTGACTCTATACTTCTTAGTCCGCAAAACTCCAGTCCTGGCCTCAAACAACAAAGAACTTCCCCTACAATTATCATAGATATTTTCTTTGACAATTTCCTGTTTAAAGGTCCGGTATGTTTCTAGTGCCGATTTCGTCAGCATCCCTGTTTTCCACAAAGCTCTCTCTGTTCCTTTAACCTTTTTCTTAACCGATAATTGCTGATTTGCCCCCTTACTGCTGTCCAGATATTTGCTTGTCAATTTTCTAGTTCGCTTTCTCCATTTCGTGTCAACATTCTTTATAAACAGGTATCTGAAAACTTTCCTAGCCCACCGCTTTTCCTCCATCCTTCTCAATCGTTCCTCAAATGCTATCTTACTGCTAGCCTCTCTGCTCTCGAAAGACGCCCATCCCATATCACCCTGTACCCCCTGATTTGGTGTATTGCCATGTGCTCCCAAAGCTAACCTCCCTACTCCCCGTTGCCTAATTTCCAGCCTTGCTTGAACATCTGGCCTCATACACAGGACCGCATTTCCGAAGGTCAGGCTAGGGACCATCACCCCTTTCCAGATCCCTCTTACCACCTCATACCTATTGTAATTCCACAGTGCCCTATTTTTTATGACAGCTGCATTCCTACTAGCTTTATTCATTACATATTTTTCATGCTCTGTCAGATACTCAACACTGTTATTTATCCACACCCCAAGATACTTGTACTCATTCACTACCTTTAGCACGAACTCCTGTATTCTTTGCTCGCCGCCCTCTTCATTAAATGTCATGACTGCAGATTTTTCCTTACTATACTTGAAGCCTAATCTATCTCCCCCTGTACTGCATATGTCTAACAACTTCTGCAGGTCTTCCTTGTTGTCAGCCATTATCACTATATCGTCCGCATATATTAGTCCCGGTAATGTCTGTTTAATCAATTCCCCTTGCTTGAAAAAAGATAGGTTGAAACCTAGTCCGCTCCCCTCTAGCTTGGCCTCCAAACCTTGCAGGTACAACATGAACAACAAAGGGGACAGGGGACATCCTTGTCTAAGCCCCCGCTGTATCTCTACAGGCCCTGATACATTTTTTTCCCATTTTATGAGCACTCTGTTACCTCTATATATATATCTATTAAAAGATTAATTACTCCATTTTCCACATCCAATGTGCCCAATATGTCCCACAAATGCTCCTGAGTAACGTTGTCATAGGCTCCCCTAATATCCAGAAATGCTAGCAATAAGGGCCTATGTTCCTTTTCCGCAATTTCTATACACTGTGTCAATGAAAATAGATTGTCCTCCAACCTCCTTTGTTTCCGGAACCCATTCTGTAGTTCCCCTAGCACCCCCTCGTTCTCCACCCAAGCCTGCAGTCTATCCTTTATAATTTGCATCACCACCCTGTAAACCACAGACGTCACTGTTATGGGGTGATAGTTACTTACGTCTGCTTTGTCCCCCTTTCCCTTATATATCATGTTCATTCTACTTAATCGCCATTCATCGGGGACTTCCTCATCCACTATCATTTTGTTCACTACCTGTATTAATGTTTGCTTGGATTTTGGTCCTAACTTCTTTATCAACATAATCGGGATACCATCTGGTCCTGTTGATGTGCCACTAGGAACCTTCTTCTCTGCCCTTTCCCACTCTCCTTGCTCAAGTGAAGCTATTGCTGTAACCGGTCTATCCTCCTTCGATAAATTATGTACCACGTGCTTTGCTGAAAATTTTTCCGTCATCCTTGTTCCTATGTGTTTTATTGCTTCATCCCCTTCTAGTCGAATACCCTCATCTGTAACAATAAACCTTTGTTCTAGCCTAGTTTTATTACTCATTGCATTTAGATGTTTCCAGAATTTTTGGGCTGCTTTTCTATCCTTTTTATTTACTTTTGACATCCATTGGGCACCCTTTCTTCTAATTTTCTCATTAATCAAATAGGATGCGTCCCTTCTACACTTTATGAAGGTATCCCATTTTCTGTCTACTTCGGGTTTTGGTTCCCCCCTCTTCTTGGAATATCTGTGTTCCCTGTTCCCTTGCGCTTTTCTATTGCCCTCTTGACCTCCTCATCCCACCAACTCTTGGGTTTGCATCTTTTCCCTTTTAGCTTTACTCCCACCTTAGCTAGCTCTAGCTCCAATAATCGAGTTAATTTGGTATAAGTCCATTCTGTTTCACTATCCTCAAAAATTACTTTCTCGATTTGTTTGGCTGCTACTTCCAATTGCTTTTCTGAGTAAAAATTTCCCCCTGATTGTTTATCTTGATTCAGTCCTACGTTGCTTTTTCTTCTGAAGCTCAACTTGATACGCTTGTGGTCACTACCTAGACTTCTGGAACCATCTTCATCTATGCTCATTACCCCTAATCTGTTATACATCCTCTGTGACATTAGTGCATAATCTATCGTCGAGTGCAGACTCCCCGCCTCCCATGTTATGAGCCCTTCACACTTCTCGGTGCTGTTGCATACAACTAAATCATGCCTGTCACACATGTCCTGCAGCATGCTTCCTGTCGAATCCGTGTACCCATCCAGGTCTTCTATGTGTGCATTCATGTCGCCTAATATAATTATCTCGCCCTGTCCTCCTAGCTCATCAATGTCGCTTGCAATACCTTCTAACATTTTCCTGTTTTCCTCTTTGGCATTAACCCCTGTCCACAGGTATACAAAGCCAAGGAGTGTTTGCTTGCCTGCCACTGTTCCTTTTAGCCATAAATGTTCCCTGCATCCCAGTCTAACCCTTTGAAAATTCATACTTTTATGAATGAATGCCCCAATTCTACCTCCCTTTCTGCTGCCCTCTGTTCTATTGCAATATTCCCATGCGTAGTCTGGGTTACAGGGTGGTTGCTCCATGTCTCTAAGATGTGTTTCCGCTAAACAATATACCATTAATTCCTCCTGTCTTAACTGTTCTTCTATTTCCTCCCATTTCAGTCTATTCCTGCCACCTTGCATGTTAATGAAACCTATATCTGAATTAACGTGGCCCTGGCGCTTGCGTCTCTTTCTTCCCCTATGGTTCCATTGTCCGTTTGATCTTAATTCTTCCTTCTCTACACTGGTTCCTTCAGAGCTCTGGGTCCCCCCAAAAAAGCTGTTGCCTGGCGACCTATCCTACTACCCACCTTCTTGCCAGTGGCACCACCGTAGTGGATGCCATCCTGTGCAAAAGGGTGGGGCCTAACCTCGTACACTTCCCTGTTGACCTCCATCACCTCGTATCTTAATCGTCGACTCAATAGCCTAATTACCCGATTAGTCTCCACGACCCTCCTTTCCGTTTCGCGAGCCTGCCTCTGGACCTCTGGGATTGTGCATATGGTCACATGCACACTCTCAGAGGCCTCTCTAAGCCTACGCATCCCCACCTCCAACTGCGTCTCAAGATTCTGGCTCCTCCCCTGCAGTACATCATTGAGACCAGCATGGATGACCACAAGGTGTTCGCCATCCATGCTACCCACCACCACCTCCCGGGCTCTGGCCATTGCATCCACCATGCACTTTCCCGACTGAGCCTCCACCTGCACCCGCCTGTCTGCCTTCACTGCCGTCAGAACGCCTCCCTCAACCCTCGCTACATTCGAGTCCCCGACCACCAGAACTCTCCTGTGCCCCAAACGTTCGCTTCCTAATTCCATCTGTTGGCCTCCGGATCGCTCTAGCTGACTCTCCTGCCGCTGTACGCTATTGTCGCGAGTTTCCATGCCCGCTTTAACCTTTTTCATTTCGTTCGCATTTCTCTCACTCAATGCTCGCTGCACTACAGCACTGTACGATCGACGAGCCTCGTCCTCCACCTGACACTTCTCCGAACTGGGGTGCCCAGCCGGCCGCGACCTGAGCGCTTCAACCTGTTTTTCTAGCTGGGTCCGCTTTTCCCGCTCTTCTTTAATCTCGCCCACCATTCGCTTCAACAGGGCGGCATTATTCTCCTCCTTTTTAATCAAATCGGCGACCTGAGCTTCCAGCTTAATCCGATCCTCTCGCTCGACCTGCCGGTCCGCATTAAGTGCATTAAACCCAGCTTCCCATTCCCCTTTTAACGCATGAACGGCGTCCCCAAACCGCTTGCACATCTTACACACGAAGCTAGCCTCACCCGCCTCGGCTAAGCTCCCGAACCCTGTCTCATCTAAGTAACACCAACGGTCGCACTCCTGGCACTGTACTAACTCCCCGTCCTTGTCCTCCTTAACTTTCCTAGCTTGCCGACCCATCGTCCGGCCGACTACGCCTTGTGAAAGCCCGCCAAAATTCCTATGCGTAAAAACCCGCCAAGAATATTACACAAAACTTCGGCACTACGCAACGTAAAAGCCCGCCAAAATTCCTAGAGAAGAAACCTTCGGCACTAGTCAACGTAAGAGCCCGCTAAAACTCCTGCACAAAACTTCGGCACTACGCAACGTAAAAGCCCGCCAAAATTCCTACAGAAGAAACCTTCGGCACTAGTCAACGTAAGAGCCCGCTAAAAATCCTGCACAAAAACCTTCGGCACTGCGCAACGTTAAAGCCCGCCAAAATTCCTACACAAAAAACCTCCGGCACTACACAACGTAAAAGCCCACCAAAATTCCTACACAAAAACCTTCGGCACTACGCAACGTAAACGCCCGCCAAAAATCCTACACCAAAAACTTTCAGCAATACGCAAGGTAAAAGCCCCCTGGCGAGTGGACGAGAACTTGTTGAAAAACCGTGCACATGTCGCGTACCGAGTGGGATCTAATCGAGAGCATAAATGCTGGGACGCGTAGCAATGATTCTCTAATCGGGAGAAGAAAGGCGGCGAGCGACCGCTCGCCCCAAGGAGAACCGATTCAGAAGCGAAAGCGGATGGTTTTGCCCAGCGCATGCGCACTAGGATTTGGCAGATATCAACCTGTTGAGCTGGATTAGGAAAATCGCGCATGCGCAGAGTGGCTATGTGAAAAAGGCGGGTTGTGGTTACAAGGTCGCAACAGTATTTTACCGTCATTGCGACATGTAAGTATATCCGGTAGGATAGGATAGGATAGGAAAACTTTTATTGAATCATAAGTATTTAGGCGATCAGAAGTCTTCTTGCTTGCTTCGCGTGTCGCTGTCTTCACGCTGCGCTGCAGGGAAGGCTTCTTCAGCAAAGGGTGGTCCCTCAGGCCAGGGCTCCACTGAGTTTGGCTGCATCCCGTGCGAGCTCTACCATCCTCTTTTGGACGGCGAGCTCGCAGCTGACGAGCCGGCTCTCCCAGTGCTCCGCACTCGGGGGTTTGTGGTTTGTGTTCTCGGAATGCGTTGTTTCGTTCGCATTCCCATGTTATGTGAAATAGTGTGGGTGTCGCCCCGCACCACGGGCATGTGCCCCTATATTCCGTTGGGAACATCTTGTTGTATATAAAGAGGTTGGGGAAGGAACCTGTTTGTAATCTACGCCAATCTGTTGCCTCCTCCTTGGTTAGTGCTTTATGCGGGGGCGGATATTTATATCTCACCCCTCTGTGATGTTGGAGTAGTTCTGAATAGCTCTCCCCGAGGATCATGGCGCTCAGACCACGGCTCTCCTGCTGCTGTCCGACTCGGAAACAAAAAGCTCGAGCTAGACCATCCGCCGCCTCATTGCCCCTTATGCCCTCGTGCGCAGGTATCCAGATTAAATTATGTTGGACTGTTATGCTCTCTGAGAGGTTGCACTCTCTGAGCACCTTAAGAGCAGCTTTGCTAATTCTGCCCTTCGTATAATTTCGACAGGTCTCTTTTGAGTCCGTGAGAATATTCAATGATGTGCTCTCCCTATATCCTTTTGCTGCCGCCAGCGCCACGGCTAACTCCTCGGCGTCCGTTATACTCCAGATTTCCGTGGATGCCCCGGAGGTTAGTTCCCCATCTTTGTTTACTACCACTGCCGTACCTATGTATTTGCTTCTGCCGCTCGCTACTTCCATAGCGCTTGCGTCCGTGTAGAAGGTGTTATCCTTCCCCGCTAGTGTTCTTTCAATGTGTTCTGCCCTGGCCTTCCCTCTGCCTTCGTGGAGCCTGGGGTCCATGTTCTTTGGAATGGGTCTGACATAAAATGTTTTCCTTATTTCGGTAGGCATGTCTTCGTACCGCTTTGTGTCGATGTATTCGCAGCCTATTCTGTCGAGCAGTGCTCTCCCAGTGTAGGTCCCTCCTAGTCTTTTAATTTGCGATTTTCGTTGCGCTTCCACCAGTTCTAGGAAGGTGTTGTTGACGCCAAGCTGCATGAGCTTTTCGTTGGGTGTGTTTCTTGACAGGTGTAAGGCTGTCTTGTATGCTTTCCTTAGAATGGTTTCGATTTCTTCATTAGACGTTTTGGTCCTTACGTGGAAGGGAAGCGAGTACGTAACTCTGCTTACAATGAGGCTGTTGACCAATCTTAGGGTGTCTTCTTCTTTCATCCCATGTCTTCTTTGAGAGACTCTGCTTATCATTCTGCTGACACTTTCTGTTGATTTCTTGAGTAGGGAAATCGTGTGGTCGCATTTCCTACTACCCTGCAGCCACATGCCGAGGATGCGGATCATTTTGCATTCCGGTATGAGTTGTCCTTCGAGAGAGACTTCCAGTTTCGCCTTAGTCTGGTGTCGGCCCACTCTCAGGAGTTCAGACTTTTCTGTAGAACAGTTGAGGCCTCTAGCTGTCACGTAGTCTTCTACGCATCTTGCCGCTTCTTGCAGTGCGGCTTGCTTTTCTTCTAAGGTCCCTCCGGTAGCCCAGACCGTGATATCGTCCGCGTACATCGCGTGTCGGACTCCCTGGATTTGCTCGAGTTTTCTTGCTAGGCCAATCATCGCCAGGTTGAATAATACGGGCGAGATTACGGAGCCTTGGGGCGTACCTCTGCTAGGCGTTGCAAAGATATCGCTCCTTAGTTCTCCTAGGCCTACTGTTGCCGTTCTGTTTGAAAGGAAGTCCTTCACGTAATCGTGTGTTCTCTTCCTGCAGTTCGCGTTGATGAGACCTTCCATGATGGCCTCGTGGCTTACGTTGTCGAAGGCTCCTTTGACATCGAGCGCCATGACCACGTTTTCGCCTTTTCTTGGCATAGTTTCTAAGACCTCCTTCTCGAGCTGTAGCAGGACATCTTGCGTCGAGAGATTGGCTCTGAACCCGAACATTGAGTTTGGGTAGTACTTTTCGCTCTCCAGGTGTTGTTGGATGCGTTTGGTGACTATCTTCTCGTAGAGTTTGCCCAGGCACGATGTGAGAGAGATCGGCCTCAGGTTATCGATTTGGATTTTCTTGCCGTGTTTGGGGATCATCACTACGACGGCGTGTTTCCATGCCGCCGGGACTCTCCCTTCTTGCCATAATTTGTTTAAGTAGCGGACTAGCTGGTCTATCGCTTCGTCGCTGAGGTTTCTAATGAGGGAGTTCCGTACTCGATCTGCTCCCGCTGCTGTGTTCTTGGTGGCTGATCTAATTGCCTCAATGACCTCTTCCCTAGAGATGGGTCGATCCATGTTCGGGTTTTCTTCGCCTCGGTATTCACCGTGGTATCCCTCCGGTTCTCCCGTTCCGGTAAAATAATTCAGCTGAAAGAAAAAAAATAGGGGCGATTAGTGAAGGATTGTACCTCCTACCCCCTCCCTCCCCCAGAAAAAATTAAATGGCTCAGCCTGCCTAGCCCTGGATGTATCGCGATCACCTCGTTCCTCGAAGTCTATCACTTGTGGCAATCTTCTTTTCTTCCCATTGTACCTGAAGAAACAACACAAAAAAGAAACAGCGAGGCCGAAGCGCTGCGATCCTAACGCGCTCCCCCGGTTGCTGTAAATATTGAAAGCATGTCCCGTCATGCTTGCGATGAGCGTACCTGCATTTTCAGTAATGTCTAGAAGTTTAAGAACAGTTCCTGCATTTTCAAAAGTGGAATGATGATCGCTGTACCATTTCGGCATGCATAGCAGCCAAACGACTCGGTTGGAAAGCACGACAGGGCTGCCTCCAAAGTTTAAAGAAATGCCAAAAGACCTTGACCGGCCCCCATCACCACAGACTCGACCGTTCCGTTTAATACTGTTTCTAGCTGTACACGTAAGCAAAGCTCCTCGAGATTTGCACCGTAAATGGCGCACGTAGGTTGTGAAAGCAGCGACACGCAACGATCGCTTAAACAGCAGCAGAAGGGAAAACGGCAGCGGAGGACAGCCAACACGGAAACACTGGGGACCAGAGAGGTTGGGAACTCTGTGCGCTGAGCTGCCATGTCTGCTATACGAGGCCTCACTTTGGCGTTGCTCAACAGTTCATCACGCAAGTTTTCGTGCACCCTGTATTTACTACATAGGTGAGCAATCTTGTCTAGAGTAAGCGAGCGATGCGATGCGGAGCAAATAAATGTCTTGAAAAAGACCTGTAGCTCCGCAGAAGACGAAAACACAAAGAACAGAAACGAACACCACGGGCGCTTCTGTTATTTGTTTTCGTCGTCTGCTGCGCTACAGTGTTTTTTGAGACTCTGAACCAATAAGCCCACAAAGCCTGACTACTGAACAAATAAATGCGCAGATACTTTGCTAGGGGTAAGCTGCTTATGTCTGCAAGGAACTACAGACTAGAGTTTGACGCAATACCGTCTGTCGAGAAACTCTAACATTCCAGAAAGAAACATACACTCACCTATTTTTTTAAAAAAAGGAAGAACGACGTTTCGCCGCCCGTACGGGTCCGTTCATCACAGAGCGCCACATGGAACGACGGCGGCGGCTAAAGTACGGGTAAAAATGAGTACCGTCCGATTGTAGATCTACTGCAAGATTTCCACGTGTCTTGTTAAGAGCATGCTTCGTGTGTTGTATATGAACAGATTCTAAAAAAAGGCGCGATTATAAGTTTTTCTCTGTGGCAATGACTGATGCTTCGTCCCAACCGAAGGTGTGTCCCGTTGATACGCTGTGTTGCGCCAAAGCATTAGATGTGGAGCGGTCATTCGTGACGTCATTCTGATGCACTTTGAGCCTGCGTCCTAAGTTTCCGGTTTCGCCAATGTAAGCAGCGTCACAGCCTTGACACCGTATCTTGTACACCACGCCCGGGTACCCTGAGATATCTAGATGGCCTTTTACAAGGACCAGCTGTTGTTTCAACTTGCTGGCAGGCACATGAGAAATGTTGACGTCATAACCTTTGAAAATACGTCAAAGTGCTTCGCTTACACCGGAAGCATAGCGTTTCCGGAAGCGTGTTTCCTTTCTGCAACCTGCAAGGTATGTATACGGCTATCCGAATGTGCTCGACCGTCGCTATTATCTCAGTTAATCAGTACCTGCACTCAACTATCGGCTAATCTCTTAAGCGAAGCACCACCCGAGTGCTCTAGACAGGTGTTCACACCTCTGGACAAGGTCGGAAAATAGGAAGTGCGGAGGACAGTTTAATAAAAGGATGCGAAGAACGCCTTCGAAGAGCGAAGTGAGTGGGGAGCCAAGAAACTGCTGCGGAAAGGCAGACGAACTCAGGTGCGGCATACTGTACGCACCGAGGAACAGCCAGAGGCTGCACAAATAAAGAAATTCCGGTACAGTCTGAACAAGAAGCCCCCAATGTCCCTGGCAAAGGCGTGAGTTCAGCCGCCATCACTGCTACGCGCGACACAGATAGCGAAGCTGGGAGCACACGACGGAGAGAACGTAACAGCGCTTAAACGTGTGTCTTGTTGCCTTTGTGCCCCTCCACGCAGTGTACCAACCATCCCACACCAGCCCTCTTCCGGAGTACGCGACGGGGCACGCAGTCTGAAGAAGACCGGCAGAAATGACGCTCAGCACGAGAAGCGCCATGTCCAGCACAGTCTATGAACTGTGTGGCCATCTGCCTAAGAGTAATGATGGCTGGCAGCTTTTATCCACATTATAGGGCGACTAGTACGGCAGCCGTTAATATCGTTTTACTATTTCCTTGCCGCGATGTAACTTTTTCACGGCTCATGTAGTAACGTAGCAGGACCCGCACATTCATAACCCGCAAAGGAAGACGCAAGCCCACTCCCTGAATAAAAACAGTGTCGTTAAGGAAGCACTCACCTCTGAAGGAACGGTTCCAGTTCTCCGGCTGGCTTCCTGCACCACGGTTTCTCGAGCAAAGAAAACCTTCGCTCTGTCCGTCGTCGCAGCCTTCTATCGTGCTATGCCCCGTATCATCACGTGATGTCCCTCCGAGCGAGCCAGTGTTAAATTGTAACAGACAAAATGACGTCACACTTTTTTTTTTCATTTGGGCACAGTCTTTCTCAGTTGGGCCTTTAGGAACAGCAGATAGTGTAATCGCCCCGTGCTGATACATGGTAGGAAAGGAGCAAAGGTGGAAAAGGGAATAGCGATAAGGTAGCTTTGGGTCTTACTTACAGCTCGCCTCCCGCGGATGAGCCAGTTTCATAAGGAGATTCAAATACACGTGCTGGTCACCGATTTTATTGCGGTCGGTAACTACCGCGTGGTACAGCCGCGCCACCCATACTACCACAAGTGTCCAGAGAGCTGTTCGATAAGCGACAATTTTAAAGACAGTTACTGCGCCATTTTCCTTCCTCTGGAATCGATTTGCTCTCTTCTTTCAGTCCCTCCTCGATCCCTTTCGCTGGAGGCGAAACGCAAAAGTCGCCCTTGTGCAAAGGGACACCAAAAGATTCATCCGTGTGCCGTGCAATGTCAGTGCACGCTAAAGAGCCCGGGGCAGTCGAACCTCATCCAAAGCACACAAGGGCACTGCTACGGGCCAGTTGGTTTAACATTACACAAAGGAAAACGCGTAGACGACATGGCTGGGCAACACACAACCACCTCAACGCGGCACTCCCCAAACTTTGCAAAGTAATAAAAAAAAATACGTGTCTAGACCGCTCATTTCGTAGCAAGAAACAGCGAACTGCGTGTCATGGTCTTTTCTTTCAAACTTTTATTATTGTTCTGTTCAGTCAAATAGGGATATCTTTGTAGCTGAGGTTGACCGTACAACAAACAGACAAATATTTCAGTTCGCAGCATCATATCTAACTCGCAGGCGCTATGGTACAACGCCCATGTAAATAATTATTAAACAAGAAAATACAATTTAATCGCACCGCAAAACTTTCACCATCTAATTCGCGCTGGGTTGCTTACAAGGCTACCTGAAATACAAGCGTATCCGCCATAAAAAATGCCGGCGACTACATCTTATCCAGTACTTTACCGGACATGCAAAAACCAAATTCTAGAAAGTTAATGACTGTCATTAGTCCCATACTTAGCAATCCGATCGCATTGGTAAACTAGTGCTGTGATTCAAGTGTTAATTGCGGCGCTATGGTACTAAAAGATACTCTTGTTAGTAATTTTTCATCCCACAGCTACACTCATCTTTCTGAAATAGGTTATCATGATTATTTGGTGATCCCTCCCGTGGCTTTTTACTCAGCTGGTGTTGTTCGCCTAATTAATACTTCAAAAATAATTCTAGACAAGGATAAGGTTCCGTTAATTCTAAATTCTTTATACAATATTTTTGCCAATAACTCAGTTAATAAAACTTGCCACCGTCACTGGACACATGCACACTTCCTGTAGAGTAGAAAATTAAGATCATTCCACCTCAAATCTTTGAATAAGACTTCTCCAGCTAATTATCGCCCCATACCTGTCACTAGTAGACGCTGCAAACTGCTTCAGCATATCATATTTGCCACACGTATCGGCTTTCTCGAGAGCAATTCGTTTTTCTTATTCGTACAACATGGCTTCCGCAAATTACAACAATTTATAACATATACTCTAGAGGTCGTCAGGCGCTGATTGCATCTTTGTAGAGTTTTCAAAACCATTTGATAAAGTTTGCCGTCATTTCTTTTTCCATAATTTAAGTCACTTATACATTCACAATAAATTGTTCAAATTTATTGAATGCTTTCTGATTAATCACTTTCGATTTATCTCCACTTGCAGCTTCAACTCATTATTTGTAATTGCACTGTCTGGTGTTCCAAAAGTTTGTGTTCTCGGACCATTATTGTTCCTAATTTATATCAGTGAGCTTCCTTGTCATGTGCCATCTAACAAACATTTATAAGCCGGTGACTCATTTTTCGCGCGATCGAAAACGACAATATCAACATCCTACAGCTCGACCCTGGAAGTTGCTATCGCGTTACAACTTCATGCTTAGGGTTTGTGTGTGGTTCTGCGCGAATACTCCGGCTTCCCGCATTTCGTGAACGCCCAATGTGCACATTTCTCACTGAGTAGAATCTTATAAGCTGAGCTCAGAGATCCGTCACTGGCACAGGAGCCCACACATTCGCAGAAGACACAACTCGGCAGAGACCTGCTGCTATAGTTTTCGCTCTGCAGTATGGTCACTTGAGAATGACTACCGTTGAGCGGAATCAAGCCGTTGTTATAGATAGGATGCAGAACCTTCGCGCAAGTTAGTTATGCAATAATTACTTCCCGCCGAGGAGTCCCTTGCGGCTTTTGTGACGAGAAAGCCGTATACGAGCGAAATTACTACATGAGCAGGCAACTATATTACGTAGGGCGAACTGTGCATTGCTCTACTAAGCTCTATAACAGCCGCGCTCCGTCAGATAACGTTGACAAGCACTTCTGCTTCCGATCCCGGCTCTGCACTTTTGTAGCGAGAGCTACACGGGACTAATAATAAGAGCATTTCGCGGTGAGAGGCAAGCGGAGATGGGTGCGGCAGAAGGTTAGGTGGGCGGATGAGATAAGTTTTCAGGCATGGTTTGGGGACAGCTGGCAAAGGGCAGGGTTAACTGGAGAGACATGGGAGAAGTCTTGACCCTGCAGTGGCGCGGTCATGAGGACGACGACGACACCGAAGGTTGCCAGGGATGCCTTTATTCCATCTCGGCAGCCGAGCAGGAAAGAGGGACGCGGCGCTCTGCCGTGGCGCCTAAACAGCCCGCGATATCGGCGTTTTTCATACGTGTCATGATGAAGAAGAAATCAGCAATACGTTCCCCGCGACAGAGGGTGTTACCACCGGAAGAACATAACAACCGCCTATCACTTTGCAGACACACACAGTGCAAAATGCGAAATATGAAGAGCAGTGTCCGTCGCAGACACGAACACTGCTCTTTATATTGTTGCATTTTACTTTATATTTTTCTTGTGATTTTTGTTGTATCCGAATCATATTTCGATTTTGTTTAATCTCTTTTAACCACAAGACAGCCAAGGCCTCCCTTTAACCAAGTCTACCGAATGTTCATGAGGGTCGAGTGTTGTCCCAAGTGGCAACGGTTCGAGTGCCGGCTCGATCATTTATCTTTTGAGCGCAGTTTTTCTTTGCATTGCGTTTCTTTCACCAGAGGCACTAAGTAATGGTGGTAATGGCCTCACACTCTTCTTTAACAATGAAGAATCATGTAGCGACATCATCACTGTTGTACATTGTGACCGTTGCGGGGTGTTTGAATTACTGGCGCCATATCATGTGCTTCTGGCATCATGACCATCTCTTAGAACCTTGATTACTTGACATTAGAATAAATAATTAGCTGTGGTTTAACTAAAATGACAAAGAAAATGAAAATTGATTTTTGGGGAAAGGAAATGGCGCTCTATCTGCCTCACCTATCCGCCGAAACCTGAACCAAGCCGTAAGGGAAGGGATAAAGTAGGGAGTGGTGTTGGTGGTAGGGGTTTTTTAATAAAATAGTCGTAAAAAGGAAGGATAAGATTTTTTCTAGCCCCGGCATCTGCCATCAATAATAAAGCACCTGAGTTGGGGCAGCGGAAATAAAGGATTGCAGGTAGAATTGAGAAATTAAATGAAAGAGGTGAGGGGACAGGAAGACAGGAGAGGGGAGAAGTAATGTATACAAACTGTTTACACAATAAGAAATGTGTCCAGGTTGTGCGTGTGATTAGTTCGTTTTAGAGGAGTTATACACACGCGCACAGTACTGTGTTGGCTACAACTGGAGTGGGGCGTCCAGTTATTCATCGTTCAAAGTAGAACTCGCGGAGCGTTCGGTCACTGCGTGTAACTACCTGACGGAGAACAGACAGGACGTCAAGCCCGTGTGTTCGAGGAATGCACAGAGGCTCAACAAAGTTCGCTCACGAGTGCGCGCACTGCCCTGCGGCCACAATAGCGTCTTGATGGAGTCTGGTAGTATGCCCAGCGCCTTATAGGCCGCGAGCATATCGCGACGAGCATCGGCGAACGCGGCACAGTGAAGGAGCTGGTGTTCTAGTGTTTCCACTGCACCGCATCCGTCACACACATCACTCGGCGCGATTCCGTGACGCTCCCGTCGTTCCCCGGGCCACACGAAGCCAATGCGCGCGCAGAGGATCATTACACGTTGTGATCGTGTAAGTGCGCGACAGCCGGTGATACTGTCGATGCGCTCGCCTCCTGCGATGCGTGGGTCGGGGTGCTGCTTTCGGAGATGGTCGTGGATGGCCGCACGCACGTCCGGCAGCAGAAGGTTACAGAACAGGCAGGCCTCTAAACATCCTAACAGACTCAAAGGAGGCGTGTAGGAATTACACAAAGGGCAGGATAAGCAGAACCGCCCTAAAAATCCTCGGCGAGGTCAAGCTCACCAGGAGAGACATTACACACAAGTTAATCTGGATTCCGGCTCATGCAGGCATAGAGGGCAACGAAAGGGCAGACAGCCTAGCTCGAGAAACCACGTTCCGAGCCGGGCAGTCGCATGCCCCGCAGTATCGGCCACACGCGTGTGAGGAAGGATATACAGACATCTTAAACCTACACAGGGGGACGAGAGCTAAATACCCCCCACCGCATAAAGCCCTGACGAAAGATGAAGCAACGTTTTGGCGCAGACTGCAAACTTCTTCCCAAATTTATACACCTTAAACAAAATGTAACCGACGCAGTACAGAGATACCTGCCCCTGCTGCGGGGCCACACCCACACTCTACCACATCACATGGGAATGTAAACACAACCAAACATTCCCCCCCCCCGAGTGCAGAGCAATGGGAGAGTCGGCTCACCAGCTGCGAGCTCACGGCCCAAAGGGCTTTAGTGCAGCACGAAAGTGCGGTAGCTAGGCTCAGTGGAGCCCTGGAATAGGGGTCCAACCTTGCTTAAGAAGAGGCCTCAAGTCGCCAGCGCAGTGAAGACGACGGAGGCCTCGAGACGCCAAGCAGTTGAAAGCACCCAAATAAAGTTTCTCTCTCTCTCTCTCTCCAGCGCAAGGGGCAGATCGCTGGCAGGTAGTTGGTGTGCAGCGTTCGCGAGGTCGTCAGTTTCTTCGTTGCCGGCGATGCCGCAGTGGCCGGGCACCCACTGTGCACGCACGACACATCCTCTCTGCGCGAGCGAATTCCCCTCACTAGTCGGCTACAGCAGCAGTTAGATTGCAGGCGACTGAGGGCGGAGCGGGAGTCGCACAGCAGAGCACTCCTGGGCGGCGGAGGGCCGAGGGTGAGCAGCAGGTCCAGCCCGAGCCGGATCCCCATCAACTCCGCCGTGGTGGAGGAGCCCAGGAAGGCTGCGTGTTGCTGACTGTGCAGTCGCAAGGCGGCGATGGTGGCCGCCGCAGCAACGGAGCAGCTGTCGCGGGCCACTGAGCCGTCGGTGTACACGAGGAGATGTTCCTGGAGCTCCTCGTGTATGACGGCTCTGGCAAGCTGCTGCACAGCACAGAGGGGTGTGCTCCGCTTTCCCGCAATGCCAACGATCTCTCGCTGTACCTCCGAGGCAGCAGGCCAGGGCGCGCAGGAGCCGTAGGGGGGTGGGCCTTGTGTCAATTGCTCATACTCGAGCAGCGACGCGCCCATTCGTGAGCCCGGATGCGAGCGCATACGCTGTAGCAGCGAGCCGCCGTCTGGTGCGCAGTGAAGCAGGTCGATGTGATTCAGAAAATAATCGAAAATAATTGGCAAAAATAATTGGTGAAAATAATTGGCGCAGTAACTATCTCATATATCGTTGGACACCTGAACCGCGCCTTAAGAGAGGGGATAAAGGAGGGAGTGAAAGAAGAAATGAAGAAAGAGGCACTGTAGAGGAGGGCTCCGGAATAATTTCGACCACCTGGGGATCTCTCACGTGCACTGAAATCATACAGCATACGAACGCCTAAGCACTTCGCCTCCATCGAAACGCAGCCGCCGCGATCGAGTTCGAGCCCGGGAACTCCGGATTAGTAGCCGAGCGCCTCGGCGGATATTAAATGACAATAAGAAGATGCCCGTGTTTTCCGCGCTGTCAGTGCACGTTAAAGCTTGCCCCCAACATAAGGGTTGCAGAATTCGAGCCTATTACTCCGAGGACCCGGCCAAGCAAACCATCGCCACAGGCCGGGCTGCCAGCGTCATAAGCCTCCATGACATGATCGTTTGAGGGCAGTGGAGCCGTTGGGGGGCCCAAGGACCTGCGTATCCTAAACTCCCCTGTGTCCATTAAAGTTTTCACCACCACCATGCACGTAGCCACAAGAGAGAGAGAGACGTTAAATATTCCAAGGTGGTCTAAATTATTCCGGAGCCCTCCACTACGGCACCTCTTTCTTCCTTTCTTCCCTCAGTTCCTCCTTGCTCCCTACCCTTACGGCGCGGTTCGGGTGTTCGCCGAGATGCGAGACCATTGCTGCGCCATTTTAGCGCGCCAGCGTTAAGGAGCTCGTGTCGCAGAAAAGACGGTGTCGTCGGCGTCTGCCGTGAGCGAAAAATCCCTCCTCCTCCTACTCACAATGTACGCCACTGCCCCAACAGATAGCGCGCGACGGCAGCGCAAGGAAAGGAAGGGACGCCTGTCATATTTCGGTTGGCTACCCAGACCGCGCCGCAAGAGAAAGAAAATGAAATTAAAATTGGTGTTAAGGAAAGGAAGTGAGGCCTGTCTCACATATCCCTGTGGTCTACCCGGACCGCACCGTGAGGAAAGGAAAATGATATGAAAATTGATTTTAAAAGGAAAGGAAGTGAGCGGTTCGTACATAGCTCTCGTTCGGGCGCAGTGGGGCCGTGTGGGCACGCAGGAATCACGCGGTGAGCGGCGAACGACGCAGCGCACATCGAAAGCGCATTCACCACGAAGCTTGCGGCTTGCTGCCCGTGCGTTCGGCGCGGAAGCTATGCTGGCATTCGTAGCATCGGCTTTGTCGAGAACGATGTGCCGACGAACTACGACTGCAACGAGTTGCGCGCGTTTCGGCAAGGCGCCTGGAAGCGCTTCTACGCGGTTTTCCGCCCCGCGCGTCCGTTTCACGGGGTACGTAGAAGCGCGATTTGTCTAACGGGCAAGCCGTCGCGCCAAACGCGCGATGTCGTTCCGTGGACTCCCTGGCAGTGCTGCCACACGCTGTCACGTTCCACTCTTAAAAGCGAAACTTAAGCGTGCTCCAATTTTTTTCTTTTTTTATTGTAATGTAGTCACAATAAAAATTGGATTTTGAAGAAAGGAAATCGAGTAGTTATTGAATCGCATCTCGCCGAACAGCCGAACCGCGCCGTAAGAGAAGGGAGGAAGAGGGACTGAGATGAAAGGAAGAAAGAGTTGCCGTATTGGAGGGCTCCGGAATAATTTGGAGCACCTTGGGATCTTAAACGTCCCTCTCTCTTGTGGCTACGTGGGGAGATACGCTCGAGTTTTGTCACCCTTATGGTGGGGACAATCTTTAACGTGGACTGACATCGCAGAGAACATGGGCGTATTTTGCGTTTCGCCTCCTTCGAAACACGGCCAAGGACCTGCGCATGCGCATCCTAAACTCCCCTGTGTGTAATAAAGTTTCCACCACCGCCGCGTTCGGGTTCGAACCCACCGCGAGGGGTCGGTTTAACTACTGCTGAACCTGGTTAGAGTGCCCACCCTTGCATCCTGGCAGGTGGCAGTTAAATTAATAGTTGATAGCTGATTTTTGCTGCAGTGCCGCGTGTCTGCCACAACGTAGTCAGAACCATTTACTGCATGCAGCCCCCATCTCTCTCTCACCACCGCGACGTGCCTCAAAGCGCGACTGAGGCGTCCACTGACCCAGGGAGCCAGTCATGTACCCTTGTTTTCCTCAATATCATTGGAGTCTATAGAACGTCGTCAACCCCAACGTCTATGAATACAATGAACGCCGACGGCCTATAGCTTGTCCTGCCTTTCTGCCACGTTGTCAATGCCAACGCATGCTGCGCGAATCTGTCACTACCACGACGCAGCTCAACGGGCGACTGAGGTGTGCACTGTCCCAGGGGGCCAGGAGGAGGAGGTAAACTTTATTAAACAAGAGGTCTTAGGCGCGGGTTGGGATAGCGTTCCCCTCCCCGCGGTGGGCTCCTCTTCTAGGCCGGACGCCAGGTGGCCGACCGACGATGTCGTTCGGCGAACTCTTCGGCCCGCTCCGTGACTCGCAGAATAACTTCCGGGTCCGAGCTGAGCAGCGCGGCCTCCCCTCTGCGATTGGGTACAGAGCTGCAGACGGTTCCACGGCTTGTCTTGATTACATGAGTGTAGGATGTGTGGTGTGTCTGCCTTATGGAGTCCACAGGGAGAACAGACATGGCTAAAATGCTCGGGGAACCATATGGAGCACATGTACGGATTAAAGAGTGTCCGTTTGGAGTTGCCGCCAACCCGGGTTCGAACCCGGCCGCGGCAGCCGTGTTTCGATTGAGGCGAAATGAGGCGAGACGCCCGCATGTGTTGTGGGATGTCACTGCACGTTAAAGATCGCCAGGTGGTCGAGTGAGTGAGTGAATAAACTTTATTGCTCTAATAAAGGAGTCTCGCTGCTCGCCCGAAGATTGCCGACGTCATCCAGGCTGAACGTGGTTGGCGCCCCTCGTCCAAGGCACCACTGTCCCTGGCCATCCGGCATGCGTGGCTCACAAGGTCTCTTTGGACCTTGAGCTGGCTGCTAGTTAGCCGGTCCTCCCACTGCTCCGCATTTGGCTCTTTGTTACCTCGGAAAGCTACATTGTGTATGCATTCTCATGTGATATGATACAGCGTGGGGGTTGCCCCGCACTACGGACATGTATCCCTAAATTGCTCCAGATAAATCTTGTGTAGAATGTGAAGGTTGTGGAAGGCTCCTGTTTGGAGTCTTCTCCAACATGTCGCTTCATATTGTGTTAGCAGAGGATGTGGCTGGGGATATTTGCGTCTTCTGCCTTTGATGAGCTTGAGGATAGCTGCGTACGTGAGCTCTACCGGTATCTCCGGGCCGTCCGAGGCGTTTGACGCACCAGCTCGGGTAGTAAGCTCGCGAGATAACTTGTCCGCCTCCGGATTGCCTTCGACTCCGGCGTGTCCCGGTACCCAGGTAGTCGAAATTATTCTGAAGACCTCCACTATGGCACCTATTTCTTGCTTTCTTTTTCACTCACTCCTTTATACCCTTACGGAGTGGTTCGGGTGCCCAGCGATATATGCGAAACGGGTATTGCGCCATTTCCTTTCTCCGGAAGTTGGTTTTTGTGGGGACAGGATATGGCGCACTATCTGTCTTGCATTTCAACGGACACCTCAACCAGACCATAAGGGAAGAGATAAAGGAAGGACTAAGAGAAGAAAGGAAGAAAGAAGTGCCGTAGTAGAGGGCTCCTAAATAATTTCGGCCAATTGTGGATCTTTAACGTCGCACAACACGGGCGCCTTAGCGTTTCGCCTCCATCGAAACGCGGCCGCCGCGTTCGGGTTTGCACCCGGGTACTCCTTTCTTCAGAAACAATTTTGCAGTGTAATATAACGGGTCTTCTATTTCATTGAAAGTTCTTCGAAAATATAAGATAATAGCCGCGGAGAATCTCCTTCAAGGTGGGGTTCCTGGCCATTTAAATGTGAAGCACATTTTCGCACACAATTAAACGTACTGTTTAATTAGGCTCCAGACCCTGTATGTCTTTTTTTGGTGGATAGAATAAAATGCGGTTATAATGGACGAATTATCAGGTGTGTGAGTGGTTGCATGTGTGTGTGTTTTCTTTAAGGCGAACTTGTCCTCAATAATTTTTTATTAATTTCTCACCACCAGGAGCGTGGAATTTTCTGTGATGGCGACAGCTTGAAGAGGGGACCCCCTGTGGGACATCGAATCGTTGCGTATTACCTTACGCATCTGATACACGGGCGCACAACTCCCCGTTTTCCCAGGCCTGCGTACCGGGGCGGGGAGGGAGGTGCCTTTTTGCTGATGGAAATAAATGTTGTTTCAATCATCAATCAGTATCACACACCTTTTCAGGACACTACCGTGATTTAGGGTGCACGATGCGTTTTTAGTGGTCCAAACCACGTCTGCTTGCGCACAAAGGCATTCTAAATTAAACAAAATGCAGAATATTCAAGTGGTTGATGTTGGGACCAAATTCTCACTACAGGAATAGATGATCCCTATTTAGGGTAACTGTTACTACAAAGAAATATTAGGAAACTAGGCTCGGCTTGCGCGAATAAAATGCCTTATTCCAAGAGTAATCTTATCCGTGGTCTGAAACGTCTCTCGGTTTTGAGAGAAGGAAACACGAATAGCTGATTCACTTCGCTGGCGGACACCTCAAGCGCTCTACGAACGCCGAAATCTTGGCATAGGATAGGATAGGAAAACTTTTAATATCCAACAGAAAGAGGGTAGCCAGAGGGCTACCCGCCTAGACGACGGCCGAAAGGTCTTGACTCTCGGCGGCGGCTTCGGCCAGTCGGACGAGTTGTAACTGAGTCGCCGGGTCGGAGCTCAGTAGTAAGGTCTCCCATTGATCTTTTGTGTTAATACCTCGTCCCTCCCGGGGAGCATGAGGACATTCCCATAATATGTGGTCCAAGGTGGCCCTAAGTTCGCAGTTCGCGCATTTTTCTGAAAATTGCCCTGGGTACATAAGACTCCAGAGGGCCGGGTTTGGAAATGTGTAAGTTTGTAACCGGCGCCAGTTGATGGCTTGGTATCTGGACAAGGATCTATCCGCTGGAGGAAGTCTAGCTCGTTGCAAACGATAGTGTTGTGTAATTTCTCTGTAGGTCACCATGCGATCCCTGTCTGTAAAGACCACCTCGCTCGGGTCCGCCCGGAAAGAAAAGCCTCGGGCGAACTCGTGGGCCGTCTCATTACCAGGCAGGGATGCATGTGCTGGTGTCCAGACTAGCGTAATTTTCCGGTCTATTACATGACGGCTTAGAATTGTATTCGTTAGAGGGGAGACCCGGCCCCTGCTGAAATTTAGTATGGCAACTTTGGAGTCACTGATGATGTATCTCGCTTTTGTGCCTACACAAGCCAGTGCTATGGCAGCTTCCTCTGCAGTCTCTGGGTTACCCGAGAGTATGGAGGCACTTATTTTGAGGAGTTGTTTATTATTGACGACCGCGACGATCATCGTGTTCTTACCATACTCAGCGGCATCCACGTAGACCACGTCCTCGTCTTTGTAGGAGCGGAAGCGTTTCTCTAGCGCCTCTGCCCGCTTGGCCCGGCGCACTGAGTGATGAATAGGATGCATATTCCTGGGTAATGGGGGTACAACTATATTGTCTCGAATTTTTCCGAGCATGTCAACTTTGGCGGTTGTTCTGTTATCTCGGCTAAGATTGAGTTTTTCTAGAATGGCCCTGCCGGTTGTGGTCCCGGCTAAGCGTTCGATTTGGGACGTTCTCACTGCTTCCGTAATTTCTTCCAGGGTATTATGCATTCCCAGCTCTAGGAGGCGGTGAGTGGATGTACGGATCGGCAATCCTAGAGCTTGTTTCGTGCATCGCCTGATAATTCCATTTATTTTTTCCTTTTCTGAAACTTTAAGATCAAGGAAGGGGGCAGCATACGAGATACGGCTTAGTACGAACGCCTGTACCAGCCGTAGGAGATTATGCTCTTTCATGCCGTGTCTTCTGTTGGCAATCCGCTGTATTAGCCGCATAGTTTGTTGCGCGCAGTTTTCCATCTTAGTTATTGCATCACCGTTATACCCGTTGCTTTGTATAATCATTCCTAAAATTCTGATTTTTTCAACATGAGGAATCTCCGCCCCTTGAGTTTGTAATTTGATGTTAGGGATGGTTCTAGTTTGTCTTTGATGCAGAGGTCTATAAAAAAGAAGTTCAGACTTCTGCGGCGAGCATTGCAAGCCCCTACGGCTGACATAGTTTTCGACCTCATTTATGGCCTTCTGTAGCGTACTTTCGATGTGCGCGTCGTGGCCACGGGTCATCCACATGGTGATATCGTCCGCATACATGCAGAAATTCAAGCCATCTATCCCCTCCAGTCTCTTCGGGAGCCGTATCATGGCCACGTTGAAGAGAATAGGGGAAAGTACCGAACCCTGAGGGGTGCCTATGCTGCCCAAGTGTATGTCTTGAGACTGACTTTCACCAAAGTGGATGCGCGCTATCCTGTCCGAAAGGAAATTGGCAATGTAGTTGTATGTGCGCTCCCCGACGTTTAAAAGAGCCTGGTTTTCTAGTATCGCCTCGTGTTTTACATTATCGAAAGCTTTAGTGAGATCAAGTCCCACTATTACTTTCGCATCCAGCGACTTAGTGTCTAATATGTCATGTGTGAGCTGTATCATGACATCTTGCGTGGACAAATGCGATCTAAAACCTATCATCGAATGGGGGTATAAGTCGTTGTCTTCCATGAAATTGGTTAGTCGCGTTTGTATGACATGTTCCATCAGTTTTCCAACGCAAGAGGTGAGGGATATAGGCCTTAGATTTTCTAGATTGAGCGGTTTCCCTGGCTTAGGTATGAAAATAACCTTAGCGGTTTTCCATTGTTGGGGAATCTCACCCTTCTCCCAGCATTCTTGCATGAAATTGGTCAGCGCCGTTATAGATTTGTCATCTAGGTTTCTAAGCATTTTGTTGGTTACACCATCGGGTCCGGGGGCTGATTTGGTTTTCAGTTTTAGTATTTCTGCTAGAACCTCGAATTCGTGAATAGGGGCGTCTAGGTCGCTGTTGGATTTACCCTCATAGCGCGGTAAGGTAGTTTTGGTGGCGGAGCCTATATATCGACAACGAATTGCATCGAGGAGTTCCTGCTCCGAACCTTCAAATTTATAACCTAATTTCTGTAAATTTTGTCGCTGTGTTAATTTGCTACCTTCTGGATCGAGGAGGTGCCGAAGGAGGTTCCATGTTTTGGCGACGCCGATATTGCCCTCAAGCTTGTCGCACATTGTTTCCCAGTTCTGATCGCAGAGTCTAAGTGCATATGCCTCAATCTCTTTGTTGTGGCGCGCTAGGCGTCTTCTGAGATTGCGATTCCACTTTTGTCTCTTTAAACGCTTTTCCATACTAGCTTTGGCCTCCCACATATGAAGAAGGCGGCTGTCTAGTACTTCAAGTTCCGCGTTGTCGTCGAGCGTTTTAGTCGCATTCTTGGCGTCCCTGCGGAGTTCCTCCGCCCATTGTTCTATGTTTGTGATTTCTGCCTTTCTCCCGTCCTGGTTACGAGCGTCGCGGAAAGCGTCCCATTCGATAATATGCGGGGAGCGCGTTTGGCGCTTGGCAGGGCCAACGTCAGTTTCCGTGACAAGTATGTAATGGTCACTGCCTAGGTTTAGCAAGGAGTTGGACCAATTAGCTGTACCCGCATTCTTCACCAGGGTGAGGTCTGGGGACGTGTCAGCGCACACGCTGTTACCCATTCTTGTGGGGGTAAGAGGATCCGTGAGCAGGGTGAAGCCCATTTGCTGTATGTCTAGCCATAGCTCTCTCCCCTTCGTACAGGGCCGCGGGTAGCCCCACGCAGGGTGGTGGGCATTGAAATCACCTAGAATAACCAGTGCGTGCTTGTTGCTTATACGCATCACTTTCCTGAAGAGGGAGTCGAATTTAACTTTCTTTTGACGTGGAGTGCTATAAATATTCAGAATGAAAAGACTGCGTTGAGTCTTTGTAGCCGGAATAAGTTCGACGAGGACGTGCTCTATGTGGCGGATGCCCGTGTCATGTTCAATGGCCGTAATGTTCCTTCTAACGAATGTGGTAACATTAGGTTTGTCGCCTGTGGCGTTAAAAGCTTGATAACCAATTAATTTTGACGCGCCTCCAGTCTCCTGGAGGGCGATAACCTCTGGGTGGACCTTCAGAGACGCAAGGAGCTGCTGGAGGATCGGCCTTTTCCGCCGATACCCCCGGCAGTTCCATTGCCACAGCAAGTAGTTGTTATTCTTTGTGTATATGACCATGTTGAATTTGCTGAATGGTATGTTCCACAGTTTGCTGCCATATATTGATGGCTAAGAGCTCATTCCTGTGTCCTTGTGTTACGTCTGTGAGTCCCTGTATTGCAGAGAGAATCGACTGAATTTGGTTTTGCATGTTAGTTTCCAATGCCTGAAATTGCGCTTGTATTTTGGTATCCAGGGCCTGAATCTGGGTCTGAATGTTGGTCTCCAGTTTATGGCAGACTTCCTCCAGCGTAAGTTCGGGTTGTGCGCCCTCCAACGATTTTCTCTTGCTGGGTGATGGTAGGGATTTCTCCACCACCATCGTACTCTCCTGGGTATTATGTGGAGGTTTTTCGGCTTCCTGTCGTTTCCTATCTATCTGGATCTTAAGCGTCAGCTGCTTCCTAAGTTCCGCGTTTTCATTTTGAAGGGCCGTAACCGCCCCGGTTAATTTTTCCACCATGCGTTTAAGTTGTAAGATGTCCTCAGACCCACCGGGTGGATGAGTATGGGAGACCTTATCTACAAAGCTCACCCTCTTGTGGTCATCCGGCACGTTGGTCTTGTCCGTGGGCGGCGTTGACCCTTGCTGGTGACACTCAGAGCGTCCCTCGATTTTGGGCCGGGCTCCGATGTTCCATTTGTTGCCAGTGTTGTCCCGCCCCCTGGAAGCGGAGCGCTTGCGAGAGCTGGAGTGGCCCCTTGAGCTGGAACGACCCCGGGAGCCGGAACGACCCCGGGAACTGGAACGACCCTGAAATCTTGGCAACTCAGCTTTTTAGAAAGCGTTCGAGGCACGCTTGATGCAACACCGATAAAGTGAACCAACACGCCTTTACTTTTCTCGAAACCGATAGAAGTTTTAGACCCCAAATAAGAATAAACTGGGAATAGAGCGTCTTAATTGCTTCGAGCAAGCGCGCTATTATCGTTGTTGTTCCCTCCGAAGCAATGGCGCATACCCACGATGGGGGACTGGCCAGGATTTGGTGCAGATCCAAAGAGAAAAAAAAAAGTCATCCAGGTTGATCTCAAGCGGCTCATAAATAAAAATTGAAGAATCTGGCAAACTACCCGCCGCGGTGGCTCACTCGTTAGGACGCTCGGCTACTTAGCCGGACTACCCGGGCTCTAACCCGACCACGGCGACAGCGTTGCGATACAGGCGAAACGCAAAGGCGCCCGTGTGCTGTGCGTTGTCAGATTAAGGTCCCCAGGCGGTCGAAACTATTCCGGGGCCCTCCACTACGGCACCTCTTTCTTCCTTTCTTCTTTCCCTCCCTCCTTTGTACCTTCCCTTACGGCGCTGCTCCGGTCTCCGCCGTGATGTCAGACATCACGTCCATCTCCTTTCCCCCAAAACCAATTTTTAAATTTATCTGGGAAAAAGAATAACATATTTTGAGAGGTTTGAGGAGATTAGAATGAAAATTGAGGCAACAAAGAGGTGAGGGTTCAAATAAATTCTTCATTTTGTTGTGTTGGTTGTTTTAGTTCTTGTTTCAGTTTAGTGGATTGTCTTGCCTTCGCAGGTGTGTACTTTGTAATTGGCTTATATGGGTCACGTGACTAAACGGTATAAATATTCGTGTCCTCATCTCGCAACGCGTCCTTCGTATACCACTTGCAGAATGAGCCCCGTCTCCGTGTCTTCAGAGGGTTCTGCTTCCACCGCATTCACTAGTTAGGCCTGCGTCCCCAGTTTTTATAATTAGGTCGTATGGCACAAGCCGCTGCAAAATAATCGCAACTTGTATTCCTCGGGTCCGCATGCTTCGGGTGCCACTTCAAGCTTCATCGGAAGAACTTCCACAGCAAATGTGAGTCCTTCACGCCATTTTCCTTTGTTCGGCTGGTTTGAGCATCGCCCTTCAGCAGGGATCAAATTGATGCATTACAGGGATGATCCGTTACAAGTAATTTGCTTATCTTCATTCATTTTGTCGGAGTCTCTTATTCTTTTTCAAGCGTTCGATCTTGCATTGGCAGGCATCGTTCCTACTCGGTGGTAACAGCGGTGCGAAGGCATCACTTCGAAATCCATGAACATCGATAAGCAGAGCCGGTGTGCACCATGAATTCCATCAAGGACTAAGAGGATATACAAAGTCTACTGTCTAGCTACAAGTATTTTCATGGAAACCCCGAAATTAATGTCGAGTGGTTCGTTTTAATAGACAGCGTCCGTGGACACGTTTACTTCACGGCGCACAACATGGCGTCTCATGAGGACGGGCATGCGAGATCCCAGTTCTTCAATCCATACGCATCGACAGAAATTACAGCTGAGCGGCCTTAATTCGAGGCATAATGGAGGGAAAATTAGAAGGAAAGGGCCAAGCACAGAATAGTTTTGTGGGGAACCAAAAAAGAATTTTAGTAATATTAAGCGGCAAATGATCGACGGCGGCGTCCACTCCCCGACGGGGATTGAGCGCTTGTCGGCAACGGTCAGACGCGAGGCCGAACAGAACGGAAAGAGTTCTACGCTTCGTAGTAGACTCGGAAGAACAGCGTTCATAAAAACAGTGACTTTCACTTTTCGTTTTTTCTTCGAGGAATCTCCAGAGTTTTCTAGAAATGTCTCAGTACGCGGTAATACAGGAATTCTACATCAGTTCTTACTGAGGCCGGGCCGGCCTTAGGTCCCGGTTTCTCATCAGTTGGTACCAAAGGTCCCTACATGGAGGGTCACGACTGCGAGCAGAGCACAAAGATGCACTCATTTGTCTCCTAGAGGATTAATGTGGTGTTATCTATTATGCAGTAAAAGCTATTCAGCCACCTTTACTTTATTCAGCCTTCAGTTTAGTGGATTGTCTTCTCTTTTTAGGTGTGCACTTTACAAATTGGCTTATATTTTTTTCTGTTTTACTTTGTTGTTTTTAATTTCTTCTTTTTTTCTGTGTTATCTTTGTGCGTTTATTTTTATATTTTTTTACGGGCACTGGAGCCAGAATCGCGTCCGATGTTGCTAGCATAGGCATGTGGCCTACGCTGGCGTAAGGGTTCTTTCTTCTATCGCTCGACCAGTGAGCTTTCTCTCCCTCCCTTCAAAGGCTTTGGCCCCCACCAAACCTTTTTTTTTTGCTTCGATAATACTTTTTCGAGAAAAGCCAAGGGAGTGAGCATGACGCGAGCAAGCGAAAGGGATATGGAGTGGTACACTGGGCCACATGCTATCGCGACGTGTGGCGTTCATCCCCACCACTCGGCGCACTGCAGCTTCAACTGGGGAACATATTCCGTGGTGGAGGCTCCCCAAACCGATCTTCAAAAATTTCTGAGGGCACTTCTCTGCTTACGTGCGTCTGCCAAAGCATGGAACTTTCTAGAACGCAGGTTTTCTTACGCGACGCCTGTACCCATTGTTTGTTTTACTTTTTGTTCTTGTTTTAATTTGATTTTTTCCTGTGTTATGTTTTTGCGTTTAATTTTATATTTTCTGGCCTGCTTTGATTAACGTCTGGCTGACTGTAGCTCGCTCTATTCGTTCCCTCTATTCCCTCTATTCCAAGCCGTGACCATTAGATGTCAAAATTTATTACCCCCTTACTCCCGTCTTCGTTTCCATCCAGTTTTTTTTATTTTTTTATTTTTTTTTGAGTTCGTTACATTCTCGTGGATGGTTTTGTTTTTTATTTAAACTATTCTATTTTTGGGCTTTTTAACTTTTCAATTTATTTGATTTCCGTTTATGGCATTTTTGTTGATTTCTTTGTTCTCTTTATTCCAAGCCGTGACCATTAGATAGATGTAAGAAATTTATAAACCCCCCTTACTCCCGTCTTCCTGTCTATTCCGTTCTTGATTATTCTATTTCTTTGCGTTCGTTATATTTTTGTTCTGGTTGTTGTTTTTGTTTATAATTTTATTTTTGTTCTTTCTAACTTTTCAGTTTATTTGATTTCGTTTCGTTCATTGCATTTTAGTTTGTTTTAAGTCTGCTTGCGCGCAGCAATGTCAAAGCATGGAACTTTGTAGAATGCGGGATTTTTTTCCATGACGCCTGCAGGCATTTTTCTCCGTCCTTATTTTTCTTTTAAATTCATTTTTTTTGCGTTCATTACAATATATTTCTTGCTTTCATTCTTTCTTGTTTTTGCTGTTTTAGATTTGATGGCGTCTTTTGATTGGCAGGTGAGACGGACACTACCTGCTAACGGACACTTCCAGCACACTTTCTCCTAACTTGCACTTCCGGCGGACCATAAGCCATTAAACGCTTTGACGTAAAAAGTGCGGAGCAAGTGACTTGTGGAAGACACCGGCGGTGCTGTTGAGGACTTCGGCCAGTTGGAGACTACGGGACCTTGGCGGTCTGGAGGATAGAGCGTCGGCACTCGGAACCACAAGACCACCACAGGAGCTCGGGATTCCTGAGGACCACTGAACGGAACCTCGGCGCACTGGGTCATACTGGACAGCCGCAACTTCGGGTCGGGGCCTCGTACCTCAGGATCCCTTCATGCTGAAGGACCTTGGAGCCATACAAAAACCTGCCACTAGCGACATCCTCCAGCTGCGGCCACCATCGCGAGTGGACACGTCATCGCATCAGGTGAGCGTTGGCGATCACTGCCGAAAGGGCTACCGCGATCAAA
Organism: Amblyomma americanum; assembly: GCF_052857255.1. NCBI lineage: Eukaryota > Metazoa > Arthropoda > Arachnida > Ixodida > Ixodidae > Amblyomma > Amblyomma americanum. The sequence continues at coordinate 82,843,984 of NC_135504.1, forward strand.
CGCACAAATGGGTTTCGGCTTGTTCATAGGATGTGCTCAACATGGCCTCCTTAGCCAGTCATTACTGCCTGTCGTCGGTTTCAAATAGGTCGGTGTCTATTATTAACTGGGACGTTCATACAATATGAGGCAATGCAGTCCCACACAGGACATGAGAACAGTGGGTGCATATGCAATCATTTTTTTGTACGGAGTGGTCACGCAGAAATTTTCGCTGTGTTTAAACTGGGCTCCTGGTTATTATGCATCTAGTTTTTGCCCCTTTGTGAATTAACTCGAGCAGCAACACGCACTTCCTGTTGTGTCCGTCAAGCTGTAGTTGCCATTACATTCGCGTGGCTACCAATTGTACTTTTATTCGCGGTTGTGTACAGCAGTGTAGCATTTTCATGAATTCGCTGCTGCAGCTTTGAGCTTGCTGCTTTGCCGATGGAGCTGCTCTTATCGATAGAAGCGCGTTCCTACCAATTGTGCTTTTTTTCGTGAAACCGACAGTCCATTGCAGTGGGTGGACCTAGATAAAATGCCAGCGTACTGGCGGGAGTGACGTAGGCTACGTCATCAAATTTAGTATAAAAGATTAGCTGCGGTTCCACTGCTCTTAAACCTGGTTAGAGAGCGTAAGCTGTGGTGTACCGGCCAACTAGACGCGGCTTGGGGCGTCTATACGGTTGAGTTCGTTCCGCAAACTGGACAGCCAGTGGGCCCACCGTGCCACCCTGGCAGGTGGCAGTTAAATTAATGGTTGATCGCGAGAGGTTGGTCACCCAATGAACGCTGCGCCGTATTGCTGCAGTGCCCCATGTCTGCCACAACGTTTTCATAATAATAATAATTGGTTTTGGGGGAAAGGAAACGGCGCAGTATCTCTCTCATATATCGTTGGACACCTGAACCGCACCGTAAGAGAAGGGATAAACGAGGGAGTGACGGAGAAAAGGAAGAGGTGCTGTAGTGGAGGGCTCCAGAATAATTTCTACCACCTGGCGATCTTTAAGGTGCACTGACATCGCACTGCACACGGGCGCCTTAGCGTTTTGCCTACTAAAAACGCAGCTGCCGCGGTCGGGGTCGAACCCGAGAACTCCGGATCAGTAGCCGAGCGCCCTAACAACTGAGCCACCGCGGCGGGTACAACGTTTCCCGTGCGAATGCATGCAGCCCGCATCTCTCACAACCGCCACGTACCTCAAAGCGCGATTGAGGCGCCCACGTTCCCAGGGAGCCAGTTATGTGCAATCATCGGAGTCTGGAACGCTGTCAATGCCAATGGCAGGGAACACAATGAACTCCGACGGTCTATAGCTTCAATGCCGCGTTTCTGCTACAACGTTGTGAATGCCAACGCATGCAGCGCACATTTGTCACTACCGCCACAAAGGTTAAAGCGCGACTGAGGTGTCCACTATTCCAGGGGGCCAGTTATGCGCCTTTCCTTTGCTTTAGATCAAAACAAGATATTTCAAGAAAATTGAAGATTGGTTTTGAGGAAAGGAAAAGGCCCAGTAACTGTCTTTCCGGAAGACGAGGGAAGGGATAAACGTGATTGAACTGAAGGTCGTTCAAGGTCACTCTCCTGCCTACGCGATGACTGCTTTACCTAGCATAGGGAAGCTTTTAGCTTCAAAAGCGACCTCATCTGTACCAGGGAGTCACTGGATAAGTTTTTACAGTACGTCGTTCCTTTTCCCTGCCCTGTCGAGCTCGGAAGAAATACAGAAGAAATATGGAATCTGTTCGCAAGGTGTTGCTCCAACGAGTTTACTGTTTCCCGTCTATTGCGAGCGTCCGTTCACTGTATCCTACAAGACAATTCTGGACAAAAGCATTTTTAAGCGGGAAAACCGTTTATGAACGCATTTTTTCATATATAAGATTTCGCTATAACAACATATCCTCAGGTCAACCGACGTCAGTGTTGCATTCTTTTCCAATTGACGTTTTTACTATCGTCAAATCTTTCCTATTTGTTTCCATGACCGTCTATACTGTTCAATGCGATCTATGGAAACGCTTTAGATTTTGCTACATACCAAAATAAGGGACTATTACCTTCAATATTACCGTATCAGTATCTTGGAATTTTCTAATTTTCAGTTTCTGTCCGAAAATGCGCTAACAATTTGCTAACAAGCAGGCTTTTTATCTAATTTTATGGAAACATTTTAACTATTACTGTTAGGCTCCTTAGTTATTGAGAGACAGGCAGTCTGCCGTAAGTAATACCCATATGAGTTTTTAAAATTTCGAAAATGCGGTTCTGCGCTGTGACTCAACAAATGTTAGCTACGTCGTGCCAAAATGCATGCGCTTTTCAGAAGCTTGCAGGCAAAGCCGCCTCTCCAGTGCACGTACTCTTCGGAATAGCCAAAATATGTTGGGCCACAGCGCCGAGGGTGACGGTGTTTTCTAAATTAAACTGATATCGATATTACTTACGGTGGGCTACATGCCTCTCGATAATTAACGAGCCGAGCAGTAATAGTTAAAAAGTTGACAATTCAATATTAGTTAAGAATGCTGCTAGCCAGCACAGCTTAAAACTCGCGGAGACATGCCGTAGTAAAGCTCTACCTTTAAAAAGAAGCGCAGTAGTGAGGGGGGGGAGTATAATTTCGACCGCCTCTCTTTTTTTAACGGGTGCTTTCAACACACAGCCGACGGGTGTCTCTAGCTTTCTGAATACAATTAAATCCAACCCCGCGTTCGGGATTGACCCCGCGCCTTTGAGCGCAGTAACCAAGCATGTGTAACCACTTAGCCACCGTGACGTCAAATCTGTTTTCTCATAAGCCAATGTGGAATGACATTGTCACTACTCGGTGCGCATCTGAAAATTGCTTTTGGTGAGAGGAAAGCTGCAGTAACTGCGTCACTCATTGCTGGACATCGCGACCCCACCGTGAGAAAAGGGTTCAAAGATTCCGTAGCCGTGGCCTCCGGAATAATTATCGCCACGTGGCGATTGCTCATAACACGGGCGCCTTGTTTGATGGCAGTGGACGCTAAAATTACGGGGGGCACTTGGGACTATACTTACGCGATGTGAATGCGAAAACATATGTCTCATCTTGGGCTGCTAGTTGACTGTATCTGTTTACTATTCAGTACTAGAGTAATGTTGCAGGGGATTCTAGGGTAAAGGTCTTTAGGTGAAGGGTCTTTCGGGTGAAAGCTTTTAGGTTCAAGACTTTACGTTATAGGACTTCGTTATCTCAAGCTGTTATATGTTGTGTCCGTCGCGGAAATACTCCGCTACACGGCACTCGTCGGTAGCTAGCTGCACTATGTTTTCGGTTGCTTCGACACGGACAAATTACTATGCTTACAAACGCGCTAAATCATTCCTGCTCGCCTGCAGGTCTCAAAGAGGATGGTGTTTCTTGGTTGTCGTGGAAACAGGCTACAAATACACGTGGTGAATCTCCGTGGAGATCACGGTGGCCTCGATGCACTCTCGCGCAAAGAGGCTGCATTCTGCTCAGCACGAAGACATGTCCAAGCGTGCCAACTGCGGCAGCCCGCGCAGCATCTCGGCAAGTTGACGTTGGTGAGTATGGGGCTCTCTGGACAAATGTGGCTTCTGTGGGTTTTCGATGATGTCATTGGTGTTTAAAGAAGAGGCATCACTTTTCTTTGATGGGCTGAAAATGTCTGGTCGTGCCATGGCACCCGCAGAGGAGGAGAGATTTCGTCCACTCTTGGCGTTGGCTCGAACCTGTCGCTGATGTCCAGCGTTCTTCTTCCTGTGCAAGTCAGCTTCTCTTCCCATTGCGCTCGACACTGGTGCATCTTGTTTACAGTAAAAGCGCTGGTGAAACACTTACCAGTGTTAAGCGCGATGTATATGAAAGTTTCGATACTGGAAATAGCGTCTAATGACATGAAAGACAGTTTAACTATTGCTGAACCTGGTTAGAGAGCGAAAGCTGTGGTGTATCGGTCAAGTAGACGCGGCTTGGCGTCTGTAACGAGTGCGTTCCGCACCATGGATAGGCAGTGCTCTCACCCTGGCAGGTGGCAGTTAATGGTTGATCAAGAGATTCTGGTCACCCAAAGAACGCTATACGTGCGCTCCTCACCGCACTCCTCGATGGCGTCACAACAGCAGTTGCCATCGCACGACATCGCGCGATTGTCACGTGACTATTCTACCGCCCTCTACTGGAGAATCGAAAGGTCAAAGGTCATGACTAAGTGGTGCGACACCATGATGGTCCACAAGGTTAGGCTGAAGGGCTTAACTGTGGTGCGACTTATAGCCATGTATGACCTCTAACTCTGTTAAGGTCAAATTTAGTGACCTGCTAGGCGCGGCTCTACCTAGCGTACTGAAGCTTTCGCTTCAAAAAGCCGCCGCGGTGAGTCAGCGGTTATGGCACTCGGCTGTTGACCCTATAGACGCGGGTTCAATTCCGGCCGCTGCTTTCGAATTTAGATTGACGCTAAATTCTAGAGGCCCCTGTACTGTGCGAAGTCAGCTGCACGTTAAAGAACATGAGGTGGTCGAAATTTGCGGAGCCCTTCACTATGCGGCGTCCCTCATAGCCTGAGTCGCTCTGGCACATTAAGCCCCCAAAACCAGTAGATTAGGAAACACACAGGAGATAAGCAGGCCTGCGCTTATAAGAAAGGAAGTGTAGCACGTTGTTGTAGGGAGTAGGGTGAGTACGCTGGTTTCAAAACCGCACTGTGGAGAAGCTGTCTTCCTCGGTATGCATCAATATTTGCGGCTCAGTGTTGCGCTATTGTGGTCTGTGTGGAGAAAAAATATAAACGAGAGAATCAAGGGCAGTATTATCTGCACTGAAGCACTAAGCACACACACAGAGCAGTGCATGCACTAGTAATGCAGTCATAGCATTACTTGCTGATAATACGTGCCAGAGCCACAACGGATGGAAAAAAATCACAGGATTGCACTTGTCTGTTTAAGAGCGGAAATGCGAAAGCCTTTCGCTTTCCTCTTTCTTTCTCCATTTTCATTTTTTGTTTTATTTTTGAAATTTTGTTTGCATAATTTTTATTTTATACTTCATTTTTCCTTCTTATTTACTAATTAAGCCTTCTCATGCATTTATATCCTTTTTCATCGGATCAGTCACACGAAACCTGATTCAAACACAGCAGTTTTAATTACTTCAATTTAATTAACTTATTGCAATTCATCAAGCAAACTTTTCCATTCCAAGATCTACTCACGCAATACCTGCTACAATTAAACTTTTGCACATTTATCTCTGCAGAACGACATAATCGTGCGGACAAAATTTGCGGACACTTTTTTCTGGCGCGACATAGCCATATAATGCTTTCGCATTAATAACCTGAAATATCGCTGGGCCCCCAGTTAGGTCAGAATTGCTGACAACGAGCGACAGGAAGTGTGCACTGCACAAGCACGCAACGAGGAACACATGAACATAAATGTGGCTTATAAAGATTGCTTGAAGTTCATGATAGTCATTCAAGTTCATGGTGCTGGAACTTCCATGATTATTAGGTAAATAACAAACTGTCTAGTTTAGCGCATAATATAGCCCATTATCGTTTTGTGCAGCAAGCTCGAGTCACTTAGGACGCTTCTCGCACCCTAATAATCAACGTCCCCTATCGCAACAGAGAATACTACTTGGAAGAAAACGCACTCGTTAGTGGCACTTCCTGTGTTTTACTAGTTTATAAGAACCACACCTTCTGTATTAACATTTTATTAAACCTTTAATTATTTTACACAGTGCAGAAACAGCCTTGCGTTTGCCCCATGAAGGTTTGTTTCTTATGCCCCATGATGCGGTACCTGCCACTTCACCAATCATTGGCCTGAAGAAGTGAGAGGCTTCTCCTTGGGCCTTATTTCTTCGGTCAGTTCACACCCCATTATGTTGTGTAATACTGGTTCGCGTGACACAGAGCATCTCTAGTGCGAATATCAAGCAGCACGCTAAATGCGCACGTATTCGTGATATTTTGCGAGAGATATTTTGAGTTAACACTCGTAGTTGAGAACAAGGGAGTGAATTATAATTAGGTGCTGTTTCAACATGCTCTGGTTTAAGGAGCTACAATTTCGAGTCCTTTTTGCCCCTTCTGACCCCATTAGGCGCATATTTCTTGAATTGAGGGGTTATCGTTCAGCACACTAACCTTTATTTGCATGAAAGACGCGGTGGAAGGCTTTATTTTATGTGACCTATTTATCTGCTTTGCCGTCCGCAGAACGATACGGTATGGTTCAGATTGAATGCTGGCTTTGCTCCTCAAATATCTTCCAGCCATTCGCCATTGTAGCAAGTCGTTTAATATACTGCACTTCACAATAGCGTAGTCAGTGCAGGTACACGATCGTCCACTCTTGAAGGGAACACGCGAGCGCGTGGCCGCGCACTTTGCAGCCGCACTGCATCCCACACGGCCACGCATCTAGGCAAACTTGGAGTAGGGGAACATGGAGGTGGCGCTCAGTCTGCTACATCGATCTGATGCGCGGCTTGTTCCATAGAGGAGCACCGGTGCTTATCTGCAATATTCTCGTTTGCAACAGGAGCACATATATACACATTAGGTGTCAGCTTAGACAGTTTCGTGTATTTGTGACCACCACGTATGTACAGAGGTGCTTTTAGAGCGAAAGCTCTACTCTTGGCACTACAATTCGCAAGGTCAAATCTTGAGCGCGTTTGACCTTGAGCTGGCGGGGTGGTGGTGTGGCAAGCAATGTACCACGTGACTCGCTGTCGAGAGGCGCTGCAGCTGCGCTCGCTCGGATCCTCGCCGCTGCTATACCACGTGACTAGCGGGGGGCCATAATAGCTTTGCTCAGTCGTTCAGTCTTGCCATGGATGAGGCGCTCGCAGGATCGACTCCGGCGCCAAACCAGGGGTAACCACGCTTAACACAACTTTCGCTCATATCACTAGGTTCAACAAGCACTAAGCCGCTGCGAGTTTTTAATCTTTTTCTGCCTATCACGCGCTCTTCGCAGCCCGGGCCATTGGCGCGGCTTCTTCGTTGTCTTGGAGACGGTGTCGAGGCGAGGATACCAGAGACTTACCTCCTCTTCTGGTGCGTGCATGGAGAGGCTTTAGCGACGGCCAAGCTCGTCTCAGCATGGCATCGCTCGAGCCAGCGCAGCACGGTGAACATGTCCACGTCGAGCGAGATCTGCCCTTCGCCCGAAAGAGCGGAATGCAAGCGGTGAGCCCCTGCATCTCTGGACAAATGTAGCACAGAGCGGAGGCGCTCTCCTCTTCATTCTTGCAAGTACTCAGGCCTTGCGAGAGCATATTTGATTATTGAAACACCGCGAAAAGATGGTCGCACCAAAGAGCCTAGGGAAGGTTGCGTCAAGCAGTGTTCTCTATACACTGTCACCTGGAGCCTGCTGATATCTTGAGTGACTGGTGGAAGCACTCTCGCTGAACCAAAGTACTATTTCAATGTGATGCAATAAGACGAATATTCTGTGAGCACTTTCAAAAGGATTGCAGCATTGTCAAGTCGAGCTTTCTCTGGAAAAAATTCGGAATTTGGAAAATTGTAAGACACTGTTATGGAAATATTGAAGGTAATGGTCCATTATTCTGCAATGTAGCAAAATTTTTTCCTTTAAGTGTTTTTCGTCGGTCGCACTGATCAGTTAAGACTGCCATAGAAAACCAATGGGGAACGCTTTTGATAAGAAAAACGTGATAGAAAAAAATACAAGATTGCCGTCGGGTAATCCGCGAATATATTGCTTGTTATCGTGAAATGTCATGTGAAATAAATTGCGTTCATAAACGGTATCCCACTCAAAATGTTTTGTTCCAGAATTTTTGGGTATGAGCTTGAAGGCAAGTTGCTGAAGATTGATAGTTGACAACAGCGCGATTGACAACACGGATTTGAAAGGAAGGCAGACTGGAGTAGGTCTTTTCTGGCATGGCTGTTTCATGGCTTGGTTGATGTATCTACTGCGGTAAAAAATCATGCTCTCATTGCCGAGACAATCAGGTTTTAAAATTTTTCCGCCCCTTGGTTCAAACTCGTCACTTGAAGGCCTGAACAGACTTCCGCAAGTTAATAGCAATGCTGTCTTGCCTGCGGGATCCGTGCGGCAAAACACTATCTTGATAGCTTGCTTGTAAAACCTGCCGAATGTGGCGGCACCCATATTCGATGCTTGCAGCGCAGGTATTAGGTGCCCGTTCCTAGGTTTGGCACCGGTGGCATTGTTATAACTGTAAGAGGTTGATGGGCAGAGTGGGAAGGGGGGCGTAAGCCGCGAGCATTGGAGTAAAACATACAACGCGAAGAAAAGCATACAAACACCAACACTCGCACCAACGCACTTTGATGCATGGCAGTTAGTAATTGAAAACTAGCTATGCCTAACACACAAGCCCCGCATGGCAAAACTGCGTCAGCATGAAGAGGCCTGCCCGCGTGAACTGCACAAACCCGAAACCAGACAAACAGGGGAAGCTTGTACCCATTGTATCACTGGTGGGTACCCGGCGGTACTGTGGATCGAACCCCGCACATCCCGCATGTGATGGGGATGCTCAACCACTACGCCACCGCTGCGGCTGTCCAGGTAAAAGGCGACCAAAAGAAATTCGAACAGTGGAAAGCGTAGACGCCGTATTGTTCGCGTTTCCTTCCATCCTGATAGTATAAGCGGCACCAAGGCCATCTCGCTGGGTGCTCCTGTACCAGCAAAAAGTTACCCGAAAAATTAACTCCTTTCAGCGGCCATTCATTTTCAGCCCAAGATCTCGCAGCATGGCACTAAAAACTCAAAACTCTCGCTTCATTCAAAAACGTTTACATGTTAATATCAGCAAACAACTGATGATCGGGAAAGTGCTTCGACTGTGGAACCTTTTCTTATGTAAACATGACAGTTTGCTCAACATAATAGCTTAACCGCGGCATATACCGTGAGGCTACATGCCCACAAATTCTGTAGGAGCACAGTTTTCAATGAGAAGCTTTTTTACACGTCTTTTTTCGTACACTATTAAGTTTCCACTATGACTGTCATATATCCAAATATCTCCCCTCTGTAAGTGTGCATTTTTTTGCTACTAACATTACTGCGATCGTTAAAACTCGTTAGTCATACTATCGATGCACATTGAAGCTTTGGCATTACGTATGCATTATATGTGAATAGTTTATTTAGAAACACGTTAACACCCAGAAAACATAGCCTACTAAACGCGAAACAACACGTTATCTTTGTGTTTCAGGAAAAAATATTTTTAGTTTTTGTTACACCTGCAGCGACTGTTGATAGAATCTACACACTCTACCATACAGTGACTCGCCTGTCTGAATCGTCAAAGAAGGCGCATTTTCTTTCCTGCTTTTGAAAACTATAATATCATACTTTGCAGTTTCAATGGCTACCTACCCTCCTAGTAAGTCACCACAAAGTGTGGTACGCCGTCGTGGTGGCTGAGTAGTTATGGCGCTCGGCTTGCTGACACGAATGACGCGGGTTCGATCCCGGCCGCATCGGTCGAATTTCGATGAAGGCGAGGCCCATGTGCTGTGCGATGTCACTGCACATTAAAGAACCCCAGGTGGTCGAAATTTCTGGAGCACTTTACTACGGAGTCAATCATTGCCATAGTCGCATTGGGAGGATGAACCCCTGTTAACCGAACCTAAGTGTGGTACTACAGCTTCAGAGCCATCTCCTACATGCGATGTGTATATGCACGCTTGCCAAACTCTCTACGCGCTTGTCGTTATACTGCACATAATGGAAGATTCGGCTGAGCAGGCGCCCGAAAAGCTTTTACAGCTCCTGTTCTCATGAGACGAGTCAGCTTTCACTTTTGTCTTTTTGTCCAGAGGCACCAACGCCAGCGGCGACGGCTTAGAGCAGCAACAGCGGCGGTGGCCTCGAATGGAAAACATGCATGGAAGTGCAGTCTTCACGTGGGTGCAAGGCGGGACTCCGCAGCAACCATACTCAAGGCTGGCTTAAAGCGGGGATGGGTGAGCACGACAGACTCATCTGTTGTTCCCTTACATAAACGGTCTATATACAGTCTATATACTTCTTATAGACTCGATTTCCTTCCTACAGAAATTTCTTCGTCTATTCGTAGTCTATAGACTGTCTGTAGACAAGTCTACTAAAAGTGCATGGCCATACATCTATATATTGTCTATAAACTGCCTATGAGAATTGCATTGGCTATAGACTGTTATCTAGGGTTTGTTTACACAGTTTAAAGCCTTCATAGCCAGCAGTCTATGAATAGTCAATAGACTGTCCAAAAAATGTGTAAGGTTTAAGCCACTGCCCCATGTGTTCGCTCATAGTGAAAATGGACGAGCAGTAAGCATATAATATGGCAGTGCTGCATAGAGCCCAGATATAGGTAGTTTTTTTTTAGGAGTGCAGTTTTCATAAGCTCAGCGAAGTAGTAATTGCTAAGCTTTATTTTGTTTTTGCATTCAAAGCATCCTGTTTTTATTCTTACAGTCTTCCCGACGTTTCCCTGGACCTGTTTGGACTTCGAGGGTATCGTGTAGGCGTGCACATTTTGCGTTTAGCAGAACACTGCAAAACCTCATCCTTTACCGCCAAACTCCTTGCCTTGTGCAGATGGACGAGTGACACGGCGTGACCGTGTTTGATGCACAGTCACATGCGCCTGGCTCCGTCATGTGTGAAGCACACTTAGAATAAACATATACCCGCACCCCTATGCATACCTTATATATGACTGGTTCTGCATAAGGCTGCTCCAATACTCATTACTATAGGGACGTTCACTATAAATTGATCCTAGCATCATTAATGCAATAGACAAAAAACTTTCTAAACATGGCTTTTTAGCACTCTCTTTTATGTGAATAGTACGCACGAGTCCGGCATTTTATGCCATCTGCACAATGCACAGTCAAGGTGTTCAATTTTTCAGGCAATTTACACCTCCTTTATTGTCATTGAAGGTTACTCAAGGTTATAGCAATCCGATATCTTACCATAAAGATTTGTGATTCCTACATTATGGACTCTCATTTCTGGTGCTCGTTGACGTCAGATGCTTAATACCTGCTTCAGAGGTTCATAACCGCGGCAGCGCACATCCACCTATTCGTATTCCACCTAACCAACAACTTGACACGACCGGAACCACCTGTCTGCCACACTACCTGCAATCACAGACACCGATCATTTCCGCAGCGCAATTGGAGACGCAATATAAACCAGTTTCAGGCCTTCATCTATGAACTGCGCTTATATCACGTTACAGTTCGTTGCTGTCGTTCTAGGCCTTCCAGTTTTATTTCTGTAAACACAATGAAAACATAATTAAAAGCCAAATTAAAAATTGCTGCCACCGTCTGCAATACGTTGAAGTAACGAGCGTTAGCGGTTTGGTTTACTAGAATTGATATTAATTAGATTAAAGTGAGGTACACCAATGGAAATACGAGTTCGATGTCGTGCATTATCAGTGACGGCACCAATCAATCAGTAATTCTGTATATAAATGACTTCACTTATCAATCACCTATTGGGTTGCTATATCAATTTACTGTGGGGGCCGCTATCTGGTAATCCTTGGACTTTGAAAGGTTCGCGCCGAAGGTAGGTGGTAGCAGACTCCAAGAAATCTAGAAATGTGACGAGTAAGAGCTAACCCTCTTGAAAGAGTTAGCCTAACGCATTTCTCCCACATTGATCGTCTAATTTTTTTGTTTAATGATATTCTCTTGTCGATATCTTTAAGTTCATCAGCCCCTGCCTTCTATATATCCCTGTTAACCCTTAGGGTGTATCTAAACCCCTGGTAGTAGAAGCGAATAGAAATACTCCACTAAGGCACCTCTTTTCACTGCTTCTTTCACTGCTTCATGCTTTTTTAACGGAGCGGTTGAGGTGTTCACCTATAGACATTATTCAGGTGTTCACCGAGACTGTTACTGCGCCTTTTCTTTGCCTGTAACCAATGTTCAACATCGCTGATACCTGTTATGTACAGTCGGGAACTCAACTGGGGTGCACCGTGCACTGCTGCTTGGCTGTCTGAGGATGATTTTCGGCCTATTCGCCGGGCAGGAACAGTGCACGGGTGAAATGCCTGATGTGCCTCTAGATAAGAATGCCAGGCAATCTGCCCGCCATATCTGGTGCTGCGTGAGAGTGGCGCATTGATGCTACCTAATCTAAGCTTGCGTGGCGAGGTAAATCGATGTGTGAAGAATGTGGAGATGAGACACATTAAACCGCATCCGGTTAATTTTGTGTTGTTTAGTTCCTGAAAAGCAGTGCACCTAAACAGGCTATAATATACAAATAAAGTTTCATACAAGCTTGTTCACACTACAAACACAATAAATCTCGCGTTTGGCACATGGCAGTCTTTGGTGCATGTGTCGTTAAAGATACCACAGCCGCCGTGGTGCCTGCTGGCCCGAAAGACGCGGGTTCGATTTAGCCGCGGCGGTCGAATTTCACCATCGACGAAATTCTAGAGGCCCCTGTACTGTGCGATGTCAGTGCACGCTAAAGAATTCTCAGCGGTCGAAATTATCTTAGCCCTTCACTAGGGCGTCTCTCAAGGCCTGAGTCGCTATGGGACGTTTAACCCCCGTAAACCGAACAAAAACAAACTGTGTTACTACGGCTTCACAGCCGTCTCCTACATGAGATGTGTATATGTACGTTTGCCAAACTCTCTAACTGCTTCTCATTATCATGCACATAATGGAGGATACGGATGAGCAGGCGCCCGAAGTGCTTTTGTAGCTCCTGTGCTGATGAGACGAGTCAGCTTTCGCTTGTGTCTTTTTGTCCAGAGGCGACACCGCCAGCTGTGACAGCCTCGGAAGAGCAGCAGCGGCGGTGCCCTCGAATGTAAAACGTGCATGGAAGTGCATTCTTCACGTGGGTGCAAGGCGGGACTCCACAGCGACCCGACTCAAGGCGGGCTTACAGCGGGGATGGGTGAGCACGATAGACTCATCTGTTGTTCCCTTACTTAAATGGTCTATATACAGTCTATAGACTTCTTATAGACTCCATTTCCTTCCTACAGATATTTCTTTTTGTCTATTCATAGTCTATAGACAAAATACCACTAAAAGTGTATCACACATTAATCAAACATTAAGCCTCTCTTTTGGGACAAGATAGCCTTTGGCTTATGTGTCACTAAACCCAATACATGCACTTGAACTCCAACCAGTACCTGAATGGCCATATATCCATAGATTGTCGATAGACTTATAGACTCCATTTCCTTCCTACAGATATTTCTTTTTGTCTATTCGTAGTCTACAGACATAATACCACTAAAAGTGTATCACACATTAAATCAAACATTAAGCCTCGCGTTTGGGGCAAGATAGCCTTTGGCTTGTGTGTCACTAAACCCAATACTGGGATTTGTGTTGCTTATAGACTGTTCTCTAGAGTTTGTTTATAGAAGGTATAGACCTTATAGACAGAAGTCCCTGGACAGTCTATAGACAGTTTAAAAATTTTGTAAGGGTTAAGTGACTGCCCCACGTGTTCTATAAGAATCTATAGACATTATAGACATTATAAATATTATAGTCCATAGACGGTCTATAATTTTTGTAAGGTTTAATTGTCTGCCCCATGTTTCTGCCCACCATTTCGGACAGCTTGTGCTGCGTGAAAGTGGCGCATATATGCTGTCTATACTCCGTTTCATTCATCAGGTGCTACGCTGTCATAGCTAGCGCTCTGGTTTGCGCTGCCTACATCCGCGACCAAAAAGTAGTGCGCTCCTTGTGGCGAGCGAAACATAGTAAATGATTTGCCTGCAGGCTTATTGCATGATACATTCGTCATGAGCATGATTAAATGCACTGTTATTGCTGACTACACGCTGTCGCCTTATAGTGCCGTAGATCAATGGGCCACGGAATAAGCGCCGAGTAAAACCTCTTCCGCTACTTTTTCATGTGGACTTCATCTGTACTTGTGACGGCGTTTCATCTGATGTATGTAACAGAATAAAACCTAATATTGCAATTCAAGGTAAATCGATGTGTGAAGGATGTCGAGATTAGCTCACGATAAACCACATTTTGCTATCGTGTACGAAACTCGAGAAACAGGAAAAATCCACTTCGGCAGTTTCACCATCAACAGATTTTCCACGCCCCCCTGCTCCCAGAAGATAATGCACATGTCGAAATTTCGTGTTCTTTAGTTTCATATAAACAGTGCACCTAAACAGGTTATAATATAAAAAAGTCTTATACAAGGTTATTCAGAAATCAAACATTAAATCTCGCGTTCGGGGCAAGGTAGCCTTTGGCTTATGTGTCATTAAACCCAACACACACACGTGTCCCCCAACCAGTAGCTGTAATCCCTCCTCTTATTGTTTTCGCGCCTTTCGTCCGATAATGCACATTGAGATGTGGTGCCTACCAAGAGTGAGACAATTTTGTCTCAGTAACTACAAAGAGATTATGAGAAAATAAAACTCACAGCAGTAACCATGTAGCACCTCGCGGTGGACACATGAATCGCACCTTGAAGGAAGGGATGAAAGTAGCAGTAAAAGAAGGGGGGCGTCATGGTCTAAGTATCCAGGTTAATTTGGGCCCCCTGCTTTTTAGTAATCTGTGTAATCGCACAGCACTGCGCATGTGCCTCTTTTGTACTATTCTGCCTATGCCCACCGCGGTGGCAGAGTAGCAAGGGAGCTCTTGCTCAGCCAGAGGACACAGTTTCAGGTTAATCTCGAGCTTTCTGATACGGCGTCGCTCACATCCTGTGTGTCGGTACCAGCATTTACCACCATTACGATCTATATACTCCCACCACCACCCCCACCATTACCATTTACAACCTGTACATTGCCTACGCAGCAGACTGTCGGCATTAAAGGTTCCCCCCCCTTCCCAGTAACATACTTCACTTCACCTCAGTGGAGTACCATAAGGGCCCCCGGGATTTCAATCAATCAATCATTTTATTCAGACACGTAAGTGTACTACACAAGCGGCATTGCATACTTCACAAGGATGGCACATGAAACGTGACCTGTTTTCTGTTTTTGCGCTCTTCGCCAATCATCGACGCAGCCAAATTACTATGCCACAAAAACGTGCTCATTCATTTCTGCCCGCCTGCAGGCCAGCGGAGGTGGATCCCGTGGGAACTGCCACCAGAGTTGCGTGATGGATCTTCGTGGCGGTGGCTGCGTCTTCCGCGTGTGACGCATTCTCCCGCCGCTCCATCACTCTAATCTGCTCAGCACGAATAACATGTCCAGGCGTGCCTGCCACGGTAGTCCGCAGCAACTCGGCAAACTGACCTTGGTGAGTATCTGGCTCTCAGGTCAAGTGTGGCTTACAGCGGAAGAAGTCGCGGTTTTGAGGCGAAAGCATTTAACGGCTCGTTGTTGTCCCTCCGTCCAGTGTTAGTTTGTTGGTTTTTGGGCAAGGAAATGGTGCAGTATCTGTCACATATCGTTGGACACCTGAACCGTGCCGTAATGGAAGAGATAAAGGAGGGAGTGAAAGAAGAAAGGGAGAAAGCGGTGTTGTAGTGGAGTGCTCCGGCATAATTTTGACCACCTGGGGATCTTTAACGGGCACTGACATAGCACAGCACACGGGCGCCTTAGCGTTTTGCCTCCATAAAAACGCAGCCGCCGCGGTTGGTTTCGAGCCCGGGTACTCTTGATCAGTAGCCGAGCGCTCTAACCACTGAGCCACAGTGGCGGGTCCCGTCCGTCTGCGAAATTTCACGCTATGACGTCATCAATAGCATAAATGTTGTAGCCCACATACTCTTACAATTACAAAGTAACGGGCGATTATTAATTCATTCATTCATTTGTTGATACTGTCTGCCTTTCTCAGGCTATTACAGGAGTGGAAAATCTAATAAATACATATTCAAAACAAGGCACATTACACAACTTCGACACCGACAGAAAAGACATTAAGGAAAAATGAAACAGTAAACTCATGTGCTGAGGCAGAACTATTACATTGGTGTACTAAGGTCCAGGTAAGATTTCAGGCATTCTAGAAAGGCATCGAGGGAGTTAATATTTACAACGGAATCAGGCTTAAGACTGCGCTTCACCATATATCGTTGGTACAGGTGGACATGAATTAACGATATGCTGCATTTGAATTGTAGTAGTTTCTGAACTTTCTCAAGTTTTATTTTGTTAGAGGCGGTGTAAGGATCCCAAACAATTTTGTCATAATCAATTTCAGATCTTACAATGGTGTTATGAGTGTTTTTACATCGGGAGTTGCACTAGGGATGTTGCATTTTAGAGCCCAAATTGTTTTGCGCGCCTTGGAGCATAGATTATTTAAGTGTGTATTCCAGTATAGGTCGGAAGTGAAGGTTAAGCTGAGATACTTATGCTGGCGTACTCTATTAACTGGTTTACCTGCAATGGAGTAAGGGTATATCATTATAATTTTCTTTCTAGTAACAGTAATTAATTAATTAGTAAATTAGTCATTAATTCGTTGTTAGTAAAATATATTAATATAAAAAGTTAGAAATACTAACAACTAAACAAAAATTAGGAAAGATAAATAAAAGTGAATAATAGCAGTTGAAAAATTTTCAGTTTTAAAATAGCAATAAAAATAAATGCGAATGAAAAAATAAAAACTAATTAAAAGATATAGAGAAAGGAAAAACACAGAAACAAAAATAAAACGAAAATAAACAAATAAACAAAAAAAAAATGAAAAACATAAGTAAACATTCAGTGCCTACGGGCGCCAAGGAAAAAAAAATCCCGGGTACTAGAAAGTTCCATGCTTTTAATTTCTGAAGCAAGAGAGCAAGCAATGCCGCAGCTGTGGTCTCCAGAATAATTTTGGCCGTGTGGCGATGGCACAGACCACGTGCTTTGTGTGATGTTAGTGGACGCTAAAATTATGGAGGACACTGGAGACTAAGCTTACATGCTGTGACTGCGAAAGCATTTGTCTCTCATCGTGGGATGCTAGTTAACTAATCTCGCAAATGCCTTAGGGTAAAGGCCTTCAAGTGAGTCTTTCGGCTGAAAGCGTTTAGCGTTCGGTTGAAAGCGTTTAGGTTGAATACACTACGCTAAATCTGGAGATGTTATCTGTTGTGTCCGTCGCGGAAATACTGCCTTACAAAACACTCTTCGGCAGCTAGTAGTACTATGTTTCAGTTTCTTCAACACGGGCAAATTACTGTGCTTACAGACGCACTAATTCATTCCTGCTCACCTGCAGGCCTTGAAGAGGACGAGGATGTCTTTTCTTGGTTGTCATGGAAACAGGCAGCAGTGGCGCCTGGTGAATCTCCACACCCGTCATGGCGACTTCGACGCATGCACGCACAGAGGCCCCATTTTGCTCAGCACGAAGAACATGTCCAAGAGTGCCATCCACGGCAGCCCGCACAGCAACTCGGCAAGTTGACGTTGGTGAGTATGGGGCTCTTCGGACAAATGGGGCTCACATGCGGAAGAGGTTGCGCATTGAATCTCTGATGTCATTACTGTTTAATGAGGAGGTGTCACTATTGGGTGATGAGCAGAAAATGTTTTTTCGTGTCATAGCACCTGTAGAGGAAGAGAGATTTCGTCCGCTCTTGGCATTGGCTCGGACATTCCCAGGGCTCTTTTGTCTGTACAAGTCAGCTAATTCCTCACATTACGCAGTGTGCTGTTGTCTTGACCGCATAAGCGGTTGAAACATGCCCAAGTCTAAAGCGCACCTTCCTAATTTTCACATCGTGTGTTTTAGGTGTAGGTTTTAGGGGTTTTAACATCCCAAAGTGACTCGGGCTATGGGGACGCCATAGTGGAAATTTCGACCACCTGGGGTTCCTTAACCTGCACTGACATCGCACAGTACACAGGCCTCTAGCATTTCGATGGAGGCGAGATTCTAGAGGCCCATGTACTGTGCAACGTTAATGAATGTTCAATAACACTATGTGGTCGAAATTTCCGGAGCCCTCCACTACGGCGTCCCTCATAGCCCGAGTCGCCTTGGGACGTTACACCCCCCTAAACCCTAAGCCTAAAGCACACGATATGAATGAAAGTTAAGATGGTATAAATTTCGTCTGACATAAATTGACCTCGGCGATACCTAGTGTACCAAAATTCATATGAGCAGTACAGCTTAAAATGGTGGGTCACCTGGACTGCTCTTCAAAGGGTAGTAATTATAGGATGGAGCGGTAGGGAAAGCTGTTGACCACATGTGATTCACACGTTTGCTTGAAAAAAAGCGCCAATTTTGTAACAGCCGTAGACCGAGGGAAATGGAAAGAAGCTGTCTTCCTCAACGTGCATCGATAATGAACGAGAGCATGAAGAACTGCATTTCCGGCACTGAAACACTCCGGCTCTTGAGTAGGGTTTTGGTCCTCGCAGGGGCGGAATTTTGTCGCCAGTCAGGAATGTGAAATGATGGTAAAATGTAAGGGCCACCTCTGCCTCTGGATGGCTGTTTGTCGCATACTTATGTTTGGGAGTACAACGACATGCTTGGCCATGGTGGTAGTTAAGGTTGCTCAAGAAAAATGCAGTTTCAGATCTGTCGGGAAGGTGTCGGACTAATATTGCGTTAAACTGTAGCAAAACCATATACGCAGTGCTGGTTCATACAAACTACATAATGTACCACACAATACCTTGCAAGTCTTGACAATACCTTGTCCGTCTTGACACAATACTTTGGCCGTCAAAGAATGAGATACATTCTCTCTCCTTCCCGTGGAAACGATGAAGGGATGAAGGTAGAATTAAAAGAAGGGAAAGGGAAAGAGGCGCCATGGTTGTGTCCTGGTTAATTTGGACCCCCTGCTTTTTAGTAATTGAGGCACATCGCACAGCGCATGCGCATGTTGGTGCAGGTGCTTATGAAGTAACGGTACGCTACTTTTGAATTGTTACCTACCCTCCAGGTAGGCTACGAGAAAATATTGTTCTCGGGCTTCAGAGGTACCTCCTACATGCGATGCGTATACAGGGTGCTTCACATAAGACTGCACACAATTTTTAAAAATAGGCTAATTTGAGTTTTTTCGGCATATCATCAGCAGTGTAATGCATCAGAATATGTGCTAATGTATGAGCTGGTTAAATAATATTGAACTCTTAACTATTACTCTTAAGCTCCGTAATTTTGGAAGGCGTGTAGCCCACCATAAGAAATATCCATACCTGTTTTTAGAATTTCGGAAATGCGGTAACTCTCTCCGCTGTGGCCCAACCAGATTTCGCTCTTTCGAAGAGTTACGTGCACTGGAAAAATTGCTTTGCCTGCAAGCTTCTCGAAAGCACATGTATTGTGGGGCCATACAGCCATAGTTTGTTGGGCGAAAGCGCCGAGTGTAACCACGTTTCCGAAACTAAAAACTGATATGGGCATCACTCGCGGTGGGCCAGACGCCTGTCGAGAATTAATGAACCTAACAGTAATAGGTAAAAGTTAACTGTTCAGCACTATTGTACCAGCCTGTTATTTAGCACATCTTAGCTGTGTTCTGACGTACTGGCACGCTGACAAAGCTATGCCAAAAAAGCGCTCTTCTAACTCAAAAAGCCTGTTTTTTTTTTTCAAATCGTAGGTGAAACACCCTGTATACACTTTTAAGAGACTCTCTATACATGTCATTATATTACACATTATGCACGATGTTTTGCTTGCAGTGGCACCAAGAGCTTTTAGATTTGTGCTAATGGGATGAACCAACTTTTGGCTTTTGTCTTTCTTTTCAGAGCCACCCACGTCAGTGGCGCCGGCACAGAAGGAGCCGCGGTTGGCTGGAATGAAACGCATTAAGTGCATTCGTCACGTGGGTTCGGCTCCGATAGCGACAGCCGGACTCAGGGCACACTTGCAGCCGGGATGGGTGACCACCGCTGACGCATCAGTTGAGGTGACTGGCCCACGTGTTTACTCGTCGTCAGTTGAAATGGACGAGTGGCAAACAAATTATATTATGGCAGTGTTGCAAGGGCCAAGATATAGCAATTATTGAAGCGAAAAACTTCACCACGCTAGGCAAAGCACTCGTCGCGTATGCCGGAGAATGCCCTTGAACAACCTTCAGCCCAACCACTTTAGTCGTGCATGAACACATGTGGTACCGTGATGGTTTCAAACCCTTAGTTGACCCCTGATCTTGACCCATGACCTTTCGTTGACCAATTACCTTTACTAGACCTTTGACATTGGGTGACATTTGGGTTGACCTTTGACTTTAAGAACATCCGATGGGGTGATATGAAGCCACGTGATGACATTCGATCGGGGTGTCCTAAGACCATGTGATGCAACGTCATAGCCGCGTGGTCGTGTGGGTATGTATAGAACGGCTGTCGCGAGCGTGTAGCGTAGCTGCCATGGACGAGCCTTAGACGCTTAGCGAGCGTCCTTGAATTTGCTGGATTCCAGGGCTAGCCATGTTAAGCCACTGCCAGTTTTTTTAAGAGAGAAGTTTTCATATGCTCAGCGTAGTAATTACTAAGTCGCATCTTGTTTTTGTACTCAAAGCAAGCTGTTTTGATTCTTATGGTCATCCTGCATATAGTTCAGTGGACCTTTTTGGACTTCCAAGAGGGTATCATCTCAGCAGTGCATTACGCGTTATGCAGAGCACTGCAAAGCCTGCCCCTGTCAAACGGTAACAAACAAGGCGTTGTTTGGAGTTAAGAACGGTACTGTATAAGGTGCCGCAATCTAGTTTCATTTAGGCCTATTCGACAAGGCCTTAATCACATCGTCGAGAATATTTTCCTCAAGGCATTTGTTTACATGTGACATGCGATGAGGCGCGTCCATTTTATATATCTTTCAGTGGTGTGCCGCACTTAAAACTCTCCAGTATATGCGGTGTCAGTGCGCGTTAAAGGTCCCCAGATGGTCGAAATTATTCCGCAGCCCTCCACTATGGCACGTCTTTCTTCCTTTCTTCTCTCGGTGTCTCCTTTATCCCTTCCTTACGGCGCGGTTCCGGTGTCTATCGACATATGAGGCATACTGCGCCATTTCCTTTCCCCAAAGAGACCACTCCTTAAAAAATACTGCATGCTTTCTTCTTCAGACGCCATTTTGTGGAATTTTGCCAGTGTAATAATCAGGCTTAAGACTGCGCTTCACCATATATTGTTGGTACAGGTGGATATGAAGTAACGATATGCTACATTTGAATTGTAATAGTTTTTGATGGCAGTAGGTACTACACATCAGGTTTTATGGTATCGCATACTGGTTAGAACGACGTAAAGCAATACAGAGTCACATTTAAGGTTTGTCTGCATATCAGGCACTCTTGTAGCCCAGGTTGTCATGGAAACAGCCAGCGGAGGAAGCCAAAGCACCCGGCATGCGCCGGCACCTGGTACTTGCCAGGAAAGCCGTGAACACCGACAGAGCTTGGTGCGACGGGGCGTGGCTCAAGACAGCCGAGTTCGGATAACATGTCTGCGCCGACGCGGCAGCTCCACATTCGCAGCGCCCAAGGAAAGGGAATGGTGAGCACTTGCCTTTCTAGACAACGGTAGTACCGTTGCGCTGAAATAAACACCGAATAATATTCTGTGAAGCTTGCTCCCTGGCACATATTGTTATCAGTGGTAACCAGAAGGGAGATTCCCAATAAGCTGAACAGCCATCCAAATAGGATGTAGATATTAGTCTGATATCTGTGAGCAATTTTGGAGAGACACTGAACACGGCCTTTTCTGACATTGTTGATGTGTGTCCGGCAGGAAGACATGCATTTATTTCCGAGCAATATGGATAGAAATTTTCCCATTACTGGCCTCAAAGAGCGAGAGAAGCTACGTGTGATCACCGTTTGCGAGTGGAAACTGACGTGGCCTTGACTCGGAGATCCGAGCTACCAAAACCTCTCTCGAAGCGCTTAAGGTTACTTGCGAAAGCGGCTGGTCGTGACCACACCGGTATTTCATTTTTTGCTCACCATCTTGGTGATAAAACATCTGTTCTCAGCAAAAAAATTTTGCAGCTTTATGGGGTCGGCACATTTTGGGCGCGGTACAACACCATAGTCACCTTAGCTTTTTGACTCCTATACCTGAAAATTTTTGTGATTATAGTAACTATGCTGCTGTGGATTTGTAGGGCTACTTCACCGGATATTATAATATCTAACACGACTGTGCAGCAGTTCGCTCATTGGGCACAACTTCATCAGCTCGTTCAATCGTCGCCGCGCACCTGAGCGACTGACGGAGTTCTCTTGGTGTTATTAAACGACAAGGCGCTGTAGTTTCTGCACAGGCGTGCTTGGCATTACAAAACAAAAGGGAATGGAAGAGTAAAAGGAGGTTGAGTCTTATTTCCAATTCGGCCGCTAGCGTGTCGCGACACAAAACTTTGGCCGCTGCAAATCAGTAACACTGCCGAATCCGTGTATTAATCTGTATGCAACTAGCAAAGTCGTCTAATGGGCTAGTACTTTTATCATACCGATTTCCAAGAGAAGCGCTACTTGCAACTAGCTTTAATCAGAATTTTTTTCAGTGAACAGGAACGTGTTCAATGACTTTCAACATCAACTTGTACTACACTGGCTAAAAGCAGAAAGAAAGCAAACACTTGCCAATCTAAAATACGAATGATGTCCCACGTTAACACTCCTGCATGTGGTCCTAAAATTCGCGCCAAAACAACGAAATCTTGCTTGCACATAAAGAGCGAATTTTGAAGCATTGCAACAGACTTAACCCATGCATTACTTGTCCTGTCAAGTTCTGTCTTCGTTCGTCTTTTTTTTTCGCTTTAAAAATTCTGTATCAGAATGCAACATTGCAACCATGTATTACACTGTAAAATCTCGAATGAGAAGCTAATTAATTTTTATTTAAATGAAGCGAGGTGTACTTTGCGGCTCGCGCATCCCAAATTCTTGTTTACGTGAAAATGTCCAGCAGAGAAAGAGTCACCGGCTCATCTATGACATGAGCAGTTGGCTTATAAAGGCCTCAGCAATTTAGATGTCGTCGAATGTTATCAAACGGCATAGTGCCTGTGCCATGCCCACAAAATAAATGGCAGTAGTTGCATATTGTCTAGAATTTTGTTAAGTGCGGAACCTCACTACATGCAGGTCGAAACCATAACCACTACTATAAGACTGTCAAAATTTTTTATTTCGTAAAAAACAACGCTCGTAAGCACAAAACCTTGTTAAGGCTGTCCAAATGTACTATTAAGATCCTTTTGCAGAAAATGTTACCGCTCTTGACTAACCAGTCGATAAATAAGCCATTGACTCACACGTCGACCCGCAAGCCACGAGTTTGTCAGAAGTGCCCCAAAAGCTGGATCCAGTCGCAATGTAACTACAGTGCAAGTGTCTCATCTAACTGAAAAATCTATTAATAAAACACTTGCTGACCGACAGTATGTTCTCTTTAACGAAGTTTCCTGCTTTTCTGCGTGGTACTGCTTGTGCGGTAGGTATTTCTTGTGGAGAGGAGTTCTGTAGAACTCTTGGCTTGCGAGTGGTAGTAATTCTTGCAAATCGTGCTAAATAAGATAACTGGGCGAAATTTGTCATTTAGTACAGCACTAAATTTGTCCGCTTGACACGGGTAAGTGTTTCGTGCGTCCAACCACGGTCAAGGCGTTCGTGTGTCCTGGAGTGTGGTGTCCTCTTTGTCGACCGTGCGTTAAAGCAACAGATCTTGCATTCTTATAGGCGAGATTGAATGCTGGCTCTGAGAGCTGAGCTGACTCGCAACAGATTTAACTCTGCAGAAAAGGAATTCAATGCATGGATGGATACGATTTTACCATGACTGTGGAAAAAAAGCTGCCGCCTCCGTCTGGAAGACGTAGCAACGAGCGTTAGCTGTTTGGTTTACTAGAATTGATATGACGTCATAATCACTTGCTTTCACTTCTGTCATTGGCACTCGTATTTTGCTGCCATCTTGTATTATGTCGCCTAACTTGGCCGTCATCTTGGAATAGTTAATGACGACATCAATTACCATTATTGGCTGACATCTTGCATTTATGAGTGACGTCGCCAATCACTCACCAGTTTGATATATCAGTGACCTCACCAATCACCAATTTGATATACTAATGATGTCACGAATCAATCACCAGTTGGGTTGCTATATGGATTTACTATGGGGGCCGCCATTTTGATTTCCTCGGCCATCTTGAAGCTGGTAGCAGAGCCCAAGAAATCAAGCAACGTTATGAGTAAGAGCTAATGTTAAAAAAAAAACTTGCATTAACCACCTGGTAGCATCACTCATAACAGTAAGCAGCTGCCGACTGTAGTTGATGCCGGTGCCTCTGTGCCATTACCGATTTTCTTTATATTTGTAAGCGCTTAGCCATAATTATTGGCATGCCACAGAAGAGTGACCGCTCTATTTTTCAGGAAGAAATTTAATTCCATGCTGGCTAATGGTAGGTGAGAGGCAATAGGCAATGGACTGCCATGTAGACGCAAATTTCTTTCAATGCCTTCTCGCAGTCGGCGCTCTCTGGGCACCGTGCATCGATGCCAACCTCATCCCGGGACCGAAGGCAGTGCCTTGGGCCTGCTGAACATCTTCTTCAGGCAGAGGTAAGTTTTCTCCTCTTATTCAACTGAGTCAGGCACGGCTTACAAACAGGAGTGTGGTTATTCCTGGTGCAAGAAAGAACCGTAACTGTATCCGCCCCTCCTGCGGGTCTCCTGCAAAAATTAGCACCTGCTCAGTCTGTGCCATTCTTTGGGTGCACACAACAAACCCTTGAGCTTGTTTCTTCAGCGGCTGCCACTCAAGCTCTAATAGGCTTTGGGGTGGCAGGTAATAGCTGTAATAGGTATTGCATTCACAGAAAGATTTGCCGGAATTAACACCGAATTCGAGCAAGACCAAAAATTTTAGCGTCCACGTGCGTCGCTAAAAATCGTACCGCATGTGATCGCCGACGCTCCAGAGGCTAGAGTGAGTGTGACGTCATGCATGTACCGCCCACTAAGGCACAGCCAGAACCGAAACTAATAGCAACAATAAAAAATTCACAGTTCGGTTACGACAGTGTAATGCGAGATTCAGCGAGAACTGTTTAGGACCACTGGTGTAGTGGTCACGTGATGCACCCCCGCACTGGCAGGCGGCTGTTCCAAACAGAGCGACACCTGTGCTAGAACGGAGCAAGAAACTCGTAGAGGTCGCCGAGAAGGAAAGCGAGACTTTCCACGTAATGGCCGATTTAAGAAAGGTACTCTTCGGATTTGGGGACTCTGGGTGCTTCACGCAAGGAACCTAGAGTTTGCTTTAGAGCATCGCCACAATGACAATTTTGAGTGGCCGGCCGATGTTCGGATCATCGCTTCTGACTAAAAACAGCTCCGTTGCATGTTAAGGTTCCAGCCCGATTTTGTCTTTGGGCCATCGCCGAAAGCCTTGTTGCTTGGAGAAAATTTAAGGGAGAATTCACGATGATGTTCAAGATTCGCTACACAAGCAAGATAGATAACCGGAAGATACTTCGAGAACGTTTAAAGGCGAATCCGTAACAGTCTATATAAGCGAAAGCAGTCTGCTGTGTTAGTACGGCAAGTCTCAATGGAATACATTCTGCTTGACCAGCGGTCGCGAGAGGTCTGCATTTCTATGACGCCCAAATAACACAAGGATGAGGATGCTCTGAAGTGGTGAGCAAGAAGCACTATGACCAGGCTTCTATGAGTGGAAGTGCGTTCGCTCATGATGAAGAGCTTGGGCGGGATCAGCAGTTAACCACAATTATGTTGCTGACCGGACAGGTACCTCGACGCATACAGAATGCCGCATTGAAGGTTTCTCTGCATATCAGGCACTCTTGCAGCAGCCCAGGCGACGGGCGCGGCTTTTTCGTCGTCATGGATACAGCCGTCGGAGGCACCAAGTACCCCAGGTGTACTCCTGCGCCCGGTAGAGGAGAAAGAGGCGTGAAAACCGACACAGCTTGGTACGTGGCGTGGCTCGAGCCAGCGGAGTTCAAATAACATGTCCGTGCCCATACATGCTGTTACGCTGAAGGAAAAATCGAATGGTGAGCCCTTGCCTCTCTTTAAGAACGTAGCACAGAGCCGACGCGCCCTCCTGCTGAGGAGCTGCATTCCGTAAACCATAAGCCACATATCACACGCATCTGGGGAGCCAGAAAGTGCAAGGGATCCTATTTCTTCGTCAACACGCGGACTAAGTTGCCCGAAGAGTTGCATTTCCGGCTGTAACTCTGTGGGCATAGGTGCCCTTTAGCTTCCGGTGGAAGATTAGTCTCCTGGGATGCGTATACAGTATAGCAAGGGAACAGCAGTTCACAATAGGCAGTGAGGTGCAGGAAGTGGTGAAGGAATAGTCTACTTAGGACACGTAGTGACAGCTGATCCGGATCATGAGAGGGAATAACTAGAAAGATAAGAAAGAATGGGGTGGAGGGCATATGGCAGGTTCTCTCATATTATGAATGGCAGTTTACCGATATCCCTCAAGAAAAAAAGCGTACAACAGCTAGTATCTCACCGGTACTCACCTACGGGGCAGAAACGTGGAAGCTAACGAATAGGGTTCACCTTAAGGACAACGCAGCCAGCTATGGAAAGAAAAATGATAGGTGTAACGTTAAGAGACCGGAGCCGGCAGAGTGGGCGAGGGAACAAACGCAGGTCAATGACATCCTAGTCGAAATTAAGAGGAAGAAATGGTGTTGGGCAGGGCATGTATGGCAATTCGAACAGAAGGCAAGCGTAGCAGGGGGCGGCAGAAATTTAGGTCGGCGGATGAGATTAAGAGGTTCACAGGCGTAGGGTGGACGCAGCTGGCAAAGGACAGGTTTAAATGGAGAGACATGGGAGAGGCCTTTGCCCTGCAGTGGGTGTAGTCGGGCTTCCCTAGGTCTAGATGGCTGCTTTCCCGCGCAGAACGTCGCGACCATATCTTCGTCTTTTGCGTATAGTCCCCGGTGCGCGACGCCAGTTTTCTATACAAGAAGGAAGAGTCTGTACGCTGTAGGCTTCCAATGCAAGCAAAGTTGTTTGTTTCAAGACGCAAAGTGCTAGCGCCTACGACCCCAAGTGAACAAACAATGCCTGCCATGTATTCAAAGTACGATTTACCTAAAGAAACATAAGGCGTATCCCTTACCAACAGATCTGTTTTCTGCCTTGTCAGGCTCAAAAGAATATACGCATTTTGTGCGGCCTTTACTTTATGATTCTCTGCGCTTCGTTAACTCGCTTACCGGCAATCCCGGCCGAGGCCGCGACATGTCTCTGAGGACTACAGGCAAAAAAAAAAAAAACACCCGTCTGCTGGTTTGTCAGTGCGGTCTCAAGAAACGCAGGTGGTACAAATTACTGAGCCTTCTACCCACACATTACCAAGGAGAGTACAAATGAGAACGTTTATGTAAAATATCAGAATTATTCTAGAAAGCGGTATGGGATATCAAGGTGACTCTACCATTTTCAGATTTTTATTTGCATGAGTGCGAAAGATCGTCGATGCGCTCTGTGCAGCTAAATAATGTCAGCAAGGAGGGCATTATGTGCAATTGAGATGAAAACAAACGCGCCGCTTACGTGCCCCACTGTCCAATTTTCTTCGATAACGTTTTTACCTTGGTGGTAAGTGGTAAGATAATCGTTAGAGCCGTCTTAGAATGCTTCAAGCACGGCCCTAGAATCTTTTTGCCGGCACCTAAATATAAAACCGTAATGAAAAGAATTACGAACAAAGGAAGCACATACAAAGCGTTCCGTTCCCATGTATTTTCATTGCCGTTTTACCTGATATGAATCTGAGCGATTAACTAAACATAATTATTTTTTTCGGTTTTTGGGGCCGAAATTATCCTGCACAACTAAAAGACATCAACATGAAAGGTGAATACTCTTTTTATTTTATTTTTTGATCGGCAGTTGTTTTGAAATATCTAACGTCAAAATAATCTTTTTAAAGCTCTTTGAGCTGGCTTTGACATATTGCATATTTAGAAAGTGGCGTTTCTGTGCGTGGTACCGGCACAGCATCGATGCAGCACCAATATACAAATGGCGTCCGTGTGGATTCGCTTATACTACAGCGGAACCCTCGATGCGGTTAAAACCATTTTGAGCCTATTCCCTTCCCCGATTTCCGCACTCTTGCAGACGCGGATGGACTCATTTTATATTTATTTATCGTGAAATCGTGACAAGCACCGGCACCGGTGGCCTGCGCCGAGCTATCCTGTGAGTGCGTCCGGTTCCAGGGCGGCTATTTTTTTTCTATTTTTAAAGCGAAAGCATTACTGGTCTAGCAGGAGTTAGCTGACTCGGCTCCGAGAAATCAGCGTCACAAACACGTGACTCGACGTGATGTGGCACCCCTGCCATAGCAACGCATCACGTGACTTCGCCGCGCCGCATAGCAGTCTCTTCGCCGTCGCTGCCCTGGGGGCTCCACACCCGCGGAGCAGCTTCTGTCGCCAGACCGCGTGATCCAGCCGACCCTCAGCTGGATAAAAAAATTGGCGGTGGTTTAGCTTTGGTTAAACCTGGAGTGACGCGATAGCTACAGCTAGCCGAGTGGAACTTGATCACGTCACCAACTACGTGACGAACCACGTGATCAGCCATGGCGCCGCGCCGCCGGCAGCTGCTCCGCATCACGTGACCAACCACGTGACAGTGCGGCGGCGCAGCCACAGGGTGCCGGTGCCGCCACACTAAAGGCTCGAAATGCTGCCGTAATGTAGCTATCGCTACAAAAAAATTAGCTGCGGTTTAACATTTGCAGACCCTGGTTAGAGAGCAAAAGCTGTCATGTATCGAGACAAGCAGACGCGGCTTGGCGTCTGTAACGTTTAGTGCGTTCCGCACACTTCGTTCCGCCAGCGCGCCCACCACGCCACTCTGGCAGGTGGCAGTTCAATTAGTCGTTGATCGCGAGAGGTTGGTCACCCAATGAACGCCGCGGCCTATCGCTGCTGTGCCGCGTGTGTGTCAGCGTTGACAGCGCTAATGCGTGCAGCCCACATCTCTCTCTCTCTCACCACCGCCACGCACCTGAAACCGCGATTGAGGCATCCACTGAACCAGGGAGCCTGTTATGCGCCCTTCCTTTCCTCAAAAATCATCAGTCTAGAACGCCAACGCCAATGAACACAATGAACGGCGACAGCGGTCGCTTTTTCGCATTAGCTTAGCAAATCCACATCCTAATTTCTTCGCTCTATGGGTGTTATACTGGCAGCCTTAAACATCGAGAGCAGTAGCCACTCTGTTACTGTTGAGTGAAACAGGGTGGTCGTGTTCTGGCTTCAGAGATGAGCTGACAAAAAGTGAATTCGAGCTGTCTCTGTTTCTACGCAGAAACTGCCCAGATATGCGCCACTTCTACTTTATTTTGTTGCCTTCTCTGGCTTCCGAGACCTTCCATTTTCTTCCTGGGAAATCACAACGAACACTAGTGGCACCTTGGCGCCTCGTGTGTGCAGGACATAGCGAAAAAATGTAAATCTATTGACAAAAAATTCGAAACTACTTTGTAGCTTTGTGCGCCAAGCTATAGCTTCACGCATCACGATTGCCGGCGCAATACACGCTGTTTGTTGCTGAAACTTATTCAATTTGATAGCTGCATCAGGTTCGCTTTTCCGAGCGCTTCTTTCACAAATTCTTTCGATGTTCTCGCCTTCAGACTTGCGACGATGCCTCTTTTCGTCTTTTTTTTTCTTTTTCTCTCTACCTTTTCCATTCTAGTATGCAACGAAGGAACCTGACTTTCAGTCACTCTTTGCAGCCCGGAAGGCACCAGCGGGTCAGCGGAGGAGTGTCTTTCTTCGGTGCCGACTGCGTCGTCTGTCTTGTGTACCTGCACCGCATGCGGACTTGGCTTTTTCCAGGCAGTCCTGCAGCCTTTGTCACACTACTAATCTGAGGTGAGGAATGCGAAAGCATGGAACTTTCTAGAACACGGGTTTTTGCCATGACAGCAGTGCGCGTTGTATTTTCTTTTGGTTGGGATTTGTATTTCTTATTTTTATTTTCTAATTTATACTCTATTTCTATTATTTCATTTCCATTTCTATTTCTTTTCATTATTTTTGTTTATTTTTATTTTCATTCTCTTTAATGTTTCTTTTTTATTGTTTTATTTATTTATTTTTATTTCTAGTTAAGACGACGTCATTTGATTGACAGGTGGGGCGGACACTTCCGGTGGACTTATGACGCAACTATTGCTTTCATCTTAAAATTTCGAGCACCTGGGAATCTTTAACGTGTGGGTGACATAGCAAAGCTTATGACACGCTCGCCTGATTATTAGAAGTGTTCTGCATCATAGTCTGCCCACATTTAAACCTTAAGAGACTGCTACTGTGGATTTCTCAGTTCACTACTAACCGAGACGCAACCGCCCACTCTGTAACCCTGAAACCTGTATGTCTCATTGCAATAATAGATCGGATGAAGTCATCGCTCAGCAAATACGCTTGTGTCTCTACCTACGCTTCGAAAGGTCGCATCGCTACACTGCTCGAAGGCTGAAAAAACTTTAAAATTTGTTTTTGGGGAAAGGAAATGGCGCAGTATCTGTCTCACATATCGGTGCTGCAAGGGAAGAGATAAAAGATGGAGTGAAAGAAGAAAGGAATGAAGAGGTGCCGTAGTGGAGGGCTCCGGAATAGTTTCGAGCACCTGGGGATCATTAACGTGCAATGACATCGCACAGCACACGAGCGCCATTGCGTTTCGCCTCCATAAAAATGCAGCCGCCGCGGTCGGGTTCGAACCCGGGAACTCCGGATCAGTAGCCGAGCGCCCTAACCACTGAACCACCGCGGCGGGTCGAACGTCGTAGAGAAATTGATTGAGGTCGTCCCAACGCGGGCATGATGGGTGCACCCCTGACGTCTGTTATGCCGATTCTACTCTGCGAGCCAATACTTGAGGACCTTGCCGTCTTTCACGAGCGGCTTTGACCTCGCGTGCCATCAGCCCGGCGTTCGCACGAGCTTTCTCAGCCCATTGCTGTGCATTGTTAGGAAATGAAAGGCGCAGTCAATAGTTCTCGGGGGGACACCACAACCGTGATTCGAGGGAAGGGGTAAAGGTGGGAGTGCCGTTGTGTAGGGCTGCGTTGGTTTCTTGAGAAGTTTAAATGGCGTAGACATCCTATATTTGTGCATAGCGTATATTGCCGCCCCAACCCTATACTTACTCTCCCAATTTCTTCCCTCTCTCACCTCCCTCTTTCCTTTTATTCCCGCTCGCTGCAGAGCAGCTGCTTTAGGTTTCGATGGCGCGTGGCACGGCTAGCAACATCTTTTCCTTCCGTTGTTATTTTTTTACTTTTTACTTTATTATAAATGCCCACAACAAATGCCGCAATAACTCCGTAGTATATCGCAATAACTCCCCCACCGCGCCGTAAGGGAAGAGATAAAGGAGGGAGTGAAAGAAGGAAGAAAGAAAGCGTTGTAGTGGAGGTCTGCGGAATAACTTCGACCACCCGGGGATCTTCAACGCGCGCTCACATCGCGCATCACAGGGCGCCTCTGGGTTTCGCCTCCATCGAAACCCAGGTCCTCTGAGGCACTGCAGCGGCTCGGACGTTTAAGCGTACGCGACGGCACTTGCTCTGTTTGCGTCTCTTCGCGCTTACGAGCCCACGCTGTCATGTTTACGTACCACATCCTTCGTCAAACGTCACTAAATGAATGACTCTATTGACGCGAGAGTGTTAAGGCTACCGTTAAGCGGAGGACGCGGGAGGACTGGCGGCGTGTGAAGAAAATGCGGATTTCCCGGAAAAGTTGACAATACACGTGAAGCGACGGTTTTGAAAACAGAATAGAAATTCACATAAATTTGGAATATGAGGTCGCAACCTCACTCAAAACCAATTATATGACATGTAAAAAGGTAAACCAACTTAATTGCACCGAAAATAATATACCTATCCCTAGGTACCTAAGTACCCTATATACCTAGGCGCATACGGCAGGTTTGCCAATATCCCCCAAGAAAAAAGTGTACAACAGCTGTATCTTACCGGTACTTACCTACGGCGCAGAAACACGGAGGCTAACGAAAAGGGTCCAACTTAAAGGTGCACTAAAGGGGAATCTGAACTCGTGCATTTACCGCGGGAAATGTAGCTACACGTTCCGGGCATTCTTAGAAACGTCGAATTATTGTCATGTGCGGCCGATTGCCCTAATTAAATCGCATTAAATGTCCCGGCTCCCGCTTTTTTTTGGTGAACTCAACCCGTTAGGTAGGAGCAGTCAACCAACGCGTCAGCGAGTTCCGTGGCGACTTGCCGCTCTGCCATCGGCAGAGTGACACGTAAATCAAAGAGTCCACGTGTATATTTATTTCTGTGGGCCTATTTTGCGGCTATATTGTCTGCGACTGAAACTGTTTATTCACTGAAAACTAAAAACAAAATAAAAGCGAAAGCGAAGCTGTCACTGGACTGACTGAAAGGAACTCCATCCTTTAGTTGACTCCGCCTACCTACCGCGTTGAGTTCAGAAATGCGGTAGCCGGGACGTTTAATCGGATTTAATTAGGGCAATCGGCCGCACAGGACAACAACTCTAGGTTTCTAAGAACACCTGGAACGTGTAGATAGAGTTCCCGCGGTAAAAAGACGAGTTGAGACTCCTCTTTAGTGCCCCTTTAAGAAGAACACATCGAAATGTCGAAAGGGAGATGTTTGGTGTAACGTTAAGGGATTGGAAGCGGGCAGATTTGATGAGGGAACAAACGCATGTTGATGACATCCTAGTCGAAATCAAGAGGACCAAATGGGTTTGGGCAGGGCATGTTGTGCGAAGTCAAGATAACCGCTCCTCCTTAAGGGTAATGGCGTGGATTGATTCCAAGAGAAGGCTAGCGTAGCAGAGGGCAGCAGAAGGTTAGGTGGGCGGACGAGATTAAGAAGTTTGCAGGCAAAGGGTGTGCGCAGTTGGGAAAGCACAGAGTTACCTGGAGAGACGTGGCAGAGGCTTTTGCCCTGCAGAGTGAGTGACCGGGATGTTGATGATGATGGTGATGACCCTTAGCACATCCAAGGACGTCAACTGGACTGAGTTAAAATGAGGCCATGTGTGTCTTGCCGCACGTTATCCGTGTCTGCGTGTATTCAAAGAGGAACCAAAGCCATCAAAGGGAGCCATTAGCGCTATCGCGTCATACACTTAAAGCATAGGCTAAGTGTCCCTGGATATTTCCGGTCAGAAAGACTCTGTGGCTTAGTTCTGTGGCCAAGGACTCGCTTTTCTCCTTTTGTGCTTTCACACGCGCCACTGGCGTTGACCAATGCCTTTGAACTTTCCTGCCCTGCTCCCCATATTAAGCCAAAAGAGAAGTTCAATCAGTGGAGCTCCCGCGAAGTATGCGCAGACGTTTGTCGAGGGTTTGGAAGCGGAGCAAGCGCTGTAGCGTCCGGTTAAGCGCTTGCGTCCACAGGAAACGGCTGGGACCAAATGTGAGGCTCCTGCGGACGCCGACCTTCTGGAGGGCGAGCTCCAAGCCGGTCGTGAAAGACTGCGAAGTCCTCGTGTACCGGCTAGCAGGGCAGAAGGCACTTTCGAAATTCCCCTTTTGAATTTTCCGCCCCCGACGAGCGAGCTATGTGAAAAACACCAGAAATATAAATCGTAAAAAAATCGCAACCTTCCAATCGTGTCATCGTCTCTCGGGGAAGAGAAATGCTGTACGAATGACTGTAGCTAGATCGCGTTGGTTGGGACACCTGCACGTAAGCATGTGCTGCTGCTTCATTTCATCGTGTCTGTGTATTTTTAAGGGCTTCCGGCAAGGTGCCCATTGTTCACGTTTCGAAAAGGAGGGTATCTATTTGCTGTAAGAAGGAATTTCGCTGCAGCTTGAGTGCTGGAAAAATTATATTCCGGTGTCTTTTTTTTTTAGGCAACCTCGAAATGTTCTTGCGCAGCGATGGTTCTCTCTCAAATGTGGTTCCTCGCCACCAGCACAGGACTCATGTGCATCCGGTCTGAAATTTATGGGTGAGTTGACAGTTATATTTTGCGGTTTTATTGGCCAGGCAAATTTGCTTCGTTGTGTGTATCTAGCATGATTTTTCACAAGGTGGGGAACTACCTCATCTCACAAATTCGCTTAAAATCACGTCGGTAATCTCGGTGATGATAACCGTCATGCAGTAAGGTAAAGCGAAAACGAAGAAAAAAAGCCGCACTATAGTCGACAGCATCTCATTTCTTGCAGCGCTGTGTATTGCAGTTCAAAAGAATCGCAGCACAGAACAAGCAGCAGCAGTGTTTCAGCTAGTCGGTTTTGAGATATACGACTGTAAAAGGGCTGAGAAGAAGACAGAGAAACGGACACATGGGCCGCTTACTTCCAACAAATTTATGCATGCGAGGAAGCGGCACTTATGCGCGGGGCATTGATTTGGGCATGATTAATCTGCTCTTGCTGTGAATGGGGTGTGATTACTTTTTTTTAACGAGGACCCCATGGCCTCATTTGTATGTACCATTTTCCCTGCCTTGGTCACTTGAGCGCTTTTGTGATCCTACAGTGAAAAAGATCAAGATCCTAATATTTATTTGTGAGAAGCAAGTCAGTCGCATTCAGGTTCATCCACTGGTCATATGACGCGATTAGTTTTTTGCTAACAAGGCAAACTTAAACGTTAGGAAGTTTCATTTTAACTGAGGAACAGTATGTGTCTGTTGTGAATGTGAGCGTAGCTAGTCTGTATATTTAGGCTCTATCCGACAATCAACTGCTATTCTTTGATCTGCCTTACGTATACTTTCACACTTGTTTGTAACCATGACTTCAAAACGAGGAAAACATCGCTGTATGTTACTGGGCATAGTAATCGCAGCAAGACAAATGTTATGCAGAGAACTTGTGAAGTTAAGAGAAAAAACAACGAGGATGTTGACTGCATTCAAATCTGAGCGAAAGCACGGATTTGTGCTACGTAGCAGACGACGGTAAGCCGGCAGTGCCGCAGGACGGAGTAGCTAGAAGTTGGTGAAGACGACGCTCTCCAGTGCACTGCGCGAGATTGCAATGCAGTTTAACACGAGGCGTGCGATAGCCTCGCTGAGCAGTCTTAAAGAATATCTGTTCGCCCAGCCGCGGGTTCGACTACCGGTCATGGATAGATTCATTTCTCTTTTTTTCTTTTTCATGGTTTGACCTCTAACTCAGCTGAAGGCGAAAACTCGACACCCGGCGATCGAAGCTTCAAAAATCGTACAAACGAGCAAGGAAATCTTTTTATAATGCAGCTGTTCATGACTTCCAGTTATGAGTTGCAGGTATGAGTTTGGCGCCTGGTATGGTTATTTGCGTATGTGCGTGATACTCAAATCGCACGCGCACACACGCACACGCGCATCTACTATCGGCGTAAAATGAAATGCGAACAGCGGAACGCGTGCAGAGCGGTCCAGCTTAGGCAGTCTGCCAGTCGCTAGCAGCGATAGGCGCCCGCATACGGTTATCGACACTTTTTCTTGTTTTCTCTTGAGTTGGTTTTCTCGCTTTGCCACTGGAACGCAACTGGCGCAGCGCAGTTCCTTTGGCAGCAGCGGCTGTCGTCCGCGTATGTAAAGCGAGCGCTGATAGAGCCCTGGCTTGCAGCGCTTCAATTTTTCTGCCACCATCGTGGTGCTAAAGCGCCTGTTCTGCGAAAAAGTAAAGGTTGACCAGGGAGATAGAGCCGCTCGCTTCACTCGCTGCCGCCCGCGAAACCATGCTGTGCAAATTGTGATCGGTGAAAAGCATGAATGTGGCGCTCCAGCGGCAAAGCGAAGAAGCAAAAGTCAAATAAAACAAAAAACTATCGCAAACCGGAAGAGCGCGCCTGTGATTGAAAACGACAGGCAGACGGCCTAAGCTTGACCGTTCGCCACGCGTTCCGCTGTTCACATTTCATTTGACGCCGATAGTACATGCATGCACACACGCGCGCACACGCAGACAAAACATCTCCTTATATGCCTTATACGCCTTACACGCCATCTCACGCAGCAAAGCACGAAGAAACGCTGAAGTGCCGCGTATTCTTTTCCAGCGATGCGTTCCGGACCTCGAGGAGCATTGCCCTCCGGGTGTTCGGGTGTTCGGCGCTCCCCACCACATGGCTGGCGCCGCGCGGAGCTGGCACTGGAGTAAGAGTCTCTTCCTTCGGTGTGCCTGCTCCTTCTGTGAAGCCAGAAATCTTGGGAACCAGTATTGTCGTGTTATCTGGACACAGCAGCTAGTGACATTCCCTGCTTGCACTCGGACCTAACTTCACAGACAGCTTCGACTAAGACTGGAAACAAACGAGACAAAAAAATAAATAAAAATGCGTGTTAGGTGGCAATGACGCTCAGCTGTAGTCGCGCTAGGCCCGTTACTCCACCCTGCTAAAGCGCTTGGAAGGGGTCCCATGAATTTTCATTGGGAGAGCACCCTCTTCGACTCTCCCGATTTCAAAACGAATTTCGGTCGGTTCTTGGCGCCTAATGGCTACTAACGTACATTAACTGAAGTCTGCGGTCATCAAGCGATTGATATTATCTTGAAATTTTCGGTGTAGTTTTTCAGACTTTGAGATTATTTGCCTAGAATATTTGCTCCTTTCGAATACATTGTTGTTGATAATTATGCATTTCTTGTTGACCCCAGCATCCTTGAAGTAAACCGTTCAAGGTTGGATACGTACAGATTTATTGGACATAGTGAATGCCAGTGTGCTGTGTACATTGAGCCACGGCTGAGAGCGAGTCATGGCAGCTGGAGTCAGCGGTTGCCTAAGTTGGATAGCGTTAATGTTAGTCCGTGCCCTTTATGGGGACACAGTAGTTATTCTTTGCCTCAGTGTTTGCTAGACACGAAAGAGAGGACGTTTATTGTTTGCTTTCTTCCTATCAAGACATTCATATACCTTTCTTATCACTCTGACAGTGCACAGATTACTTTGTTTTGATCGTGCATGTTTATGGGGGTCTTGAAATTCTGTGTGACGCCATCATGACCACTTGGCACCAACAGGTTAGTGAGTTCTGCATATACAGTTTAATCCCAGAGTAGAGTCTGGAAGAATTAGAAGTTTATGGTTCTCACTTCAGCTGAACAGGACTAACATTTATTGCCTTGCTGGTCGCTTTGAAATGAAAATGGCAGTGTAGGATACAGGGAACCGAGGAGCTGCCACGTATTTCATTTAGCCGTCTTGCAAGAATAGAGCACTTCCGTTAGGATGTTGCTTAAAAGAATCGTTTTCAAATTAAGAGCACATCATCGCTGTCAATCACTACATTGTGTTGACATGAACGCCTGATCCAAGTTATACACTTCTACGCGCAGCAGAGAACCGACAACCATGCGCGAAAGTTGGCGAGCCCTTCCCGGCGACTTTTTCATGCTCGCACCCTCCTCCGTCGCTCACACCTCGTATGCAAGTTGAGAGGTGACTATTGGTTATATTCTTTCAGACGTCAGGCAGCTACCATGACCGATGCCAATAAGCCGCGTAGCTCCGGCGCATCAGAAAGCTCCGCCTCCAGAGGTGGCGCCAGCGGACGATCGCCGACCTTCCAGCGTGCAAATAGCGACGAGAGAAGAGGGAAAGGCGCTAAGAAGCTGAAATGCATAATATGACTACAGATATCTCGGCTTCTATTCAGCGCATTAAAAAAAATTCTGCAAGACAATATTCCTGGTGCGGGGTGCTTTATTGTCCCAGGCGTATCGCCACTTCATTTGAGCCTCTTTCAGAACCCCTTTAAATCTCCTTTCGCTTCGTTCATGCGGTGGGTGGCATGATGGCAGCCTTGTAATGTTTAAAATACTGCGCTGTTACAGTGCCGGTCGTGGTCGGCGGTCAGCGCCCGCCTGATTCGTCTGGAATGCATGCGTCGTGTGGGTGTGTCCCGCCTTCTAGGAGACAGCCGGGCCACCAGCCCATGGTGAGCAAGTAAGACAGAACTCTCTGATGACACTTGGTTAAATGGCCAGGACAAAGAAGGGAGTGCATACATTGTTGTGGTTGACTTTGGCCCTTAAATTTCACCTGGACATTTGACGATGCAGTAGGTGACACGTCGACAGTGACCTTCAATGTCTCACGAGGTCAAACCGAACTTAACTGTGTGGTGGTGCTGTGGCCAAAGCAATGGTAGTATAACCACGAGGTCATACCGTTAGGTACCTGACCTTGAGATTTGATTCGAGGCAGTGGCAATCATGCTGACCATAGATTTTGCTCGTATAACTTGGTTCATGGACCGCCATTTTTTTAGAAAGTTTTAGACTGAAAATCCTTGGTCTCGGTGATGTCTTGTTTCACCGCACTGCGCCTGATTGGCATCGCAGGGGGACTGCCACATGCAACGCGATTTACCGCAACATCACGACAAAAGTCTGAGGAACTATTTAAAGGTCTGACACTGAAAGGCGTTAGGCATTTCGCTCTTGCGATGTACGCAACTATAGCCCAAGCCGATGGAAGCCAATTCTTGCGCTAGATTGCTTGAAGCCAATTAGTATAAACGACTGATTTTTCGTCACCTCACAAATGTCCTTCTTCGAGTTATGCATTTGGCATGACCGCAGTTCGCGACAATGCATGCTCTTGCATGACTTGTTCAATGTTGTGTAATTGAACATGATTGCTTTAATGTGATGCTTATTTTTACTGCATGACATGGTTGAAAAAAAAAATTCTATCACCTGCTTACTGAAATGTGCACTGCTGCTCTATTGCCATGTCAGGGACTTTACTGTAATTCTCAAAAACAGCTAGTGGCGTCAGTTCTTCTTTGTTGGTTCCAATAGTTCTCCTGCTGGCAAAAACTCAGTATCTTATTGTAAATGTCCTTGGAGCCTTACCTTTGAAGGCTGTTCTCATCACTTGAGGGCACATGCAGCCTCTGTGTAGCCTAATGGAGCACTATCATGATATAAACTTGGCAGCAGCAAAAAGAACAAAACATAGAAGAAGCACACTGGACGAACCACTTCATATGACATCATCCTGTACTTTTGTGACAAGGTTATAGCATGAATCACCAACTCGCCCAGCTTTCTGCATTACTTGAAGCTCTGTCATTTTTGTGCAGCTGAAAGCAACCAAGACTGACAAGGAAGCACTGCGGGTGGTAAGTTCTTTATTCATTTCATTCTCTCTGTTCATCCTCTTAGCTGCCTGTTCGCCCCATGGAGTAACACAACATTCTAGAAAGAGGGTGACAGTTACTTTGTTCAAGAAGTATAGCAGCCTAATGGCATATTTGTTGTTATGGACAGCTTGCATTTCACGGATCAGTGTCAGAGTCAGTAGAATGGGAAAAGTTGACTGTGTGCGTAGAGTCTCACGTTCACAAAAATCAGGAAATCAGTCTATATATATTCAACTGCATTTGATAACAGCTAGTGCACTTTTCTCAAACTAGCATATATGAACATTATTTTTTTCTCTGCACAGTAGGTGAGTGAAATTGTTTATTGAGCATCCTGGGTGTTTCTCTTTTATTGGTGTTGCTGCATTGTGTCAATATTGCAATTTGTCATCCATCCTTCTCAGGCATTCACAGGGTTTGCATATGCAATGAATGAAATTGACTGTTTTTAAACGGCTGCGTGTTTCTTCTGGACAAGGGGGGTGGGGCTTTCGACTCAGTGGAAAGCTCAGCAGTCATACATGCATTGCGTAATCTGAGGGTGTAGAAGAGCCTTATGTCAAAATAGTGGAAGATATATATATAGCAACAGCACTGCTGCTATTGTCCTCCATCAAGTCAGCAATAAAATTCCAGTAAGGAAGGGCGTCAGGCAAGGAGACACAATCTTGCCAATGCTATTCACCGCCAGTTTACAGGAGGTATTCCGGGACCTAAATTGGGAACAGTTGGGAATAAGAGTAAATGGAGAATACCTAAATAATTTGTTATTCGCTGATGACATTGCCTTGCTGAGTCACTCAGAAGGTGAACCGCAAATCATGATTAATGAGTTAGACAGGCAGAGCAGAATGCTGGGTCTAAAAATTAACATGCAAAAAACCAACTCACCTACGGGGCAGAAACGTGGAGGCTGACGAAAAAAATCCAGCTTAAGTTAAGGACTACGCAGCGAGCCATGGAAAGAAAAATTATAGATGTGACGTTAAGAGACCAGAAGCGGGTAGGGTGGGTGAGGGAACAAACGCGGGTTAATGGCAACCTAGTCGAAATCAAGAGGAAGAAATGAGCTTGGGCAGGGCATGTAACATAACCGCTGGTCCTTAATGGTAACAGAGTGGATTCCAAGAGAAAGTAAGCGTAGCAGGGGGTGGCAGAAGGTTAGGTGGGCGGATGAGATCAAGAAGTTTGCAGGCAAAGGTTGGATGCAGCTGGCAAAGGATAGAGTTAATTGGAGAGACATGGGAGATGTCTTTGCTCTGCAGTGGGCTGATGATGATGATGATGAAATGGAAAATACATGTCTGACAACTATGTCATTTTGTTTTATTTCTTTTCCTCATGTGGTGCATATAATCAGTGTCAATCATTGTCTGATCTGATGCATAGCCTTGCGAGCACAGTAGTGAGGCACTGGCTGGACTCAAGACTGAGGTATGCAAGCATGTGCATGGTGTATGCTGTACACTTAACCTGACAGTACTTGACCTGACAGTAACCTGACAGTGTAAGGTGCTGTCACTAGATCAATTCGTCCACACTCTGAAAAATTCTTTGAATGTCACGAGGACGGAAAAGTGGAGGGGGGTGGGGTGCAGGAAGAGTCAGACTGTTAGTGTCCTTTTAGAGTGCAGTCCTTGTGCATCCTTCC
Source organism: Amblyomma americanum (assembly GCF_052857255.1). NCBI lineage: Eukaryota > Metazoa > Arthropoda > Arachnida > Ixodida > Ixodidae > Amblyomma > Amblyomma americanum. The sequence goes on from NC_135504.1 coordinate 82,884,797, forward strand.
TGCATTCTGTGTTGTCTTCGGCATCAGCAATATTGGCATAGCCAGTTGTCCAAGTAGCAAAGCGAAATGCCACTTGGAAGGTGGCTAGCAACATAACATGCCACCTGCCAGCTGTGGCAGGTGAAGGCAGGTGAAGATCTGCACTCAAATCTCGCATTACCAACTATCGTAGTCGTCAGTAAATTTTTTTGCCTCTCCTTCTCTCTTCCACGTCTCTGAAAACCCTCACATGCCCCATTTGTGGCCATGAGTGGCTGTAGCAGCTTTGTCTGGTCGATTAGAGTCGGAATCTATTCATCTAATGAACTGTAGACCTGAACAGAGGTGGAAGACTTGCACTGCCTCAGCCTGTCTCTGACACTAAGGGTCTTTTTGCATATGGCAGGAAGTAGCCCACATTGCATCAACAGTGCCTATGCACAAAGCCGCTGATATGGCAATTTCGCTTCTTTCTCTCTGAATTGTAGAACAAGCATCTCAAGGCAGAAGTGTCGAAGCTGCAGGAGAAGGTTTGCAGCCTAACCAACGAGATAGCTGAAACAAGGGACTCTGAAGCACTGAAACTTGAGCGTCTTTACCGGGAAGCCAAAGAAGAGAACCAGTTCATGAGGAGAGCCGCCACTGCTGCCAGTGCAGGGGTGACCCCAGGTAGGTTCTGCAGCAGTGAATGCGAGAAAGTAAATAGTGGTTCCCTAATTGGATCAGGGCTCATTCAGTCATTTTGCCAACTGTGGGTGCAAGTGTTGGCTAATTTAAATCTGTTTTGCAAGGCTGTGTGGGCAGAAATTTATATAGGCAGCTAGCGGTTGCATACTCCATTTCTATGGTGGTTGTGAATGGTTGATTACATGTGGTGGCAAAATTACTCGTACTGCAATTTACGCAAATGAAAGCTTGTTGAAGTAAAGAGTTGCACTCAGTTTACACTGGTGGTCTGTTGCAGCTAAATAAGATCATTTTGTTTTGACCAGGCTTCAACTGCTGTTCAACAGGGAAGCAGACCTGTGCCTGCTGCACCACAAGATGTACCCAAGTGCATGCCGACACAGGTAGGCCCTTTCACATCGTCGTTTCTGCACATTCCACGCAAGCCTAGCACTTCCATGGCCCAAGCCCCATCAATGATTGCACCTCCTTTTGCAGAAGCACCAGCAGGCAGCACCTTTAGAGGTAGTGTGGTGAGGGCTGCAGCATACGTTTAGCCGCCCACTCGAACTGCTTCTTCATGGTGCACATGTGTAGCTTTGGTCTAATTGAAGCCCCACAGGCCACTGGTAGAGCATCTCTGTAGTTGCACCCAGGTTGCCAGAACAACTGCTGAAACAGTACAGCTACCAATACAGCCCCTTTTTGGATTGTTTTCTTAATTTTCTATATCTAAGTGAGTTGAATGTGAATGAATAAGCAATGTTTCTGTTCTTCCTGCTTGGCATTGGCCTTGTGTGTTTGCAATATGTTGCTTTTGAGTCAACGGAGGGCAGTATTGCTAATTCTGATAGCTGCATTGTTTGGCCCAATCTGACTGGGACAAAGCTTTTTGTGCTCAACTGTGCCAAAAATATAAACCTGACTTGAATTACATTGAACTATGAGCAGTGCAGATGGTTTCAGTGATGCATCCCGATCAAGGATTCAACTTTCAGCTGTGAACCACAGAAGTTATGCTTTCTGGTTTTCTGTATTGCCAATGAGGTGTGATTGAGAACCGTTGCAGTCTTTGTTATATATATATATATATATATATATATATATATATATATATAGTATATATATATTGGATCTGAATGGCTTTAAGACCTCAAGTAATCAATAGCTCTCCGCTTTCCGGTGGGTGGCAAATACTGAATGGCGCCATTGCCAGGGACACTATATATGTAATGGGCAAAAGTTTTATCCCTTGCTTCCCAGCTTCCCATTAATAGTGTACCTCACACTTCACAGTATACTTACTTTAATAATGTTTTTTCAAGGATATTGATCAAAACCATGTTTACAGACATAGGGGGTGCTCACCAACACCAGAGTCTAGGGTGCTTCGATATAGCTTCCATTGGTAGGGTGGTGACATCTCCACCTTTCTGGAGCACAATCCATTTAGCCACAATAAAATATTTCTTTGGAACTCAACATTTCCTCATCTTTGACACATGAGAGCATTTAATACTGCTTCCTTACATTGAAAATTCAATAAGAATACAAACTCAATTTTGTACGAGGAAGGGGCTCACCTGGGGACAAAGTTATCATGTCAGTTATTGTTACTACAATTGTTTACATGCCATGCCACAGGAAAGTCTGGCAAGGTGCTAAACTCAAAGCAATCTGTGAGCAGGATTTCGAAGTCCTCATCATGTTGCCACATTACCGCCTATTCGTTTCTCTTGCACCCTCACTTTTAGAATAACTGGGAGAGCATGCTTCCGGTTGGAACTTATTTCTTTTCATGACACAAAGGCATATTTTGTGCATATATCACTAGACAAACTATCACTGATCTGACAGTAAGCTTTCTTGCAGAAAACACCAGTAAAGGCTTCACCATGCAAGGGAAAGCATCATGGCAGTGTAAGTGGCTCCTTTTAGCAGTTGAAAACTATGGTATTTTCTTATTTCTTAGCCTGTGAAGTAACGTGAAGCTTCTGATCTCTGCAGAATGCCACAAGTTTTTTTTTTCTTGATCTAACTTAAGTAAAATATAGATGTACTATAGATTGTTACTTTATCTGGCAAATTAAAAAGTAATGTAAGAGATCATTTTTTATTATTATTTTGTTTGCTTTGCAAAAAACATCTGAATTTTCATGTTATTTGTTCAAGTTTTAAACAGAGTGTAGCCGAAACCTTGTGGTGCAGCTGTGCAGCTTTATTTGGGCAGCTTTTCTTGGGCAGCTGGTCAAGTTTTTCCAGCAAAGGGGAGGCATGACACACATAGCTACATTGTTTTATACTTAGTATGCAATGTGGTGAAACATTGAAGTAAATTACATTTCAACTGGCAAACATAACTTCGTCGTGTCATTTATTCAAAGTGAAAACTTCTTCAAAAAGATGTGGAGTGAATGAGCGCATGATGAATCAATTGAAAACTTCTTCAAAAAGATGTAGAGTGAATGAGCACATGATAACTAAACTCATTATGATTGATAAATTTAGTATTTCTTGGTGAGATGTCTAAGCACATGTTTACTATTACAAATGTATTTCTTGTCATGCTCTGTTAAGTTTTTCATGCTATGTTGGTGGCCCAACAATGCTGAATTCAGCCATCAGTTTGGGGGACCTCACTGTGCATGCACAAGCTATAATTAACCGAGGCTTTTAATTTGTGTACTGAGCAGTAGCAGCATCGCATATCGACTTGGTCAGCACACTTTCATCATGTGCTGCTTCCAGCTTGGACATTCATCCTTGACAATTTAATCATAAAGCTTTCAAGAATTATGCCATGAGTGCATCAGATTCCCTTAACGCCTGTACAGGGGCAGCTGCAGCACTTCTACTGATCAAATCATTCTGTCATTTAGTGGCGTTGCTGTTTGTTGGCTTAGTGACACAAAACAAGAGAGCGCATGCATAGGGTGTCCCTCTCGCAAGCATCCTAGGGAGGTGGAAGCCAAGCAGCAGGTTTCAGGGAACTGGTTGAATGCTTTCTGAACACACCTTGCATTTTAAGAGACCGACCGAAACATGTTGCGAGATTAGGATAAAAAATGTTGACTGCAACAGTTTTGTGCTGCAGTATTGAAGAAACATTGTAAACATAATTTGGCACTGAAAATTGCATAAAACACCTGAAAAGTCATCTTGCAGAGAAAGCTTGCCATTATCGGTGTATCGTGATTTCGATAAACGTTTTGATAAAATTTTGCTTATTTGCTGTTAAGTGCAGCTTCTGTTCCTTTCATTCTACATTTGTTTACATCCTTTCTAGTGCACCCTTTGATGAAAATCAACGCCCTTCTCACATTGCCGATGAGGTGCTTTTAGCTTTTGTCACTAGGTGGCATCATAGTGTTTTGCATTTCTTGGATAAAGCATAACCACAGTCCACTCAAGTTTTTGTCGACGAGGTGTAGATCACTGTGCCATAACAGCTTTGGGTGTAGAAGCTCAAACGGATGCTACTCGTGCTAATCTGTCCAATTGCTGTTTCTGGGGTGGGTTTATACTCTTTTGGACCATCACTTCTGCCGGCGTTGAATCACCATTGCGCTTGTTGATGATAGTTGTTGTTTGCACTGTTTTGCACAGTTTTTCCTTTCATTTTTGTATCATGTTGTATATAACCACTCCTATCCAGGCCCTAGTTGGGCTGATAGTACCAATAAATAAATAAAGTGGGCACATGTTCTGAGATTGAAAAATTGTTTAATAAAATTTTTCTACACGGTTTTTAACAAAACTGCTGTGGGAGTACCATTAGGCAATAAGTTTTACATTGCGCCGAAAAAACATGGGGGCTCAAAATTCAGTTCGAAGTACCTTTAAGAAATATAAATATATTTAAGGTGCATGCCACACTATGAAAAAAATAGAGGGTCTTTGGTTTATTGGGGTTTAACGTCCCAAAGCAACTCAGGCTATGAGGGAGGCCGCAGTGAAGGGCTGTGGAAATTTCGACCACCTGGAATTTTTTAATGTGCACTGTCATTGCACAGTACACGGGCCTCTAGAATTTCACCTCCATCAAAATTCTTCCGCCACGGCTAGCATCGAACCCATGTCTTGTGGGTCAGCAGAGCCGAGTGCTGTAACCGCTGAGCCACCGCGGTGGGGCCTATAGACGGTCTTTAGTCTTAAGAAGTTTGAGATATATCTCTGCCCTCCGGCGTTTATTTAGCATTCGGAGACATATAAAGGTTATTCTGAAACCAGTCGACCAAAAAAGAGTGTGAAACGGCATATATATATATATATTGTAATAAGGAACGTCTTGCAAAGCACAGCGTCGAGAACAACCAGCGGTACAGTCCAGGCACAGACCAGAGGCAGCGGTCAGTCCAGAGCACGCATGAGGGATGGAGCGTTTGGTGCTCGAGCTTCGGAGCGTTCGACGCTTCTCGTTGTCTTCTTCGTTAAGCGCCAGCCTCTGAAGATTCAAAAGCCGAAGGCCAGCCTTACAATTCCCCCAGGGCGAAAGGGCGCCATCCTGGCGGCCTAGGGGGATGTGACGATGGCGGGGTCGTATTATGGTTTGAGGCAGGTCGTGTGGACAATGGACGATGATCAGGGGATGGCTTAAGGAGTCTGTTGAGGTAATTTACAGGGGATGTCTGTTGAAGAATACGGTAGGGTCTCTGGTACTTGCTAACAAGTTTGGAGGAAAGGCTGGGACCTGAGGAGGGTACTCAGAGCCAGACCAAAGAGTCAGGAAGGTAGGCAAGAGTAAGTGGAGGGTGATCATGGATGCTTTTCTGCTTCTGCTTGGTGTGAGAAGTGAAAGACCGGTCAAGCTGTCAGCAATCTTCGACATAAGTTGCGGCTTGATAAGTAGTTGTAAATTCGGAAGCATCAGGGCAGTAAGGTAGAATGGTGTCCATTGTGCAAGAAGGCTCACGGCCATACAGGAGAAATTACGAAGAGAATCCGCTGGTGGCTTGAGCAGCAGAGTTATAAGCGTATGTGACAAAAGGGAAAACGCGGTGCCAGTTACAATGGTCGGAAGCAACATACTTGGCCAGCATGTTGCCAAGGGTGTGTTCAAAATGCTCAACCATGCCATTTGTCTTAGGATGGTAGGCGGAGCTGGTGCGGGGAACGATGTTGCACTTCTGCAGGAGAGCTTCTACAACTTCAGAGAGGAAGACCAGACCTCTATCACTGAGCAGCTCTTTGGGTGCACCATGGCGAAGAATGATGCGATGGAGAATGAAGGATGCAATGTCATGGGCTGTAGCGGATGGTAAACGTGACGTTTCAGCGTAGAGTGTAAGGTGGTCGATGGCAACGATGATCCAGCGGATCCCAGTTGATGTGCTGGGAAGAGGGCCATAGAGATCGATGCCAACACGCTCGAAGGGCTGCACTGGGCAAGGCAGCGGCTGCATAGAAGCGGCGGGTCCATGAGGTGGATGTTTTCGTCACTGGTATGCGGTGCAGGACTGAACGAACTGGCGGACATAACGGGCCATCCCACGCCAGTAGTACCACTGTCGTAGATGGGTGAAGGTCTTTAAGAATTCGGCATAGGCACACTGAGGATCATCGTGGTAGGAACAGCAAGCAAATGAAGGAGCGCAGATGTGTCAGAATGACGAGAAGCCACTTGCGACCGACTGGGAAGTAGTTGCGGCGGTAAAGAAGCTCGTCTCAGATGGCGAAATGGGGGGACTGACGACGGAGAGCGTGAGAAAGAGGTCGAGACGATTGCCCAAATAAGAGATCTAAGGGGCAGGTGACAACGTCAAAAAGTCACCCGTACCGGTAGGGGCGAAATTTGATGATCGCCCAAAGGATGGCTAAACACTCCTTCAGCTTTTTTGAGTGTCCGGCTAGCGTAAGCGCCAATGTATTTGTCAAAGCCTTGCTTGCACTGAGCGAGTACTGCACCGAGGCCGACGCCCCTGGCATCGGTGTAGAGTTCCCTCGGAGAACGAGGGTCGAAGTGATGCAGCATTGGTGGAGTGGTCAGGAGGCGAAAGAGTGTCGTAAACGCTTCATTACAGGCTGGTGACCAGGCCGAAAAGGTCGTGGCTGGAAAGGAGCTTGGTCAGGGGGTCGATGATAGTGGCGAAATTGCGGACAAAGCGGCGGAAGTAGGAGCAGAGGCCGACGAATCTGCAGATGTCTTTTACAGAAGTGGGCTTCGGAAACTCGGCCACAGCTCGCAACTTGGCCGAGTCCGGGAGAACGCCATCCTTCACATGTCCGAGAATGGTTAGCTGCCGAGCTCCGAAGCGGCACTTTTTCAAATTGAGTTGGAGGCCAGCATTGGCCAGGCAGCAAAGAACAGTCTCAAGGCACTGGAGGTGAGATTAAAAGTTCTGGGAAAAGATCACAACGTCGTCTATGGTGACAACGGCATGTGTGCCATTTGAGCCCTCGGAGTATATGTTGTCCATCATGCGCTCGAATGTGGCGAGTGCATTGCAGAGGCCGAAGGGCAGGACATTAAATTCATAGATCCCGTCTGGTGTGACGAATGCAGTTTTTGGGCGATCGTCCTCTGCCATCGGCACCTGCCAGTAACCGGAGCGCAAGTCCAATGAAGAAAAGAACTCAGCACCCCGCAGGCAGTTGAGGGCATCGTCGCTGCGGGGCAGAGGGGAAACGTCCTTGCGTGTAATCTTGTTCAGACGACGGTAGTCCACGCAGAACTAGATGGAAGTTTTTTTCTTGACCAGGACCACTGGCGATCGAGTCCCAAGGGCTGTGCGACGGCTGTATCAAGTGACGCTAAAACATGTCGGTCACGTGCTCGTCAATGAGGTGGCATTCAGTGGCTGACACGCGTTACGGACGTTGGCACAAAAAGTCATGGGTTCCAGTGTCAATACAGTGAGTGGGTAACGGTGGTGGTGCGGCCCAAGGAAGGTTGCTGGTAGTCAAACGAAGCTTGAAAATTGTGCAGAATGGTGACAAGCTGGTCTCGTTCGGTAGGCGTCATGGTAGCGTCGACGGAACGGTGAAAAATATTAACAGAAGACTGATTGGTGATGGGAACAGGCGTAGTGGCGCTGACGTGAAGGCTTGCCATGCTATCGACGAGGGGGTATGCTGAGGCGGGATCGAGAAAGGCAACACTACCAAATGATTGGCCACGGAGTAAAGTGGTAGGGCAGGAGAACGGGTTAGCCACATAAATAGCACTGGAGCCATGAACAATTGTCAGCACGGCATGAGGCAGCAAAACAGACTTTTGGTCAGTGCATTGTAAAGAGTGGGTACAAGTGACAGTTGCATCTGAGGGAGCAGCACAAGAGCCACCAGCACTGAAGAGAAAGGCGGAACGCCTGTGTCCTCTGAGATGACCACAGTAGCGGCAGCAGCACCGGGTACGTCCAAGGGAGCGTCACGGTAGGGCGACAAGTCAAGCTGAGGACGGGCGCAGTCAATAACCACTTGATGTCCGGAGAGGAAGTCCCAACCAAAGATAAAGTTGTGAGAGGAGAGGACGAGGACGATGAACTCGATTGTGTTGGGAACGTTCTCGATGAGCAGGCGGATGATGCAGACGGCTTACGGTCGAATGTCCTGAGCACTGGCGGTACAGAGAGAAACGGCAGGGAGGGGCGTCGTCACTTTTTTAAGTCTGTGACAGAGGGTGTGACAGAGAACGGAAGCGGCTGTGCCAGTGTCAACAAGTGCTTCGACGGCAACTCCCTCAACGAACACAGTAATAATATTGGCAGGCATAGAAACAGGTCTTGAGTGAGTCACTGGTGATGCAGTTCTTGCCTTCAGACCTGCGGCCGTTAGTTTTCCGCGTGGAAGGCGGGTAGGCGGCGTAGCATTGGAGAACGGGAATGGCGGCCAGGAGACTGCGAGCGGTGGGAGCGGCGACGGTAACTAGGAGAAAGAGACCGGAGGCGGCTCGTGTGATGCAGGCGAGGACGATGGAAGGTCGTACGTCGGTTCATGCCTACAATCGTAGGGACGGTGGTCACGACTGCGACACAAACGAGCCACGGGACCAGTGATGCTACAGGCATGGCAAATAGGGTGGTTGTCTTGTGTACGCCAGGGGTTGAGTGGCTGCGGCTGCGATTCGGGGTGGGCAACTGTACGGTAAGGTGGGGTTTCAGGTCGATGAGGTTCTAACTGCTGGGTAGGTGGCCTGTAGACAGTGGCAGCAGGTGAGGGCTGTGACTGCACCACGGCATTGGCGTACGTCAGAGGAGCCACGATCAGGGGCGGCTGAGGAGGAGTTGGCAGGACTTCAGCCACCTACTCCTCAATAACACGCTGTAGGTTGGGAGTGAGCGGCGGCGCATGTGTAGGCGGTCAGGTAGACAAAGATAGCTGGCGTGCGACTTCCTCACGTACAAACTGCCGGAATTTTCCGGAGGAGCGACTGTTGGTCCAGAGAACCGCTCCCTGGGAGAGCCAAGCTGGAAAGTGGCCTCCTGAAAGCCTGCATGCCGGGTAGAAAGGCACTGTTTGCGCAGCTCATCAAAGATTTGGCAGTAGCCGATGACACCGGAGACAGTCTGGGGATCTTTAGCGATGAGCATCTGGAAGGCATCATCCTCAATGTCTTTCATAATATGTCTGATCTTGTCAGCCTCGCTCATAGAACGGTTGACACGCTTGCAGAGGTCGACGACATTTTCTATAACTGGTGAAATTTTCGCTGGTTTGCTGGGCCCGACTTCGCAAGCGTTGCTCGACATGAAGCTTTCGCACTGCGGGGCAGCCAAAGACTTCTGTCGGACTAGGTTTTAAAGCTGCCCAGCTTGAGATGTCAGCCTCGTAGTTTCAAAACCAGAGATTGCCTACGCCGCTCAAATAAAAGATAACATTGGTGAGCTTGACGCTATTGTCCCACTTATTGTATGCGGTTGCATGTTCATAGGAGGCCAAGCAATCCTCCACATCCGTGTCATCTGTGCCGCTGAAGATGGCTGGGTCACGCTGTCGCGTGGCGCCGGAACAGAAGACAGTCTACGGAAGCGGTGAAGCGGTTTGGATGACAGTCTCAGGCATTGCAGAGGCTGTAGGCAATGTGCGGGTGCGAAGCTTCAGGGCGAGGGGATCATTGGCACCTCCACCACTTGTAATAAAGAACGTCTTGCAAAGCACAGCATTGAGAACAACCAGCAGTACAGTCCAGGTGCAGACCAGAGGCAGTGGTCAGTCTAGAGCACGCACGAGGGACGGAGCGTTCGGCACTTCTCGTCGTTTTATTCGTTAAGTGTCATCCTCTGAATATTCTAAAGCTGAAGGCCAGTCTTACAATATATATGTTTTGGGGGGATTAGTGACTTGCATACCTTTTACAAGTTTTAAAAGGCTAAGCATGAAGCTATGCAGCTGCACTTGAGAAGGTGATCAAAAATAATCCAGTGTTTTCTCTTTAGTATTTCCATATTGAGCATGGGGTTATTGAACTGTGCTTTTTACTCAAGTTTTGAATGAACTGTGCTTACGGCTGCTGTTTTGGTATAGTCCTGTTCTTTTGGAGTGACATTCCTGTCACTTGTTATAAATTTCTTACAGCATTATATTTGGTAGTCAGTTTCAAAAGTATTCCAGTATGACTTTTCTGTACCTGAAAATTAAGCCTATTATAAAGCCGCCCTCCTGGTTTCAAGCAGATTACTACCGTGTATCATAAAATTCCGAATAAGTGCCCCCACCGATGCAATGGCCCCACCCCTAACTTCACTGTTTATTTCACATTTCCACACCGTTCCGGGACAGCGCCCCCTGCCCACTCCACGCCCTATCATGCATCGTGCCCAGGCAGCACTGGCCTGCCCCATCAAATTATAGAATTCAATCCAATCCTGCTTTTCAAGCCATCGACGCGTTCATTCACATGTCCGTTCGGCATGCGCCATTTGTCATCTTGTTTTGGCGTTCTCAAGTAAAGAATGCATTCGTACACAGTGACGAAGAAAATTGAGGTCATACAATGGCGTCAGGAAAACTGAAGGAACATGCACAGTAAGTTCAAGATGGTTCTTTGCGTTTCTTCGGAGGGGCACAGGACGTCTCCAAACGTGAATTCGATGGTGTAAGGAGCAGACGATGATTGATGCCAGATGATGGAGACAAAGAGAAAATATATTTGCAGGATAATAATAATAAACACCTTTATTTTCAGACAGCACATTTACAATTCTTAGGACAAGTCTGCCCAAGCCATAAAGGCTTGTCGGGCAGTACTCGGCAGTCGGTGAATGACATATATATGGAAAACAGGCGTGACAAGCAAGCAAACAATGATAAATCTTAATATGAAAAGCAAACAAGAAAAAGAAAACATTAAATAACCGACATATGGGTTTTTAAGAAGTTCCTTAATTGTGACAGCGAAGAAACTGAAAAGATCGAATCAGGCAAAGAATTAAAAATTTTGGGTATGTAATAATTACGAGTGAAGTGACCATAATGAATGTAGCAGCGAGGTACCGTAAAACGGGGGTGATGTCGAAAACAACGAACAGGAATGAAAGGAACCAAAAATTCGCTCTCCCAAAAGTGAGCACGAATAACTACATGATGGAAGAGGGCATCAAAAGAGGGCAGCTGTAAAAGCGAAAACAAATTGCAGTCAGGTGAAGCATCCGTGTTGTATGCCACGGATCGAAGGATGTTCCTTAGTATGGCATTTAATTTCATTCGCCAAGTTTTTGAGCAATGATAATACACAGTGACTCCATATCTGAGGATACCATAAATAAGAGCATGCGCAACAAGCTTGCGAGTCTGAAAAGGTAATAAATATCGAACATTGTATAGTACACATGATAAACCACGAAGCTTGTTACATACTACAGTAAGATGACTGTTCCAAGACATATCTCTGTCAAAAAGTATACCAAGGTACTTAACACTATTTGAAAAATTAATAGGAATGCAACAACAGTTAAGACAATGCGAAGAATGTAAGAATAATCGCCCCGCCGCGGTGGCTCAGTGGTTAGGGCGCTCGACTACTGATCCGGAGTTCCCGGGTTCGAACCCGACCGCGGCGGCTGCGTTTTTATGGAGGAAAAACGCTAAGGCGCCCATGTGCTGTGCGATGTCAGTGCACGTTAAAGATCCCCAGGTGGTCGAAATTATTCCGGAGCCCTCCACTACGGCGCCTATTCTTCCTTTCTTTCACTCCCTCCTTTATCCCTTCCCTTAACGCGTGGTTCAGGTGTCCAAAGATATATCAGACAGATACTGCGCCATTTCCTTTCCCCAAAAACCAATTATTATTATTATGGTTCAACAGACAAAAGCTTTTTATGGGGATTATGAAAACAAATGAGTTTAGTTTTTTGTTGATTACCGTATGTACTCGAATCTAGGCTGGCCACGATTCTAAGCCGAGACCCGAAAGTTGAAGGCCACAGAAAAAAAAAAACTTACCTCGATTGTAGGCCGGCCGAAAAAACAACGCTGTTTATACCTCATTATCACAATTATTTTTATGACGCGACACGACTGTTCTTACGTCGCCGCGCACCTGAAAGTGCGTGGCGCGAAACGACTGCACCATGTGTCTGCGCATAGGCGACTTGGTGTAGAGAGAGGAACTCGAGTGAGACACAGCGGGAACCATCGCGCCTGCGTGCTCTGCCGAAGCGTGATTGATGGCCCCGAGAGGGACCGTTGAAAAAAAAAAGCTGCCAAAGGAGCTTTGAGAGAAGAGGAGGAGGAGAGGCGGCGTTGGGCGAGGAGACATATGCAACGCCAGCCCGGGATCAGCCCCCGCTCATTCGTCATCATCATCGCTGACTTCTTTATCGCTGGCCTCCTCGAACAGTGCACTATTTTCACTGCCATCAAGTGCATTAGAGATGCAGCACTTAATGAGCGTGCAACCAAGCTTTCTGGGATGTCATCCCAGGCTGCAGCTATCCAAGTGGCTACAACTCCCAGTGAGGCGCGCTTTATTCGGCCTCTTGGTGTAAGCTCGCGCCGCTCTTCACTAAGCCAGTCCACGTAGTACTTGCGCAGCCGATCCTTGAAAGGCTTATTGAGGCACACATCAAGAGGCTGCAGCTGGCCTGTCATGCCGCCGGGTATGATGGCGACGTCGGTACCGGCTTCGGAAAGTGCAGCTTTTACGCCGTCAGTGAGGTGTCCACGGTAAGAGTCCAGGACGAGGAGGGAACGTTTGGCCAAGAGGGCCCCAGGATGCCGGTGCCAAACCATTCTGATCCACTGCTCAACCATATCGCTCGCCATCCATCCATTTTCGTTGGCGCGGACGATCACATTTCTTGGAAACACTTCCCGAGCTGGTAGAGTCTTCCTCTTAAAAATTATATACGCCGGCAGCTTGTGGTCATCCGCCGTGCAGGCCAGCATTACAGTCATGCGCTGCTTTTCGTATCCGGCCGCGCGCACTTTCACTTCCTTGGCACCTTTTTCATTCACGGTGCACGCCATTGGCATGTCAAACCATACCGGCGTCAGGTCATCGTTTCCCATTTGTCCTACGGCGTAGCCGTGCTTCATCCTCTTCCTTATTACGAATCGCCGAAATGAGATCAGCTTCTCTTCGAAGTCTCCCGGCAGCTTTTGACAAATGGACGTGCGACGTCGGAGGCTGAAGCCAAAGCGCTTCATGAACTTCTGCAACCAGCCCCGGCTGGCTTTGAACAGTTCCCGGGGGATGCCTCGCTCTCTCGCCAGCTCTCTTGCTTTGGCTTCCAGCACTTCCGTGGTCACTGGAAGTGCCGCTGACCTCTGCGTCTCCACAAACTCGGCCAGAGCTACCTCCACTTCTGGATGGCGGCCTTTCTTGGGGCCCGTGAAAGCCGTTCTCGTTGCCGCGCAAGCAAAAATTTCGTTACGCTGCCCCCTCCAACGGCGAACATTCTTCTCATCCACGCCGAAGTCCCGCCCGGCTTGAAGATTTGACGACTGCTCTGCAGCGACTATAACTTTCCGCTTGAAGGCGGCACTATAATGGCACCGCCTGTTTGGTGCCATGGTGTTGGTGATAAAAACTACGCACGAAAACTTCACTGCTGCGAATGTGCTCACGCCACCGCAGGAGAACAGAACAAGGCCAAAATGGCAGCCAGTGCTCATGTGTGCTTTGATCAGTATCGGCTACGGATAGCAACGGCTACGGATAGCAACGGCTACAGTGCTGTCTTTCGTTGGCGTTTTGTGGGGGTGCCACCTGCGTGCTACATTTATTCGTATTTTACGAATACGAAACCTCGAAACGAAATCCTCGAATCTAAGCCGACATAAGAGTTCTACATCTCGTTTTTTTGAAAAAACTATCGGCCTAGATTCGAATAAATACGGTAGTTGGGAGCGATGAAGCAACAGGAGGAGAGCACAGAGGTTCCGCGGAGGCGAGGGGGCAACGAGAGAGCGCATCGGCAGCGATGAAGCAACAGGAGGAGAGCACAGAGGTTCCGCGGAGGCGAGGGGGCAACGAGAGAGCGCATCGGCGTCTTTGTGTTTTTTTCCCGATTTGTAGGTGACTGTGAAATCATACTCCTGGAGGCGGAGAATCCAGCGGCCGAGGCGCCCAGACAAGTTCTTCTGTGACGACAACCAGCACAGCGCATGATGGTCAGTTACAATGGTGAACTGGCGACCGTACAAATAGGGGCGAAATTTCTGAACGGCCCAGACAACTGCAAGACACTCTTGTTCAGTGATCGTGTAGTTCTGCTCCGCTGCAGTCAGGGTACGACTTGCGTAAGCAATCACGCGCTCAGTCGAAGATTGCTGGCCCTGCAGAAGAACGGCACCAATGCCGTGTCCACTGGCATCAGTGTGCAAAATCGTTGTAGCGCTGTCATCAAAATGAGCCAGTATTGGATCAGATGTGAGAGCCTGCTTTAGAGAAGTAAAGGCAGCCTCGCAGGCCTCAGACCTAACGAAGGGCGTGCTGACTCCAAGAAGCTGATGCAAAGGTGCGGCGATGGATGCGAAACCTCGGATGAAACTACGAAAGTATGAGGCGAGTCCTAGAAAACTGCGCAGGTCTTTAATCCGTGTGGGGCGGGGAAAATGCCGTACTGCAGCAACTTTATCAGGGTCTGATTTTATGCCTCTGCAACTAACGACGTGTCCGAGAACTTTGATAGAAGTGGAAGCAAAGCAACACTTCTTTGTGTTTAACTGATGTCCGGCCGCGGAAAGAGCACTTAGAACTTCATCGAGGCGGGCGAGGTGCTCAGAAAAAATCGAGGAGAAAATTGCGATGTCGTCCAGGTAGCAGTGGCAAGTTTTCCATTTCAGCCCGCGGAGTACGGTATCAATCATGCGTTCGAACGTGGCCGGAGCATTGCACGAGCCGAACTGCATAATGTTAAATTCATATAAGCCATCTGGCTCTTCATGCATGGGGATTTGCCAGGAGCCGGATCGGAGGTCAAGACTAGAGAAAAATTGAGCACCTTGGAGACAGTAGAGGACGTCGTCAATCCGAGGAAGTGGATAAACATCCTTTCGAGTGATCTTATTGAGGGCGCGATAGTCGACACAAAAGCGTACGGAACCATCCTTCTTTTGTACCAGTACGACTAGTGAGGACCAAGGACTTGAAGAAGGTCGTATGATGCGGCGCTTGAGCATGTCGGTGACATTATCTTGAATAATTATTCGTTCACTAGAAGACACACGATACGGGCGGCGGCGAATGATACGCGAACCGTCAGTGTGGATGCGATGCGTAACCGCTGATGTTTGGCCCAAAATTTTCGACTGGGTATCGAAAGAAGCGGCATGTTTGTTCAAGAGGGCAAGCAATTCTGCTTTTTGAGCAGGCGTGAGATCGTCGCTGATAGTAGTGGAAATAGCTGCCGGAGAAGAAGGGTGGGACGAAATGGCGAAGGTGGATGGTGGCGAGGAAAGAACGGTGACAGGTTGAATGGTAGACACAGAAGCCACTTTAGTACCAGCGCGCAGAAGAATGGGCTCCGATGTAGTATTGAGCTCAGTCAGAAGGGCAGTCCCATTGACGGAGCGAAGAAGGGATGAGACGAGGAGAATGCCTCTGGAGAGAAGACGGGGCACGGCTGTGGCAAAAATGTCCCCAGCATGTACATAAGCAGAAGCAACTGAGATGACATCTTCGGAGCCGGGATAAAGCACATGGTCCGCGGTGTTGGTCAAGTGATGAGATGGAATTGCAGGAGCGTCAGAAGGGTCGGAGTCAGCAACTTCCAGAGTAGGAGGGCAACATGTAATGACAGCTTGTGCGGAGTGGAGAAAATCCCAGCCGAGGATGAGAGGGTGAGCACAGGATAGAAGTACAGCGAACTCGATGTGGTGCAGGATGCCGTTGATAAGGTTGGTGCTGTACACAGACCGGAAGGATGCATGGATTCTTCTTTAGCAGCACGGAGAGAAGGACTGCAGTAAGGAGTGCGCACTTTACGAAGATGGGAACACAAAGCAGAACTGATGACGGAAACAGCGGCGCCGGTGTCAATCAATGCGTCTACAATACTGTCTTAAACATTAACAGCTAACAAGTTCGACGGCAGCGTAGGAGGAATTGAAGGGTGGGCGAGTGGAGCAGCTTTACCTCCGGAAACTGCACAATTTAGTTTTCCGTATTGCGACCAGGTGCCTGAGAGGCTCGACGTAGAGGCGATGAGCGCCGGAACGGTGACGGGGAGCGGCAGCGCGACGAGCGGACAATCGGCGAGCGGTCGGGAGAGGTCGATGGAGAGATGGTCAGGAGATGATCCGACCAGGTGACAACTGGAACGGAGCTGCAGTGTGGCGACGGAGAGGACGCGGGATCTAGAGCAGCCTCCACCACTTGTGAGATTGTGGACCAAGCGAGCTCTTTATTCCTGCTGGCAAATATGGCGGCCACTCCTCAAAAGATGAAGATGCGAGATGATGATGAATATTCACAGATGAAGACGAGGGTCACGCACTGTGCTCACAGTATCTCGATTTACAGCTGCCACATAGGGCAGGTGGCAACCTGCCCACAAGGCTACCGAATTTTGCATATTACTTCGGGTACAACTAACCTTAGTGTGCTACTTCGCATATTATACGGCCACTCTGATGATGTAACTACTCGCTTATATGACCACTCGGATATATAACCAAACCTAAGTATGACTCATCTTTGCGGTTTTGACTTGTAATGAACTGAGTGTGTTGGCCTAGGATATAATTGGCCCGCCGAGTTTGCTGAGTGGTTAGGCGCTCGGCTACTGATCCGGAGCTCCCGGGTTCAAACCCAACCACGGCGGCTGCGTTTTTATGGCGGCGAAACCCTAAGGCGCCCGTGTGCTGTGCAAGGTCAGTGCACGTTAAAGATCACAAAGTGGTCGAACTTATTCCGGAGCACTCCACTACAGCACATCTTTCTTCCTGTCTACTTTCAATCCCTCCTTTATCCCTTCCCTTACGGCGGGGTTCAGGTGTCCAACGATATATGAGACAGATACTGCGCCATTTCCTTTCCCCAAAATCAGTTATTATTATTGAAGCGAAAAGCTAAACTGCGAACACCGCGCTTCGCGAGCCGGCTATGTTGGAGCACGAGTGATGTCCCGCACACCGCCTACGCCATCCCCTTTTCTCTCTTCTCTTCTTTTTCTCTTTTCCTGCCACCATTATCCCTTTCTTTACGGCACGGTTCGGTGTCCACCGAGATATATGATATGGTTACTCTGCCATTCCCTTTCCTCAAAAGCCAAACAAAACAAGAGAACCGACTCCGTTCATAGAATTAATTTGCGTTGACAACTTGAAAATGAACGGTCATTGCAAACGGCTCCGTGAGTCAGTGGTGACCTTAATCTCGCTTTCACGTACATGGCGTTGGTGTCAAAAGCCTGCTTTGATTGCGTTCCGCCCACTGGATAGCCGTCCCGCACTCCCTGCCACCCTGGGAGGTCACATGCAGTTAATGCTGATCGCGAGAGATTGATCTCCAAATGAATGCTGCAGCCTCGGCATTGCTGCACTGCCGCATCTCAGCCACAACGCTGTCAGCGCTAATTCATTCATTCCACATCTCTCTCTCACAAGGAATTAAAGCACGAATGAGGCATCCGCATATCCAGGGAGCCAGTTATGCTTCCTCCCTTTGCTCAAAGCCATCGACGTCTAGAACATTCTCAAAGCCAACGGCAGTGAACGCCGATATCGTTCGCTTTGTATATCCTGGATTAGCTGAGGTAATCCACATTAATTTTATCATTATTATTATTATTATGACTTACAATATAATGATGCTAATATTATGAAGGGCTAGATTATATTTTAGTACACCTTATAATCTATATTACGTTCCTCTCGAGTTTGAGTTGTGATGAAAACAATTTTTCAGCGCTTCCTTCATGATGTCACCATGAAGCGGTCTCGTCATCTCTGCAGGAATGGCGCTTCTTGACAAATGGTACCTCGCCACCAGCCCCGAGGCGTCCCGGTTTTCAACGCCGCAGTGTAAATGTCATGGGTGAGTTTATGGTTTGTTGTGCGGTGGCTTGGTCGAACGCACAGAAATTTCAGGCACAGCTTCAATTGTGCACACCTGGTGAATAATCGGCGTAGTTTGTTTTGGTGTTTACTCGAAGCAGTACTCTATACAGTCTCTGAACGTTGGCGTCGCAAAGAAATAAGCAGAAGCAAATAGGCACAAATAGGTGCCGCAGTGTGTTTTGCCTGCAGAGTTCACTTGGACTGCATTGAGCACTTTATAACTGGGTCACAGCCGGATGCGGCGAATCTATGGTCCCCACTTGTCATTCTGATTATTTTTCCATTGCATAAAGAAGTTGTTGCAATGAAACACATGGAACAAGTAGGTGAACGGTACTGTGTGACCTTACATGCTTGCACTGGCTTAGGCCAGATGTGTACATTTTCCTACAAGAGCGTTGCAGAGTTCTGGCGATGGTGAATGATTATTAGCTACAGTGGTCCGTAGAATTACACTGCACTAATGCACGCAGTCTGCCGCGGAGAGAACGCGTTCATGCTGTTTTACGCAGCCATTAGAACCCTATTCTTCATCTGTACCTTCCCGTCAAGTTTCAAGTGTGCACCCCGAGTGCGAGAGTTACTCACCCTTTTCTTCTCTCCCGCCATTCATGTGTTGGTCAGCTGGAACGCCTTGCTGGTGCTGTGTCCGCTAAGCCACAACAAACTGATGTAGGAGGGAAGTTTTATACACTTCAGAAGGCAGCCTGGGTGTCATTTTTTTCGAGAGCAGTATAAAATAGAGTTATAATTAAGGAAACACCGACGATATGAAATTGAATTTAGGCCTTCTTCGGGTTTCTGGCTGCTTGCACGAGCCGATTTGTTGTACCGCTTCCTAAGCGACATTCCGCTTATAACCGTCTCTGCAACATTATCTCAATGAAGTCCACCAGCGGCTAAGCATGTCAGCCAACGGTGTTAGAATGAAGCGCTTGTACCTTTTATCTGCAGCGATGCAGTACAGGCCAGATCTTCCGGACTTCACCGTATTCGGATACAGCTCAAAAACAAAATGGCAGGTGTCCGTTACACCAAGCTCAGCCACCAAAGGCGTGTACATGTCGCCGTGATGTCCTGGTCTACCGCCTTGCAACTGATTGAGTGGCATCGCAGCCGGACTGCTACATGCATTGCGATTTACTGCAACGTCAGGAGTACAGACCGAAGTACTGCTGTGGTTTAAGGCCGGACACAGAAGAGCGTTTGGCGCTTCTGTTTTGTGTTGTACGCAACTATAGACCAAGCTTATGAAAGCTAATTCTTGCGCAAGACTGCTTGAAGCCGATCGGTCGAAACGGGTCATTTTTCGTCGCCCGCAAACGGCCTGTGTCGAGTTCTAAATAAGGCATGACCGCAGTTGGCGACCATGAGTGGCAATAACAGGCCCAGATTCCTCAACCAGTCTCCCAGGTATCTTTTATCTTACCGGAAATACTCGTCCATGTGATCATTCTGCTTTCTTTACCACTGCTTGAGAAAGGGCTATTTCGCATCTATCACATTTCGGACGCCCATAGTATATACATGACCGGAGGCTTTAATCAACTCGGTCGCAGTGTAAAAATATCGTGTAGAACAGTGGATGAGATAAGCAGTACCTGATTGAATTGACGATAGTAAGCCGGAAACATAGTGCACATTTTAAGCACACAACAGGCTAAGCACAGTAAGAGGTGATCTTTTACGGGAAAAGAGTTATATCGACGCCTTCTTTCGAGGGCAAAAATTCTGCCCAAATTCTGGTCCTGTTTCCTCAGCGAAGAATTCTAAGAATTGTTGGAAAATGTAGTGCCAAGTTAACTCGCCTTCTGGCAAAGAATGTAGCCGCAGCAAGAATATCTTTGTTAGATGCTACGTACCGTACATGAATGCAATAAACTGCTCCCAGCCCTAAAGGATTTCTCAATAAGCAGCCGTACTGCCCGTAGAGTCGCTGTGTTCCGCTAAAAACTTTTACGCTGTTGCTTCATTCCTGCCTTTGTCGTTGGTTAGCTCGGACACCCTTACTAGACCTACTTGCGAGGGGTAAAGTACCCGACCAGAAATGGAATAGTTACTGCACACGATTCTACGTTGCACTATTGCACAGTCGTGGGTGAGCTGTCTACCAGTTGACCTCTAAAACGAATTTGACTGCATATCTAGAAACTAGCGACGCGCGGGCCTCCATACCGATTATCCACGCGACATATTATCATAAAAGGCTGCACTATTCATTTTAGTATATTTTAAAAACCAAAAGACGACGTTCCACTCAAGTTTGACTAACAATGAAAACGTCAGCGTTTTCTTCACGATGTTACCTTGAATCTGTCTTGTCACGTTTGCAGGGCTGGCGCTTCTCGACAACTGGCACCAGTAGCACCGCGGCGTCCCGGTTTTCAACGCCGCAGTATGTCGTGGGTAAATTATGGCTGTGTTGTGTGGTGCCTTGGTTGAACGCTTAGAAATTTAAGGCTTTCCAATTTAGCACCGCAGGGCTTTCGACTGTGCACATCTGAGGAATGACTGACGATGTTTGCTCGAATGTTTACACGAAGTTGCAATCTGTACTTTCTCAGAACGCACATCGCGAAGAAGTAAGCAGATGCAAACAGGCGCCATGGTGTGTTTTTCTCGCTAATTACTTAGGACCACGTTGAGGACTACATTAACGGGTCACCGCAGGAAGCCGCCAATCTACGATCACCACCTGTCATTGTGATTTTTTCCATTGCATAAAAGAAAGTGATTGCAATCGAACACATTGAACAAGTATGTGACCGGTGCACTGTCACCTTACACGCTTGCACTGACATTGGCCGGCCGTGTACATTTTCATACAAGTGCGTGCAGAACTCTGGCGAAGATGAGTGCATAGCTCCAGTGGTCCGCAGAATAACGAGGCACTAATGCACCCAGTGTGCCGTAAAAAGAACGTTGTAGCATTGCTTTGCTCAGCCCTTATCACCCCATTCTTCATTCCTACCGTACCGACAAGGTTCAAGTGTGCACCCTGTTGTGATCGGAGGCCCCGACAGCGGGAACAGACGAGCCCGGCAAGCGCCATCGTACTATGTTTGACCAAAGGTGCTGTCGTCCTGAGAAGAGGATTAGGAACGGCGCCTGGCGACGGCGAGCTGTGACGAAAGGCCTCTAATCCCTTCGTCCGGAGTATGGAATGCGGCGTTTCTCCCAAACTGCGCCCTCACGTGGACCGGCAGAAAGACCCGAACAAAGGCGCCGGAACCTTCCCGCTCGCTTGCACCTGCTCGGCCAGACAAAGCTGTGGCGGACACGGCTGATTCATCTTACCCTCTGGAATTCATGGGGCCGTCAGGACGCATCTTTCCCAAGGAGGGGATCACTGCCTGCAAAGCCAACGACCTTATGCACCTGGTCAACCCGTCCGAAACAGCATTCCAGGACCTCAAGGCGCCAGGATTCCTTATCGCCTGTGCACGTGTTTGTGAGGGCGGTCACTGAGTTAGGGCGGAGACTATGAAGAGTGCGTCTGCCCATTGGACGCTTGATCAGCCTCTGGTTTCCCTAGCTAGGTGCCTAGGGAATATCCACTGTATTTAAGCTGCAATTTGGCTGGTTTCAGGGCACTTCATCTCTGACTTTTGGTATCCCTGCTTCTGTTGTAAATATGTAAATAAACCTTCAGGTTTACCAACCCTCCTGAAGGCTTCCCTCCGTCGTCTGCAGAGTTCATCATCATGCGGTGAAGACCTCGGTCCCGATACCCAAGCATATCAACCCTCAGTGCGAGACTTACACCCTCTATTAAGCTCTCCCTCCATTGAAGCATTCGTCAGCTGGAACCACTTGCGGGTTGTGTATCCGCTAAGGGACAACAAACCGATGTTGAAAGGACGCTTTCTGCACGTGAAAGGGCGGCCTCTGTGCCATTTTAGAAAAGCAGTAAAAATTAGCTAAAACTATTATGAAGGAAGCATACGCGCTATGAAAATAATTTAGGCTTTTCTCTTGCTTGTGGATGCTTACACGGGCTTACACCTTGTCTCTACGCAACGTACCACTTCGGACCATGTCTGCAGCATGATCTCAAGGAAGTCTACTACCGGCCGAAGCTTGTCAGTCAACGCTATTTAAATACAACGGTTGTACCTTTGATCTGGCGTCATGCAGTACCGGTAAGCTCTTCCGGACTTCACTGTATTCGGGTGCAGGTCGACCACAATACAGCAAGTGCTTCTCAAAGTAAGCTTCGCCAGCAATGGCGCGTACACGTCATGATGTCACCTGATAGTCTAGCGTCGCTGAGGGAATGCCACATGCAATGTGATTGATTGCAACGTCACAACAAAAGTCTGAGGCTGCCTTCGTATTTCTGTATGGCGACCCCTTACTTGGGCTCTCACTCTCGGGTTTGCAGCCTACTTTTCCGCTCTTTAACTTCAGGAGCTACCCCGTCTACAATATAGGCATCGACCCAGCAATTCTGTGAGCTGCGTTTTCCAATACAGCCTTATTTATCTGATTGATTCAGTACACGCATATATAAGTGGGTGGTATCCAGACTGCTTGTGGGTGGGTCTGCAGTCCAGGTACCCGGAGGCTTCTGTCGACCTTCTGGCGATGACAAGAAACGCTGCCTGGTCACCGAGGCTTGCACGGGTTTAACTCTTCAATGGAAAGGCGGTTAGTTCTGTTGTGCACTCTTTTATTTTTGACCTAGGGCCTTGACATTTAGAGGGACAGTAGAGATGTTAACGAGCATGTGCATGGCACGCTGTCAGTGCACATTAGGGGTGTGTCAATTTTCATCTTCCAACCTGCTGTAGAACCTATTTTTTCTCGAGGCCTCATTCATCTTCTCCTTTAAAGGACGTCTCAGGTTGCCACCAAGAATGCAAAAATTGCGATATTGAATAATTGAACCTTCATAAAAGAAATAAGAGTGGAATGCACGGCACCATGAAAAAACACGGTGGCCGATGAAAATAATTGTACGGCGGCTTCCTGCAGAAGAACCGTTTACCATTCCTAATGGTTTCGTTAGTGAGCGACAAACTTTGCCAAAGAATGCCGTTTTGTTTTCTATTACCAAATTTCGACGAGGAGGAAAGGAATTTCAGCCCACGAGAATACTTGGTGAATATATCAGTGCGTACGACAGGGACATGAAAGCAGACAAAACAAGCGCTTACTCGCAATTGCAGTTTAAGTGAACAGCGCAGTGAACAGACGTGTCTTTTGTGCTGCTAGATTTACCATGGCACTATACCATTTTGCCCAAGTTTCTATCCTCTTGCAGGAATACATGTCTCACCTCATCAATGTTTATTATTTCTAGGCTAAATATAAAATGAGACATCGGAAACACAGATAAGGTCGACAGACGAAATGTTCCAATGATGCATCCGTTCGCACGCCACTTTTGCTAGTGCCTTTCTCGCGTGTATGTAGTCTGTCCCGGAGATCTGGTGTGCGTAATGTAAACCTGCTTCGTAACATGTTCCACAATATGCGGCACCCCGCAGGACTTGGCCAGAGAGAGGCCGGTCCTTCGTTGTCATGGTGACAACAGACAGCGGACAGGATATTGCTGCTGCGCCACTGCGTCGTGGTGGGCCGATCTCGATCGCTAGGGCGCTCCTTGGCGCCGAGCTAACGTGTGGTCCCAGTGGTGACGTGCTGCGGCGCAAAGCTCGAATAACGTCTCCAGCTGGACCTTGTCTGGGGAGCTCTGCCAGCTGCGGAAACAGTTTTTGTTAATTACGTAGCTCGCTGTAGACCATCATATTTAAACGCTGAAGGTGTTTAGTGTTTGTTGTGACAGTGCTGCGCATCACACTTAAACAAGTAGAGAGGAGATGGGGAAAGAGTCCTAGCGATTCTGTTTAAGTTTACATAGCTGTGGCATGAGCTGCACGCATTGAAAAGGGAATAGTTATTGCGGACAGAAGTCAGCGGATACCAGCCACTATACGATGGCTGATGGTTACAATGCTTGGCTGATGACTCCGAAAGGCGTGGTTTCGATCCCGGCCACGGCAGTCGCATTACGATGAAGATTAAATCGAGAGGAACGTGTACTGTCTAAGTCGGTGCACGTTAATCAACCCCAGGTGACTGATATTATTTGGAACCCTCCCCTACGGCGTCCGGAATATCCTGTGTCGCCTTATGTCGACTCCCCGCATTTCGAATTCAAGGTAGATATATTTACTACTGACTGCATGGTAATTTTTTCAATTTCAAGGAAATTATCTGATGTTTGATACAGTGCTATGTGGCATGGTAAATTTGCAGCCCGAGAACTCCCCCTTACACTAGACGAGGTGCCAGGGAAAGAACACCACTATTTACGGTTATAATCTTTTGGCACTGCGTTAAGAATTCTTATCTTGTTTTAAAATAACCGTGGCAATCATGCATCTGGCCATCTCTCTTTTTAAAGTTGTTTTTTTGAGGTGGCAATGCGGAGCACGGGAAATGGTTATAAAAAAATTTGGGAAAGGTACGATTTGTGTGGTGTTCATTTGCTTTAACATGCCAGTCTTTTGTGAATACAAGTAGATGCGTATCACGCAAGAGAGTCTTTTTAAAATTCTCTTCTTTAGGTAAAAATGCTTTTGAATCTATGTAATTCAAAGTAGCTCCCCGATGACGTGACGATAAGTGCCTACGTTCGCTCCTTGAGATATTGCCGCGATTCTTCTGCTCACTAGGATGTGTGCCAAGTATCTTCGATCGTCTTAGAAATCTGGAGATGCGCGTATAGCGTGGTACACCAGAAGGTACCAGGTTTTTCAACGAACATTTTCAAAAATTTCCAAAAATAGGTTTTTTGGTGTAATAAATCTTCTGTGGCGTAGTGTATAGGCTTATGTAGTAAGCGGATTCTAGCAAACATAGGCATCAAGATGCAATTACAGATTTGTAGCCGGTCGTTAATAATAGCCATATCAGTTTTTAGAAGTTCTAATACGCGATTACCTTCGCTGCTGTCCCTCGACAAATTTTGGCTGCACCTTGCCAAAATACGTACGCTTTCGAAAGCATGCAGGCACAGGAACCCGTCCAGTGCACGTAACTAGTCAAAAAAGCCCAATTTTGTCAAGCCACAGCGCGAAGGGTAATCGCGCTTTCAAAATTCCAACAATGATATTGCCATTACTAATGGCTGGCTAGAAATCTACATTTGCTACTTGGCGCCTAACTCTCCTGGCTAAACAATTATTATATTTAAACAGTTAATAGATATTAATTAACCTGCTTACTACTTAAGACAAAAATTATATTGCTATCACTAACGGCTGGCTAGAAATCTGCAATTGCTACATGGCACCTAACTGTTCCAGTTAAACAGTTATTATAATTAAACTGTTAATAGATATTGATTAACCAGCTCACTACTTAAGACGATTCACCGGTTTTCTGGCGTCCACCAACACTGGTAATACTATGCCATAAAAGCCATATTTTTATCTCAAAAAGCCTCTTACTGAAAAATTTTTGACGCTGAAACGCACGGTATATGGCTTCGTGCTTTGTCTTCGCAGGAAGCCACCCATGCTTTGGATGTGGAGCGTGTCAGATATGAGCTGGGCATTTGGCTGCTTGGTCCCCTCGTCCATGAACTTGCAGAGCTGGTGTGCCCCGTGGCTGGCTGTGATGTTGTAAGTGTAGAGCGGGCATGCTGAACTACAGTCGGGCTATTTCTCTCTGAGGTTCCTTCAGGAGTGATCTGTCGGTAGAGTTTGGGTTGAGGAATTGAATTTGCATCACGTAGCTCTGGAACACCCACGGACGCTTGTTGTGGGATTGCCCGCCACTGAAGCCAACTAGAGTTCACCACCTGGCAGCAGCGGATCTCCACCCAGACAACCCGTCCTCGTATATTGATTGGACGCAGGGGCCACATCACCGCTCCCTTCTTGCCTTCATTAGATATCCTTTCTCATTCCTTGATTGTACCTGTATCGATTTACTACACCTGCCACGGAAGGCAGGTGGCAACCTGGCCACCAGGCTACCAAAATTTGCATACTACCTCGGATGCAAACAACCTTAGTGTGCTACTTCGCCTGTAACGACCTCCCGGATGATATAACCACTCGGTTATATGACCACTTTGATATATAACTAAACCTAAGTATGACCCATCCTTTGGGTTTAGACCTCGTATGTAACGATCTGAGTGTGTTGACCTAGGATATAACGATGCTATTATCATAAAGGGTTAGATAGTGTTTTAGTGTAGTTTAAAAACTAAAAGACGTTGCGCTCAATTTTAAGTCGTGATGAAAACAATTGTGTGTAACTTTTGACCCCTGACCTTGACTCGTCACCTTTAGTTGACCTTTGACATTGGGTGACCCTTGACTTTAAGACCATGTGATGGGGTGATGTAAAGCCACGTGATGATATCCGATGGGGGTGTCGAAAGACATGCGATACCACGTCATAGCCACGTGGCCGTGTGGGTATATATAGAACGGCTTTCGCGAGCGTGTAGCGGAGCTGTCATAGACGATCCTCAGACACTTAGCAAGCGTCCTTGCTTTTCGCTGAATTCTGGGGTTAGCTAAGTTAAGACACTGCCAATTTTTTCGTGCATTATTTGCTCACGCTAAACGCTGCTGACAACGGACGCCGACGACGGCACTGGATTTTCGGCGACACGGACACCTTAACGGCATCGCGTAAAAAGATGCACTCTCACCTATGATAGTCTGAACAAATAGACAGATGCTTCGGAACGCTTACGGGTTCAAGACTGAAAACGGCGCGAAAAACCGGACATGATAGAGAGAAGTAACACACACAGCTCCGAACATACAACTGAGTGTATTTAATGCGAAAGCGCAATCAATACAGGAAGTATACATAAAAACTAAAAGAACACCATGATATAAGATTGATACTATTGCAGGTCAATATCTAAAAAGGCTATCTCTTTTTTCGATAAGCGAAGAGACGGCACGCTCAAGCACTTGTCGCCTCTCGTGTGGATGACGAAAGCTTTGTAAAGTTCTCATTTTTGGTGGCTTGTGTACGTGCGCAACACTTTGCTTTTGTTGAACTGGGGAGTGCATTTGCACGTTGTCACATGCTTGGCGAGTGTGATTCCTCTGCCTACTCTGACATCATTAGCGTGGTCTCTTAATCTGTCATTTAAGCAGCGGCCAGTCTGGCCAACATAAGTGGCATCGCATTACAGAGTGATTTCTGTGCATGTGACAACATGCATGTGAGCATGTGACAACATGCAAATGCACTCCCTAGTTAAAAAAACAGTGTTGCGCACGTACGCAAACCAACCAAAACTAGAACTGTACGAAGCTTTCGTCATCCACACGAGAGGTGGATGAATTTCTTGGGTTAGTCCTAGCAGTTACTCGTCCCGGAGAAAGATGAGAGCCCACGTACGATGTGCTTGACACTCGAACATTCAGTTCTGTACACATGAATGTCTTCCGAAGACAGTTTCAACCCCCATGCGCGCACATGTTAACCGCCCTTTTTGCCTCTGCATGCAGAGGAACGATTTCTCCTACACCCTGGAACGCGGATACGGTGGAGCGTGGTGCGTGCTCTGCAAGGTGCGGCGAACAAGGCGGCTGCAGCAGTTGCCAGCTTTCAACGCCCACTGCGCCACTTCCATCACGATCAAAGAGCCGACCAGCTGGACAGCCGCAAGGCATAAGAAAAAATGCGTGTGCAGCAAGAACGTTGCACTGATAAAACTACCACTTTCAGTGAGCAATAAAAAGATTGTTGTCACTGGTGCGTCTCAGATTTTCGCGGGCTAACACTGACAAACGTATTTAAGAAGCGGCAGCAAAATCGCTCGTATGTCGCCTTCTTAAAGACTAAGCAGGAAACATGTTGCATATTGCAATAAAGGCGTCGCACCCTTTTAGTTGGCTTAGATAGTAATAGCCGCTATCGGTTCATGGCGGGACTAGAGTGTAGAACGTAAGTTTCAGCATCCATACCAAAGTATTGTGTGCTACAAGCACATTCTCTCCGGAAAATTACCTAAATATTCAACGCTTCAACCACATCAAAAGGTTGAAGGCTGAGGCTGCACACCCATTATTAACGAAATGTGCTTTTAGAAGTAACGTTTTTTTCCAGAGACAGCCTTATCTATAAGAGCTTAATCTTCTAGCCGGTATCGATTTAAATTGTCCTAGACAGAAAACGTGGGCTTCTTTTAAATTTCGCTCTTTGCGCAAAAAGCGCATAAATAGAGCAGGCATCAGGGAGAAAAAAATGCACAGAGTATGATTTAGTTACATTCTCTCATACCGTCCAATCGTTCAGAATTATTTGCCCACTGAGACATCTGCGGCATTGGACCAATAACCTTGAGTGCATTTTTCGCTGGCAGGATTACTTGTTCAAAATAGAAAAAAAATTAGGTGGGGAGGGCGGACACTTTAATGTAAAGTGCAGTGAGGCGAAAACCTTTAGCGCGATGTTCCGGCTTGTGTCGCTGATGTGTGGTAAAAATGCTGATAAGACTACAAAGAGCGTTTCGGCGGCATCCTTCCAGACCGGCGTTCAGGAGGCGTCTGGATTGGGACGCGACGGCGTGTTGCAGCGTTGCCAACGCTGGTGTCTACGGAACGCCATCGCCCGTTCGGCGCGACGCCTTGCCTTCCCTCCTTTATCCCTTCCCTTACGGTGCGGTTCAGGTGTCCACATACATGTGAGACAGATACTGCGCCATTTCCTTCTCCCAGAAAGCAAGAGCCAAAAACCAGTTGGACAATTTAAGGCAAGGAAATGATTTAATAATAATTGGTTTTTGGGAAAGGAAATGGCGCAATATCTGTATCATGTATCGGCGGACACTTGAACCGCGCCGTCAGGGAAGGGATAAAAGAGGGAGTGAAAGAAGAAAGGAAGAGGTGCCGTAGTGGAGGGCTCCGGAATAATTTCGACCACCTGGGGATCTTTAACGTGCACTGACATCGCACAGCACACGGGCGCCTTAGCGTTTTGCCTCCATAAAAACGCAGCCGCTGAGGTCGGGTTCGAGCCTGGGAACCCCGGATCAGTTGCCGAGCGCCCTAACCACTGAGGCACCGCGGCGGGCGAAAGGAAATGACGCCTGCCTCACATTTCTCGATGGACACCCGAAACGCGCCGCAAGAGAGGTGGTGGTTACAACTTTGTTGCCACAAAATGGAAGGGATTAGATGGCGCTGGGGCGAGTCCAGGGTGGCCTCCAGTCGTGGGCGACCTCTTGAGCTCGCGTGATGAGGGCCAGCTGCATTGTTTTTCTTGAACTGCCCAAGAGCTTCTCCCACTCCTACGCCGAGGGAGCTGGCAAGAGTGTGGTCGGAGGGGGTTTGCTAGCGCAAGTTCCTATAATATGTGGTCTTAGGTGGCGTGCGTCCGTCACCGCTGTGCGGGAATGCAGGGTCATATTCACCGTTTGTGATTAAACATAATCGTAGACCCGCCGCGGTGGCTCAGTGGTTAGGGCGCTCGGCCACTGATCGGAGTACCAGGGTTCGATCCCAGCCGCGTTTCGATCGAGGCGAAATGCAAAGGCGCCCCTCTGCTGTGCGATGTCAGTGCACGTTAAAGATCGAAAGGTGATCGATTGGATTGAATTGCAAAACATTTATTGCGTCGAGAGCAGGTTGCAGGAGGGAAGGAAGGAATTAGGAAGGAAGGCCTCAGACGTTGCTGGCACATACCCACTACGGGGGAGTGGCCAAGACACAGGCGGTTAATTACTGGATACAGCAAAGTTTTGACGGAAAAAGGAGTGGTGATAGTATGTAGTCTGATAGATTGGAAGAAGGAAGGAAAGGGGTCCAGTGAACTTGGAGATCGAAGACGGGACAATGGCTTAATGTGCATAATAGTATACAATGCCTGTAATGTTTGTATGTCGTACTGACTGAGAGCGGGAAGAAGAAATTAGAATGGGAGTCACTGCGTTTCTTGAAGAAAATTTTGCACAGCAGAGCGCACACTCCTGTCGCTTCGTCCAAGCAAAGAAGCGCCAATGGAAAGAACAACCGCGGAAGACACAGGCAAGCCCAGTTGATGAAATGGAATTTGCAAAAGACGCTTCCTCAAATGAGAAAAGCGGCGGCAGAACAGCAGGAAGTGATCTATTGTCACAGGTTCGGCACAAAAAGGGCACAGTGGGGAAGCTGCCAGGCCAGATCTGTGAAGGTAGAAATTTAGAAGGGGAACCCGGCAACGCAAGCGCATGAAAGAGACCTCTAGTCTGCGTGAGCACCAGTCTTTGCTACTCCAAGGATGCAGAAGATGCTGATATTCGGGAGATGATGTAAGAGCCGAGGCAGCAAATTCCTGAAATATTGTGTAGCTGCGAAACCTCACCGCAGCTGTATATGCACACGATGGCAGGACAGCAAACATTGGGCCGCTGAGAGAGGCTCTTGCTAAGTAATCTGCCACCTCATTTAAGTAAAAGCCCATGTGACCGGGTACCCAAAGCAACCTTACCGAATTTAGATGGAGCGGAATCAGGAACTTAAAGAGGCGTAATGGCCGAGAGTCAGTGGGTGAGGATAAGGAAGAGCAAATGGACAGAGAGTGTCATAACCACGACCTGGGAAACGGTAGATTCTAATTTTCGTAAGACTAAGATTACTGCTAATAATTCAGCCAGAAAAATTGGAGTGAAGTCAGGAAGACGGAGAGAAAAAGACCAATCCAGTGAAGGCGAAAAAATTCCCACACCTGCTTTTTCGCAATCCTGCGAGGCATCGGTAGCAATAAGAACATGAGAGGGAAAGGACCTTATGTGGTCCTGCAATAGACACTGAAGAAGCGGGAAGGGCTGCAGCTTTGCATTCGATGGGAAAATGTCATCGAATTCAATCTGGACAGATGAGGAGTTGTTATATATTTGGCGGACATCTGTGAAATGAATATTTATGCGATCAAGGAGGGACTGCACGTAACATATCTGCGGGGTATGAAATCGAGACCAGGCAGCACTAAAAAAGGCGAAAGGTTGACTAAGAAATATTATACTGGAAGCGTGAAGAGGTGAGTAGCACAATTTTAAATATGTTTGAACTGCTAAAAGGCGAAACCTAGCTGATAACGAAGGCATTCGCGCCTCAAGGTGCAGAACAGCATTGGCGACATATTTTGGAAGCCCCAGACAAAGGCGCAACGCCTCACGCTCCAAAAGCACAAGAGGGCGAAGTTTATAGCCAGGAGCTCCTGAGGATAAAACACACCCGAACTCCAAAATTTGGCGGACGTACATTTTATAAATCATCAGAAGCGTATGCCTTCTCATGCCTGACCTAGCACTACAAAGCCTGCGCAGGATGCCAATGGCCCGAACTCTTTTTGCAGAAACTTGCTCAATGTGTGGCCGCCAGGAGAGAGTAGAGTCGTAGATTACACCGAGATACTTCACCGTCTGAACTTGAGGTATTATGTTATTTCTATTGACCAGGCAGATATTTACTGGAACAGAAACTGGAAATACTAACAATGCGCATTTCTTCACATTAAGAGACAGATGAATTGTTCCTAACCACTTGTCAAGAACATTGAGGTAATTTTGCAGGATTTAAAGAGTGTGAATGTCACCTGCTGATGCAAAAAATGCAATATCGTTGGCGTACACATAAGTTTTCACATTTTGAATGCATGGAATTGAGCTTAGAAAAATGTTAAAAAGAACAGGTGAGAGAACTGATCCTTGCGGAACACCTCTTGTCTGCGGAAATCTCCTTGAGGAAACACCATTTTGGCAGCAGTAAAATTCTCTATTTTCCAAAAAAACAGAAATCCAGGATACAAAATAGCTTGGGAAGTTGAGTTCCTGTAATCTTAGTAATAGAGTCGAGTGCTCCACGCTGTCGTATGCTTTACTGACATCCAAGGTGACAAGCGCAGCAAACTTTTTTCTATTGCGAGCTAATTTAATACGACTCTCAAGGTCAGTATGAGCACACCAAATTGAACAACCCGGCCTGAAACCAATTTGACATGAATTCAATACAGCATTTTCTGAAATGAATGACATGACACGGCTGAGAAGGAGGACCCTTTCCACCAATTTCACTAGGTTCGATGTTAACGAAATAGGGCGTATATTGTCTAAAGTTAAGCCTTCCCCTTGCTTTTTAAGCAGAACTATTTCAGCAAGACGCCACTCATGCGGTATCCAAGGACCTTTAATAGAATGGTTTATTAGAGCCAACAGGTCTGCAGGAGATTCATTGAACAATATTTTGATCATAGATGAAGTGACCTTATCGGGGCCAGGAGCCGCTGGGGATAAGCGCAGAACAATTTGCGACCGATCAGGCATAGAGACCTCAGTGAAATCACTTGAGGTGCATGTAAAGCGGATGTAAAGCGGATGTAAAGGTAAAGCAGATGTAAAGCGAAGCTCTAGGCCACACGCAATATCCTCTAAGTCCTTTGCGATGTCAGCAGGGGACTGAACAAGGGATTCAATGTTGGCAGCCGGAGGAATCACCTTGTTGCGCCTCATGAAATTAAAAAAAGCTCGTTTATTTTCTGATTGGGAAAGGAAATCATAATGATTTGTATTATACTCCTCCTTTGCACGGGCGACAGTGCGCTTAAATGTTGCTGCAACATACTTATAATCCAGCCAATTTTTTGGGCATTGATTGATGAGAAGTTTCTTCCAAGCTGCTTTCCGTCGTCTATATGCACGCGTGCACTCAGCATTCTACCAATTGTTCGCGATTGCACCCTTTGTTCTCTTAAGCAAAAATTCAGACTTTTGCCTTGCATGGTCCAGTACTGAGCATAGATGTGCAGCCTTGCTTTCGGCACTTCTCTGAGCGCGAGTGTCTGAAGTGATTTGGAGGGCTGATTTTAGGGTGTCTTTAAAGCAATTGTAATTTATTAACGTGCGCTGATGTCGCTCAGGAAGAGTTAATTTACACGCAAACTTGAAACTAATCGGTAGATGATCACTGTTTGTTGCACAGTCAACAGGCGCCCAAGACATAACAGAGACTCCTGGGGAGGAAAAAGTTAAATCCAAGGCAGAGCGGCATTGACTGCGAACAAACGTAGGCAATCCGGTATTGTTGCAGATCAAGTTGTTGCCAGAAGCC
This sequence comes from Amblyomma americanum, assembly GCF_052857255.1. Lineage (NCBI taxonomy): Eukaryota > Metazoa > Arthropoda > Arachnida > Ixodida > Ixodidae > Amblyomma > Amblyomma americanum. The sequence continues at coordinate 82,917,961 of NC_135504.1, forward strand.
TAATCAAATAGTCTAGAACCAAAGCTGTCTGTTTTAAACCCCCAAGTTACATGGTGCGAATTGAAGCCGCCAAGTAATAGAACCTGAGATCGGCTACTAGACATGAGTGAGTCAAGGGGCCGAGTGTCACGCACACCAGACGGGAAATATGCATTGGCTACCGTAAAGGGCTGTTGACCTGGGACACTGAGGTCAACCGCAAGGATTTCACATTCATTATCTGCATATTGAAAATAAATGCATGCCCTGTGGCAAAATATTGTAGATATGAGCACTAACAACCCTCCCCTTCGTGATGACCGGTCAAGCCGGAACGGATGGTAATCCGTACTTGGGGGTGCGAGCTGACCAGCACGGCCTCCCACCGCTCGGGAGAAGGGAGCTGTATCAACTACGCTGGAGGCGGATCATTTGCGCAGTTCCACAGAATGTGGTCGTATGCGGCCATTCCGGAGCTCTGCACTACAGCATCTCTTTCTCACTTTCTTTCACCCCCGGCTTCCTTCCTTCCCTTACGGCCCGGTTCGGGTGTCCACCGAGAAATGTGAGACAATTAGTATACGCCATTTCCTTTCTTCAAAAACGAATTTTCAACATAATCAGTCGGGACCCAGAATTTCCTTTGTAGGCGTTGAGTGTCGTGGCTTGCACCCTGTCCAGGTCGCGCTGAGCGGCGGGACACGTTGCGGGAGTCTCGCAGTGCCGTATCCTTCCCTGGCCGGTGAGGCACGTCGCAGAGACGCAGGGAAGCGGATTTATTTATATTATTATTCTTCCTTCTCCACGGCCGAGTAGCCAGAAGGTAAGCTCGAGAGGGCTGCACCGCCTCCTTCCTCAAATCGCTCGCAACAGCGCACCGCCAGGCGCCGCAGGAGCGGTCGCTGATTAGCCGAAAGTGACAACGGGCAAGTGCGCCGAGATCGGCGGTGACCGGCAGTGGCCGAGAGAGACGACAGCGAGAGGACGTCAGGTAAGTACCTACCTTCTTGTGGTCGCCATCTTGCCCCGTCAGCCGCACGACCAAGCCAGACGGTAAGGGTCGCAGATCAAGCATCCAGCGCTTTTTGGGATAGTCCAATAAACATTTGGCCCCGGGCAAAGCGTCCTGTCCCGTGTTGTGTTCTCATTTCGCATTTCCGCCGCGCCGCCGTGAGAACGGCCGCGCGTGGTGTGCGATACCGCGTGCTTGGAGTTCACGGCCTAGACCTAGGAGGCTCAACAGCCTAATAAGAACCTCCAGCAACTGGCCGCCCAACGTGTGGCGAGCTCTTGGGATAAGGAACGACACTCAGTTCGGTTCACGGAACGTCCGCCCGGACTAAGATGCTTTCTTGATAGCGATATGAGCGAAATAGCACCATGAGAGAATTGCCGTGCATGCTCCGCTTTTGATGAGCACTTCATCGGTACACGTTTGAAAGGTGAACCTACGAGGTACGCGCATGGAGGGCGAGACCGAGCCGTCCACGGAGAACAGCGTCAGAAGCGAGTGAATGCGGAAGCCTGAAGGGTGGCCCGATGTTTCTTGTACATACTTGTGAATATTCTCTGTTCTGTCTCTTTGGCTCTGGGAGCCGGGTGCTGTAATATGCTGAGTTGCATTGCAGCCGTGATTGCATGCAGGAAGAGCACCGGGGCGCTCCGACACTGCGGGAAGCGGTGGTCGTCGTTTTCGCTCTGAAGCTGCTGATATGGCAGAGAGCGAGTAGGGTTACCTTGGTAGAGAGGTATCTCCTCGTGGCTTTGTGTTCTAGTTGTCGGTTGTCCTTAACCCTTTTTTGGCAGTGTCAGAGTGAGTAGGCCTAAGGCTCTTCGGGAGATGCCGATCGCTTTTGGGGGGACATAGTCGTACCGTGGCTCAGGCACGCGAGAAGGGGTTTTTTTCTTCTATATTAACCTCGCTAGAGCCGAGAGCCTCGCTCAACTGCAGAAAGCTGACCTTGTGCGAAATAAAACTAAAAACTGCGAAATAATAAATGAATAAAACTGCGAAAAATGTACCTTTATGAAAACAGCGCAGCTTGCTCTTTCTTGAGACTATCTAAAATTCTTGTGCCGACACTTTGTTCCTCAGGGTCATAAATAAAAACCAGCCAATTACTCTTTATTACATAATAACCTTTGAAGAACTAAAAGTACTGCACACGATGCCATGCAACACTGATGGTGGTGATAGTCGCTTTTTGATTAAAATAACAGTAAAAAGGAAAGAAAAGATTTTTGCTAGCCCCGGCATCTTCCATCGATACTGAAGCACCTGAGCTGTAGCAGCGGAAATAAAGGATAGCAGGCGGAATGGAGAAATGAAATTAAAGAGGTAGGGGACAGGAAGAGAGGATAGGGGGAGAAGTAGTATATACAAACTATTTACACAGTAAGAACCTGTCCAGGTTGTGCGCGTGATTAGGCCATGTTGGAGAAATTAAAACACGCGCACAGCACTGTGTTGGCTACAACTGGAGTGGGGCGTCCAGTTATTAATCGTTCAAGGTAGAACTCGCGGAGCGTTCGGTCACTGCGTGTAACTACCTGACGGAGAACAGACGGAACGTCAAGCCCGTCTGTTCGAGGAATGCACAGAGGCTCACCAAGGTTCGCTCACGAGTGCGCGCACTGCCCTGCGGCCACAATAGCGTCTTGAAGGATTCTGGTAATATGCCCAGCGCCCTATAGGCCGCATGCAATTCTGAACATTACTAAGTTGGTTTCACTGGGGCTAGGACACTCCGCTGTTTTTAAAAGATTTCGTACATTTACATGGGACATCTGTATAACGAGCGACACCATACTCCTGGTAATATTTTACATACCAGGTGCATCAGGGAGAACTAATTTTCAAAAATAGTCTTTTGGGGCAAAAATTTATTTTTCAGTCTTATTACCAGTGTTGGCGGAAACCAGGAAACCGGCGAGCAGTGTTAAGTACCAAGCTGCTTAACGTAGCTGCTTAACTGCTTGTAATAATTAACTTGTTAGGCGCCTAGTTGCTATTGGAGATTTGCAGCTGATCGTTAGTAATAGCCTTACATTTCGAAAACGAGATATCGCGGGCACTGTGGCTCAACAAAATTTGGTTACATCGTGCTAAAATACGTTTTCGAAAAGCCTGCAAGCAAAACGACCTTTCCAGTGCGCGTAACTAGTCAAAACAGCCAAAGTTTGTGTGTGTGTGTGTGTGTGTGCGTGCGTGCGTGCGTGTGTGTGTGTGTTTGCGTGTGCGTGTGCGTGTGCGTGTGCGTGCGCGTGCGTGCGCGTGCGTGCGTGTGTGTGTGTGTGTGTGTGTGTGTGTGTGTGTGTGTGTGTGTGTGTGTGTGTGTGTGTGTGTGTGTGTGTGTGTGTGTGTGTGTGTGTGTGTGTGTGTGTGTGTGTGTGTGTGTGTGTGTGTGTGTGTGTGTGTGTGTGTGTGTGTGTGTGTGTGTGTGTGTGTGTGTGTGTGTGTGTGTGTGTGTGTGTGTGTGTGTGTGTGTGTGTGTGTGTGTGTGTGTGTGTGTGTGTGTGTGTGTGTGTGTGTGTGTGTGTGTGTGTGTGTGTGTGTGTGTGTGTATTATATAGTCAAGGGGGTTTGCTCCTGGGCCACATCGTGTGGTTTGTAATGTATCCACAACGTTCTAATTCATCCGTAGGTAAGATTAGATAGAGTCCTGCCCTCTTCATTGAGTAAGACTTCCATGAATGCTGCAGGGGCCCCACAATAAGGCCTAGAAACGAATTCCCTGGTCTTTACAGAGGCTGTACAGAGGTGAACAACAAGATGGAAACTGCGTTCATTATTTTTGCCCAAGTATATTTTGAAACCATGGCATAAGTTAGCTGGTACAAGTGGTTACTCAATCAGCTGTCAATAGCCAGCCTAACTATAAAACCCTTCAACCGTATTTATAATCTCCTTTTCCCTTCTTGTTTAATTTTAATCGGCGTAATGCGGCAAAAATTTTTTGAAGTATTTGTCCTATGTCTGAATTGCTTTAAGAGCCTTATACTTAAATAGCAATCACAGTACAAGAAAAAAAATCTGCACAGTACGGGTGCTACTCCCCCTATCTTTGCTTTCTTGTTGAGCAGCCTTTCGAGACCTCAGAATTCCGATTCTGATGTAACTAACAAGACCGTTTCGAGTGAAGCGTCACAAGAAGGTTTCTTTTTGGATGGCAGAAACTGTCGACTTTATTTTTCGCATTGGGCAGGCAGGAAGAGGAGTCTGTTCATACAGAAGGCTGACCTCCAAACGACATCCTCACCCAACGCTTCACACTGCTCTCTTTCCCATCCTCCTTCACCCCCCCCCCCCCCCTCCCAAACCCTCCCCACACACACAACACTACTGTCAGTCTCATATTCTTGGCTACGATGCTCCAGTGTGTTCAAAGCGTTCAGGTTTGGAGAGAGATGCATGAGGCAGGCCATGATGTCCAGGTGCTTGTGTTGGCCCTCTAGTAGTACTGCGGTGGGAAGGCCGGCCCGTACCTCTGCACCATGGCGCCGCTCACTTCACGGAGCAGCCCATACTTCTTGAACTCGACCGTCTTATTGCCGTATCGAAAGGTCGCCTCGTGGAAGTCGTCTCCTAGGTCGTCGAAAACGACGCACCTGTCGTCCGGATAGGTATTCAGCAGCTCCTGCATCTATACATGTTCCACGCGATTAGAAGGTAGACCTAAAGGCACCATTGACATGATGGTTAAAGGCATGGGTTGTACAGTGTTTAAGTCCCTAATAACTAGATATGGACAGGCAGCGCCAGGTAATGAAGGCACAGAGGGAAGAAACACATAGGTATAGGAATGTGCACATGGAATATTTATGGTTTGTTTTTGAAGCGAAAGCTTCGCTATGCTAGGTTTTCAAGAGGGCAGCGTCAGTGCATTCACGTGACAGGTATCGCGTGGTGTCAGGTCATGTGACCCACTGACGTCATCACAATCTTACCACCGCGGCAGGCGGCAACTGCCCCATCGGGCATTTCATCGACACTTTACAGACAATCCGTTGGGCAGCATGTGTGTGGTGTTTGCGAACGTAGTCATGCATTGGAAGCTTTCGCTTTTCACCAGGGTTGATCAAAGTTTAAACCACACCTAATTTGTTATGGTGGTCTAATCTCCAAAAGCGACTCTGGCTATGTGGGACGCTATAGTCAAGCGCTCCGGAAATGTCGACCATCTGGGGTTCTTTAAGGTGCAATGACATCGCACAGTACGCGGGGCTCTATAATTTCGCCTTCAGCGGAATTCGACCCCCACGGCGGGGATCGATCCCACGTCCTTCGTGACAGCAGCCAAGGGCCATAACCCCTGAGCCGCCGCTTCGGCCCCATGGAATATTTAATTTAGAAACAGCACTGATTACGGAGCTTATTTAAACCTTTGTGACCGATTTAGAGCGAAAGGTGTTCAAGCTTTGGTTTGGCCTTAGACTCCTAAATTTTCCAGTGGAATCTGCAGCGCCAGCCGTAACAATTTTATTGAAGAAAATCCAGCGCACAAGAAGCGACACAGTCAGCGCGGAACTTGCGACTGCTCTTTATTCAGGAAAACGGAAAGAAGGAAAACAAAGCTCAGCATAAGGTTGCACCAGCTTGGCATTTGCAGGATATTCTTAAGGGGTCCCGCATCGCACTACACAGACAGTAAAAAAAGCCCTCAAGATCACCCCCCCCCCAAATATTTTTATCTAGATTATGTAGCACCACAGATATCGGCGAAAAAATAAACCCCCATTTTCTTCGTTATTAAACAAAATTCCACGTGCTATCGCGCTCAACATGACTTGCAACGACCGACCGCGTGGCCGCAGCGCTTACCGGAAGCATAGTGGGGCCGGCAAGCGGCACGCTTGAAAACGAAAGGGAAATGATTTTGCTGTTCCAGCAGTGACCCTTCTCCCCTGTCCCTTCTGGTGTTTAAAGAAGCATAGCGTTATCGCCATCGCTAACACGGTGACATTTGTGCGACAACGCAAGGCACATGTCGCAGTTCATCTCAGATTGTGTAGAGCAGACGGCGCGGGAGATGCGGCTGACTGGTGGAAGACCAGAATCCTTTCCACTTTGTTTTCAAGCACGTCCCTTGTTGGCACCACCGTGCGTCCGAAAAGCGCTGCGGCCATATGCTCGTGTGTTGCAGATCATATTAAGCACGCTAGTACGCGGGGCAACACAATTATGGATGGCCTTTTCTCATAGGTTAATGGCTACGGTTTTAAAAAAAATCAGAAAATAGTTTGAGGAAACGAAATGACGCAGTAACTGTCACACATCTCGATGGACACCCGAACCGCGCCGTAAGGGAAGGAATAAAGGAAGAAGAAAGAGGTGCCTTAGTGGACGGCTCCGGAATAGTTTCAACCAGGTGGGGATCTTTAACGTGCACTGACATCGCACAGCACACGGGCGCCCTTGCGTTTCGCCTGCATCGAAACGCGGTTGCGGCAGTAGGGTTCGAACCCGGGTGCTCCGGCTCAGTAGCCGAGCGCCCTGACCACTGAGCATATTAATATTTATTTTTAGCATCACGTTAGCCACTCAATTTAACCTTTCACTTTACGGCTTATTACGCAATGCTTTCATATGATTATTATATTATGTGCTCAAGTGAAGCAAGCAAGGTGCGTACCTTATATCTGAGCGTCTCGGCATCGTCGTAGGCGAAAAATGCACTCAGTCCACCGACGTAGAAGTATTGCTTCCAGAAGTGGGTGTGCGACCTGTTGTCGAATTCGTACTTCATCTGGTATTCCTCCACTGGATACTTTGTCCCGTTTGGGGTGGTAAACTGGCGATGCACCATGTAAGTGCAGACCGAACCGAAAAAGCAAGAGTTATTAATGCGAAAGCATTGTATGGCTATTTTTGCGGTTTCGTGTCATCGTGATAACGTTCGAACGAATTGAGTTATAAGAAAAAGAATGATTGCATTAGATATAGCATCAAAAGATATCGCAGGGGAAATCATGAGGTGCATGATGGGTAATTAATTAGAGCCAAAAATGTCCGAAAGTGGGCGGGGCCAGAACAAAAGTGGTGCCAAATTTGAAAACACCGGAAGTGTGGCTGGAGCATAGAGTGGTGCCAGATTTGAAAAACCGGAAGTGTGACTGAAGCCAAGCGTGGCGCCAAATTTGAAAACGGAGCGTGGCGCCAAGTTTGAAAACAACGGACTAGGGCAACCAGTCAAGCCGCCAAATTACTAAGATACCCGTCAAGCAGAAAGGTCTCCCTCATATTGGTTCCTGCTCATGAGGGCATTCCGGGGAATGAGGCCGCTCACAGCTTTGCTCGAGAATTATACATCCGAGCTGCCCTGGAAGTGCCCCTGAGTGGGAATAAAAACCTGTTCATAACGTATAACGAAGTAACCGAAACACCTAGACTGGGTAGCAGAACACTCTCACTTCCGGATGGATCACTCACTCAAAAGGAGTGCAGGGCCTGGAGGAGGTTTCAGGTCAACAGATTCTTTCCGTACTCTATACTACACGATGCAGACACTGGGGAGTCTGAGCTCTGCAGTAGCTGCCACAGAATGACTTCGCAAAATTACTTAATTTGGGAGTGTCAGGATTCTCCTGGGGCTAAATCACAAAGCATACCAGACCTTGCCTTAGAAGGACATTGGTGTAGGCCAGTATACCGTGTATACCAACTGGCCTACACGATGTCAGACCTTGCCACCTGGGAAAAGCTGATCGGGATACCCACGACCCGGATCAGCAAAGAATCCTCATCCGTCAGGCGGAGGCAGCTTACTACAAGACTCTCTCCGCGGTCTCCGGTACTGAGAGCCGGCTGAGAGGCACCTAATTGCTGCGCCCCAACCGTGATGCCCCATGGTGACGGAAATAAAGTTCATTAATTCATTCTAATTCTAATTAGTTTTTTGGGGAAAGAAGTGGCGCAGTATCTGTCTCATATATCGTTGGACACCTGAACTGCGCCGTAAGGGAAGGGATAAAGGAGGGAGTGAAAGAAGAAAGGAAGAAAGACGTGCCGTAGTGGAGGGCTCCGGAATAATTTCGACCACCTGGGGATCTTTAACGTGCACTGACATCGCGCAGCACACGGGCGCCTTAGCGTTTTGCCTCCATAAAAACGCAGCCGCCGCGGTCGGGTTTGAACCCGGGAACTCCGAATCAGTAGCCGAGCGCCATAGCCACTGGCGACTGCGGTGGGTTCATTCATTCATTTAAAACTCAAGATGGGCAATTTATGGAAGAGGGGCAAAAGAAACGAGGAGGCGTCAATGCTCTCGCATTCCTCCAGTGCGGGTTACCGCAGTGATCTCGAACGTTTTTCGGATTCCGAGGCTTCCTCACGAGCACAATGCAAAAAAAAAAGATTCGAGGGACACAGCATAACACCGCCTTACAGACTGGAAAGGAAAACATACACCCACGGGCTCACACAGAAAAAAACGTCCCTTCTTGTACATAGGCAGCGCCATCTACCTCGTGCATTTAGCACTATTACTACGATTTACAGTAACCTTCGCTATATACGGTATATTTCCTCGTTGTATCAGTTCATGAATTTTAGAAACGTGTACATCACAACACGACGAATCGTTTGACAACATCCAGAATCCCCTGTAACGAACGTCTCGGCCGTAATGGCCGTCTGAAGGTCCTCGGAATGCAGTTTTTTGGGGCGGAAAGATCGTCGGTGTGAATCCCACACCAATGTTTCGGGCTTCATCTCAATTAGTAAATTTATCCTTAAGAACATGCCAAGCCATTTGACAATACTTTGAACCTTCTGCGTAAACCGGTGGAAATAAAATTTTATGCTGATGGTGGTCCCGGGAGATTGGGGGGGGGGGGGGGGGGGAGGGCAGGGGTCTCACTTTGACGGCCGCTATATGGGCACATATATAACAGATCGAAGTATAGTTATCACTTGAGGCGCTACGCTCTTACTGTTGCTATGTGGCACACTGCGGTCACATGGTAACTGTTTTGGTCAATTTGACCTTCATTGCAGGCAGACGCGTCCTTAACAAACGTAAGCAGTAATAGCTAACGCTGGTATAATTTATCATATGGTTCATTCTGGATGTGCTATCGAAAAACTCATTGATTCATTAACGAGAACAGTATATGTGAAGGCAGAACATTTTTTACTGCCTCTGGGTTGAGCCGCGGATGTTCGATTTGAATCAGGCACGATTTTCGGTAGTAAATTGCAGTGTTGCTTAGTCGCACAAATCCGCGAAAGAGAGTGCCTTGATGCCGTTAAGTTTTCTGACAAGAACGACTGGTTGTGGTAGCATATAATTTCTAACAGTAGTTATAACGTTAACTACTCATTATTATTTAACAAGCCTACTAGTTAGGATGTTTTAGCTGTATTCTGATGCGCTACATCGCTTACAATGCTATGCCAAAAAAGTGCTCTTTAAACTTAAAAAGCATGTTTTTAAAAAGTGCAAAGAATTTTAGGAAGCACTCGGTGTATGCAACTTCAGAAAGCGAGAAAATCCAAACAAGTCTACATGATCTACCCAACCAGTGCTCTTTTCAAGTGTGGCTGCTTTCATGAGCTTTAAGCAGCAGGATGAATTGTTGCCGCAGTTCAATAAAAAGCGCTTGTTTATCAGTACCTCATTAAAGCTCGATTTAAACGCACTTTTTTTCTAAAATACAATAGTTTTGGGCCTTTAAGAATGAATGAAAATGGCTACTATCGGAACAACGCATAAATGCCAGATGTGTCTCGTATCCGTGGATGTACTCCTAATTGTTTGTTTTCCAAATGAAGTAAAAACTGCCATTTCGGTTAAGTTCATTACGAAGGCTCAATGATTAAAACCTGTCAGGACGAAATAGGGCAACCCGAGCACACCCCACAAGTACCATACAGCAGAAAATGATGATGAACAAAAGACGAAATCGAGAGCCCACAACGGCCAAGATGCTGACGAACGTTTACACACGTGGCTCCATAGAACCTCGCTTCCTGTGATGATCGACATACCCTGCAATTGCGGACAAGAGGAGTTTTGAACGGGAAACAGTTTATAAACGCAATTTTTTTTCTAATAATGTAAAATTTCGCTGTAAGAATCAGCATATCTGCAGATTACCCGACGGCAGTCTTGTTTTTTTTATATTAACGTTTTTACTATCGCCCAAAGCGTTCACCATTGGTTTTCTATGGGAATCTTAACTGTTCGGTGCGACCGAACATCTTGCTACATATCGGAAGGACGTACTGCAATTACCTACAATATTACCGTAAAAGCATCTTACAAGTAGTACAAGTTGTAGTAGTGGTTTATTAAAATAGTCATAAAAAGGTAGGATAAGATATTTTGATAGCCCTGGCATCTGCCATCGATACTGAAGCACCTGAGCTGGGGCAGCGGAAATAAAGGATAGCAAGCAGAATGGAGAAATGAAATGAAAGATTGAGGGGGCAGGAAGAGAGGATAGAGGGGGAGAGGTAATACACGTAAAATATTTACAGAATAAGAAATGTGAACAGGTTGTGCGCGTGATTAGTTCATGATGAAACAAACTTCTCTCACAATCTTCGAATGTTCAAAATTTTTGTCCGAAATTGGTGGACATGATAAGGTGATGATACGTCTTCTGCTTCACACCGCACAGCGTACGTGAGAGGAGGTGCTTTGTCCGGCTGCTTACCCGGATGCGGGTGTAGCGCTGGACCATGTCTGGGTATGCGCGTGGTAGTTCCGTTATGAAGTCGAGGGCTACGCGCTTGCTTATGGCGAAGTTTATCGACGAGGTGACGGAGAAGCAGATCCTGCTGCGGTTAAGCACAGTCTTCCAGTGAGGGAACTCCCGCACGATGTCCAGCTGTGAAGAAGAGGCGCAAGAAACCGTGAAGTGAGGTCACTGACAGGTGCAATCAAAGGACAGAGCGAGGATGTCCTTGCACCCGTGATCAATTAGAAGTTCTTCATACAATACGGGAAGAAAAGGTGTACACTTCCAGTATTATGCTTTATCAGTCGGCACAGGTACCATCACTATCAAGCTATAGACAGAACTCTATAGGCTATTGTAGAAGGACAGTATGTGCTTTAGAATAAAGGCCTCTACTATTTATGAAGTACCACAAACCAAGCAGTGAAACAGATTGGGGCTACGGTTAATAGTTTACGGGGGTCTAACGTCCCACAGCGACTCAATCTATGAGGGACTCGCCGTAGTGAAGGGCTCCGGAAATTTCGACCACTCGGGGTTCTTTAACGTGCACTGTCATCGCACCGCACACGGGCGTCTAGAAGTTCCTTACTCCCAGAAACTTTGTTGTATGTTCTCCCCTCCTACCAGTGCCTTCTCGCCCAATCCACTCCGCTGCTTTAAGGAACTGTCACTTATATTTTCTGCTCACAACAAGCATGCCCTGTCGAAGCTTTATTATCGATTTCATCCAGAATATTAGTGCCTCGCGTGTGTTCTCTGACCCACTTTGATGTGTTACTGTTAACGTTGCACCTATAAATCTCACATCCACAGCTCGCGGGGCTCTTGTCGGTATAATTTCACGCTTTTTCGTTAGCCACAAGCCTCCGCCCCGTTGGTTGGTATTGACAACGTACAACTATTAATGCACATTCTCTACCCGCAGGAAAAAACTTGTGCTAGAAATTCGGTTTTGAATAGTGCCTCAATGGCTGTGTTATGCGGCTGAACCGAAAAGCCTTTGGACTTAAAGATTTTTGACAAAGAGTGCTTGTTTGGAGCAGTCAACAGCATGTAAAATAATGCGGAAAAATGCATGCGGATAAATCGAAATAAAACCGATTATACAGGGGAAGATGCCTCATGTTTATAATGTAAATTTAGTGAATTCGTAAATCGCGAACTCTCTTTGCGATTTTCGCAGCAACGTACCCACATTTCTGCGCAGAAAAAAAAATTGTAGTAATCCCGAAAAAAAAAATCAATCGGTCAAGTATGGCGTGCTCTTCCCCATTAGGCTAAATACTGTTCTGTGTCTCGAACCGTTAAGACGATACCAAAACTTTCAATCCGCTTTCACCTTTGATTTTCGCGGCCTTCGATTTCGCAACAAAATGCAAGAACTTTGGTGCCAAAAATTGGAGGTTTTGAAAGGATGTTCGTACACACAGACAACTGCGGCTGTAATTCACCCAAAGCCAAACGGCGGGAAACGCAAAGGATGGCCAGCCCACGTGCGAGCTGCCACGGCAACATAATAATAATAATAATAATAATAATAATAATAATAATAATAATAATTGGTTTTGGGGGAAGGAAATGTCGCAGTATCTCTTATATATCGTTGGACACCTGAACCGCGCCGTAAGGGGGCGGTAAAGGAGGGAGTGAAAGAAGAAAGGAAGAGAGAGGTGCCGTAGTGGAGGACTCCGGAATAATTTCGACCACCTGGGGGTCATTAACGTGCACAGACATCGCACAGCACAATGGCGCCTTAGCGTTTTTCCTCCATAAAAAAAAACGCAGCTGCCATGGTCGCGCTCGAACCCGGGAACTCCGGATCAGTAGTCGAGCGCCCTAGCCACTGAGCCACTGCGGCGGATGCGCGGCAACATGGAAAAAATGAAAACTGGTTTTTAGGGAAAGAAATTGGGCAGTATATCTCTCGTTTCTCGGCGTAAGCGAAGGGATAAAGGAGGGACAGGAAGAAAAAGAAAGAGGTGTCGTAGTGGAGGGCTCCGGAATATTTTTCCACCACCTGGAGATCTTTAACCCCGCCGCGGTGGCTCAGTGGTTAGGGCGCTCGACTACTGATCCGGAGTTCCCGGGTTCGAACCCGACCGCGGCGGCTGCGTTTTTATGGAGGAAAAATGCTAAGGCGCCCGTGTGCTGTGCGATGTCAGTGCACGTTAAAGATCCCCAGGTGGTCGAAATTATTCCGAAGCCCTCCACTACGGACCTATTTGTTCCTCTCTTCTTTCACTCCCTCCTTTATCCCTTCCCTTAGGCTGTCCAACTATATATGAGACAGATACCGCGCCATTTCCTTTCCACCAAAAACAATTATTATTATTATGGATATCTTTAACTTGCACTGACATCGCACAGCACACGGCCGCCTTTGCGTTTCGCCTCCACCTAAACGCGGCCGCCGCAGTCGGGTTCCAACCCGGGTACTCCGGATCAGTAGCCGAGCGCTCTAACCGCTAAGCCATGATTCGCATTTTTCGGTGTTGCCACGGCCGTTACGTATTCATAATGGCAGCTGGGAACCCACCATTCCTCGCATTTTGTCACTGAGCGGCCGAATCGGGTTTGGCGGGGATGCCCAGTATAATCAGGGGGCATAAAGGGTCTGCTGGACACGGTAGGGCTCGTCCGTCGTGTTGCTAGTGCTCAACCCCACGATGTCGGCCACACTGCGGATGATGGTCAACAATGAGGAGTCCCATAGTCAGGTACAAATGCCACTAAAGTAACGCTGCCGTATTATTAGTGTAGAAATGTCGGCACGATGTCGCAGTCAAGAGCCAAACAAAACAAGCTTGGCGTCCAGCAGCTGGCCCCCAGTGACTACATTCTATTTCGCATTTCTGTGAGTAATGCCTTCTGAAAGACAATTTAGTCAAATAGCCGAAACAAGTCTCTTGTAGCAGCAAGAAGTTTTCATTTGTTTAGAGCGGATCCAATCACTGCAGTCTCGAGAAATGGCATAATATGCTGTTTTGTTATGGAAGATTACACTGAAAAGAAGTAGCCTTAATTTTCACCAACAATTTCTTCCCCTATTCAGGTTAGATAACTCACTGAAGCTCAACCCAAGAGTTATGTGGGTTGCAGCCTCTCGCTGGTGCGCGTGGGTTACGAAGGACGCAGCAGTGGAATGGTGCCGATTAATTTTGAGTCCATCCCCGCTTCCGGACTGAAAACAAATTGCTAAGTATTGAGCGCAAGCATCCATCTTAGCTAAACGAACATAAGCTACGCCGTCATTTTAAAGCTTTTTGGTTATTTGCAACTTTTTACTGCTCCTTAGAAGTGGTCTCTTTGTAATAAGGTTTTTCATTTTTCTGCTCTCCGCTCTGGACGATAGAGCTACTCCTGTTAGCTGGGTGCATTGGAATAACCAAGCTGTAGCTACAAGGAGTTTTTCCTCAAGCAGCCTCTTCTGCATTATGTATTAGGGCGATAGATTCACGAGAAAAGCCGGCGTCCATCCGCCAGTATCACGAAAAGACAGGTGAACCACCTGCCACGGTGGGCAGGTGGCACAGGTGGGCAGCGAGTTGTGGGCCTCGGTCTCTGAAGCCCCACTGCTGGATGTGATGGATGGGAGGTAGGAGCGTCCCCTTTGAAACGGGGCAGTGGTTGTTGCCACTATGCTCAGTTTTTTTTTCCTTTATTTTTGTTTAACTCTGCTGTAAGGTGTTAATAAAATTCGCAATTTTCTTTAAAATACGTCTTCCTTCACTTTAAAACTTTTGTCACCTCTCTGTTTTTGCGCCACAAATACTCCAATCGCTTTTTGCTAATTTCCACCGAAGATTTATTTAAATGACTGTTTTTATCTCTAAACCCTAAGGCCCCAAGAAGAGTTACTGTGCCTGCATCGACATCGGAATGGATACCATCACATTTTAGGATGAGGTGTTCTATTGTTTCTACAGATTTACCACACACAGCACATGTGTCGTCTTCTTCGTTAAATTTCTTTTTGTAGCTGCGCGTTCTAAGACACCCTGACCTAGCTTCAAAGAGGAGGGCACTGCCTCTTGAGTTATCATAAAACGTTTCCAATCCTGATCTGCCTTTTCCAGCATCGATATAGTTCTACACTATATGCTTCTTTTCCATTGAATCTATGCAATTTTTACCTTCGACGTTTTTAACCTGTCGTTTAATGCTCTTTCTTTATCCTTCCTCGTCTCTGGCAAACTTACCGGCCAGCTTTCTAGTTCGTTTCCGCCACTGTGTGTCAACGCTCTTTCTGTGAAGGTATTTAAATACCATAGCTGCCCACCTGTTATCATCCAATTTCCTCATCCGTTCTTCGTATAGTTCTTCACTCTGAGCTCCCCGTGCTTCGAACGTTGCCCAGCCCATATCCCCCAGTACTGCCTCGTTTGTGGTCGGCCTGTGTTTGGTGCAGCCACCTACCGGGAAAGCGGCGTATCGCTAAAACAGCTGCGGCACTGCGCCAGTTGCGTTATAAGAATTCCCCGCGATCTATGAATCTACGAAAGAGGAGTGCTTGCCCGATAGGGACCTCTAATGTTATCGTATTGTAATCTTAAGGGACAGGTCTATACGAGAACTCAACTTTAGCCAGCAGGTGTTCTTTAACGCGCACTGACGCGACTGACACCGCACAGGACGAAACAGACAGATTGCAACATCTCACCCAATGAAGTTCTTGACGTGTTTTTCAGGTATGAGTCTGTCGCCTCCGGGCCAGACGGCAGCTGTGATATGTACCGCCACCCAGGTTATAAGATGGGATTTTGGCGGCCACGAAATATGCTGTACTGAAAGGGAGGAGGAAAAGGAACGAGTAAAATGCAAGGAGTGTTTGCGTATTTTGACGCCAGTTTCAGCGTCAGCCTGCTAGCACTCGCATTTGCGGAAATTTTTCTCGGTTGACTTTTATATTGTATTGTGCATCACCACTACCAGAGTCATCATCAGACAAAAAAAGCAGACTGCAGGACAAAGGCCGCTCCCATTCCCCTCCAATTCCCTCTCTTGTGCCGGCACAGTCCACATTATCGCCGTAACATCCTATACTATCACTGTCCCACCAGGCTTTCTGCCACCCTGTGCAACGCTTGCCTTCTCTTTTACAGCGACAGCTGTTAGGCGCCCGTGCCTGGGTTTCGCGTCGTAGTCGGCGTCGTCGCCGTGCTAGCGCACCCACTGGTTACGCCGGTCAACCTGGCTCGCATAAGCCTACAGGTGGTTCTGTATGGAACAGCCGCCTGCCAGTGGAGGAACGCTCCACGTGACCACTATTATTAACCTACGTACTGGTCACGTGATTGAACGTCCAAACGCCCAAACTAAATTCCTCAACAGCTATCGCTGAATCTCGCGTTACACAGCTGTAGCTGCCCTGTGAGTTTTTACCTTGCGTGTTAACCGTTATCTTGTATTTGCAGTGGATGCGCTATCAATAATCATTTCCTCTTCTTTATTTCAACTAGGATATCATTAGTTCGCGTTTCTTTCCTGAGTTATAAATGGCATGTACAGTATCAGGCTATGCCTTCTGGTATACACAAAATAACCGAGAGCAACAATACCTTTATAATCAATACTTTAGCAGAGATGCGTGTTACTTTTTGCGGCGACCTAAGTTGTAGTAGAGTGTCTTGGTACCAATTATGAAAAGGAAACTGTGGAATATCAAATTATGCTCATCTGTAGTGCTCACTCTAAACTAATTGATATTGCAAAGAAATGTAAAACGGCTCGCAAAATTAAGCATGAATGCAGGAATTTAATATCACTGTCTGCATGATTTCGTAATGCGTCGTCGTGCGATTTTCTTTTTTTTGTAAATTTTTTTGTTTATTTTCTCCTTTGGGCAACATACAGGTATTGCCCACGAGGCAAGACAAAAGGAGGTGCTAAACCTCCTGACTGGGTCTTGTCCTCGCCTGGGTACAGCAGCAGGAGCGGTATTGCATTACACAACAAAAAAAGGCTGTCCTTGCCATCACTTACACAACAGACGCATCATAGAAAGTTCTTGTAAATATATACAGATAATAAAATAATAATACACACTAAATCATATACAAAAATGGTACAGAAATGCAATACATTAGGGTTGTTCGAACCGACATAATATTACATCAAACGGAACCAGAAGTAAGCATTTGGTCGTCTAGGACACAACGTTAAACAAAAAGAAAGACGAACAGATGCGTTTAATACCCCTGGGCGTGGAACTATTTTTAGCTGCATCTATTGCAAACGGATGAGAATTACACATCAACATGATTTGGTGCTCAATTGCTATTTTTTAGTACGAGGCCTATTTACCACAACAGAAGTGTGACGCAAGCTGTAACCAGTAGATCTATTTAGGTACGTGTTAAAAAAATTAATGTAATTTGATTTTATTTCGTTTTAAATAAACACATATATTTTGAGTTCATACATGGTTTTCACAGGGATCATTATTCCCACCTTGAACGTAGCATTCTCTTCCCTGCTTGCTTTAAATTTATTGACCAACTTTTCTTTACTTTCCTTGGCATTTTGCACACCACGGTTACATTGTTTTCACATGTATATTTAGTCACAGCACAATATTCTGGATAAAGTTGCTTGTTCCTCTGTAAATGTCATTGCGGAGAGCGACTGCTGACGCGCCACTGCTGCTGCAGCGCCGGCGCCCTCTGAAGCCAGGGCCTAGTAAGGAGGATACGTTGCCTCCTTTTGCTCTGCCTCAAGGGCAAGAACTTGTATTGTTACCTGAACAAACTTCAAAACCACCCCAGTGTAACAAAAGAAAGAACCGGGAGATTTCGTTGTTTTGTCCAAACGACAGATTTTTCTGTAGTACATTTCTGCAGTAGCCACGGAAAATTTTCCTGTTTCCACAAAACTTTCTGCTGTTACTACAAGATTTTAATCAAAAACATTAAAGAAAATTTGATTTGACGACAGAAAACTTTATTGTGTTTTTTTCAATTGAGATCTTGCTCTCTTCCTGTTCCTTAACGTTACAGCTATTATTTTCCATTGCTCAGCTTCGCTACGCTGTCCTTAAATGCATTTGAAGCCTCGTTGTTACGTACAAGTTTTCGCCTGTTAGGCGAGTGCTGACAAGATACAGCTGTTATACACTTCCTTCTTGAGGGATACTGCTTAAGTTGCTATTCATGACTAGAGGCCGCCGTCAGTGCCCTCCAATCCATTTGTTTCCTTGTTATTTCTCCCTGGTGGTTATATTTAGCGGTTACTATATGCCCTAAGCAGATGCATCTTCCGATGACTTCTAACGCGTCTGACTACAGTAGGGTGTTTAAATTTTCCCAGACTATTGGCAGTTACAGATTTATTGATATTAATACCAGGACCAGGACACTCTCGCAAGCACACGATGAAAAAAGTGAAATCGTGTTTGCTTGCTTCGCACCCTTACTGATAGCGAGCTTATACCTTTCCCCATGAAAGACTACGGTCGCTGTGCAGCTGCTATAAACATAGCATATGACGCTTGTACAGCGTCATTGCGCAATGCCTGATTGACCTCATTGATAATAATTCGTCCCTTAATAATGATGCGAGTGGAATTTATTGTTGAGTATTTTATGAAAACCGTCGCGGTTCTTCCGTTGACTGAAGTGTACGGTTGCTTCATTTTATTTGCGATTGCTTTTGTAAATGCTTTGCAAGGAAGCGGACAGTAACACAGCGTTTTATAAAATTATTCTCTCAACATTACTGAGCGAATTCATTTAGTGAAATCAAAGAAAACATTCTGGAATAAGCTGTTTTTCTAGGCTAACAACTGATAATATCAATGCTGCTTCCAGCCGTATATATATAATATATAAAATGTGGAAGCCATAAAATATATAAAATATATAAATATATATAAAATATATACATAATATATATAATACATATAAAATATGGAAGGACCGTCGAACA
This sequence comes from Amblyomma americanum, assembly GCF_052857255.1. Lineage (NCBI taxonomy): Eukaryota > Metazoa > Arthropoda > Arachnida > Ixodida > Ixodidae > Amblyomma > Amblyomma americanum. Next base: position 82,936,549 of record NC_135504.1, read on the forward strand.
ATCTGATGCGGAAAACGTGTGTAGGCAGCGGTGATTATACCCGAATGCTTTTATGATGAAAGCTGTTCCATATGATGCTTCTGGCTGACGTTGGTATGATACCTCTACCACTGGTATAAATGTCATGCAATTTTTTTAGACCCAAGTCCAGTGATCTAAATTAAGCATATTATATCCAGCAACCTGTCCTCTTCGTATGTCTACATTCATGTACATTGTACACATTTCAAGGCGCCGTGAATACCGAGTAGCACACATCTGATTGAGATATAACCACCGATTTTTTTCATTAAACTGACTGTGACGTAAGTGCGCATGCGCGGTATGTATGAACCCTTCAAATAGTTAATGATGGTTTTACAGGCCATGCAGGCAGCGGCTGGCGCGACGCGGTTGCTCCCTTTCCACACGCCGCGAAACCGGTTTGCCTCCTGCGCATTTCTTCATTGCATTTCGCTTTTCCCTAAATGTGACGAGGGGGATTTTTCTCTGTCCACATACCTACCATGGCACGTGGCAGGCAAAAGCCTCAACCACGGAGAGGTCGGGTTTTACGCTAGCTAGGCGTCTACTGCTGGGGTAGTTAAAAAAGGTTGGCTTGAAGATTGGCGACGTTTATTGCCGCGTTGGGAAAGGAAGAGGAGCAGGATACTTGCGTTGTAGGTCAGGCCGGCCTGATGTTCGGCCCTGGTGTCCCTAATTATCGTATTGATGATGGCGAATCCTTCGAAGACAGAAGTATTGAGCGATCCTAAATATGGCTGGCGTACAAAGGCGTTTAAGCTGTCACGTATTTTGAGGGGCTCCCAGAAGCTCGCACTGCAGGAAAAATATATATGACATATACAATCCGAGCGATCCATTAAAACATTCTATAGCGTAATACGCACCCCTGCATATAAACTGTACCTCTAATTAGTGCCCTCGGGAAAAAAGCAAGGTGCCTAATTACTCACCGCTCAATTACCTGCGCTAAGTGCATATGGATACTATGGGAGCCGAGATTTTTTTTTTACCATATAAACTTAATTTTCCTATACTCAAGCAAAGCTCCGAGCAAAATTGCATTCAATCATTGTTGTGTCATTGCCGTTGTGAGCCACGCTGAGCCATACTGGTAGGTCGCCATGCAGTCGCGTCACCCATGATGAAACCGTTACGCACTATGCTGATTCACCCACTGGAAAGATGTCAAGCGTTACGTGACTTCAATGCGCCATCACAGCGAATTACACTGCGTGGCCCGAACGATTGCAGTGACGACATGCGCAATGCGCCGAAGAGGAGAAAAAGGTATATTACTCTACATTCATGAAACTAAAACTCTGCCGCGGAATTTGATATTACACCGTGGAAACCGTATAATGACGTTTATCTGAGGTTTGCTTTCAGCATGGAAGGCTTCGTCCTCCTCAGACTCGTGAAAATTCTCGCAAATTTAAAGACTCCTTAAGCTTCAAAGCGCCATGCCTGAAGTAACTAGCCTCCCTACTGTTATGAGTTCAAACATTTTTCGACACAACACAACAGTAGTCCTTTTATTACTTAAACGAGGAGTTAAGAAATCGACCAAAAAAACTTTGCTCTAACCATCGACAAAAACTATACTCGTTGGCGTATATTTCTGATACTAAAACGTGCTTAACCCTAATTGGAGTTACATTTTAGTGTTACAATAAAAATCGAGGCAATGGCAAAATCTTTTACTTTAAAAGAACGAAACAGCGCAACTGAAACAAAGAACCCGGCAAAACAAAAGACACATACAAGCGCTGAACTTACGACTGGCTGTTTAATAAGAAAATACCCAGTTAAATATTCAAAATTCTCGGAACAAGCTCATGTTATCTTCAAAAAATCAAACAACCATTAAAAAAATTGATGGCTTAGCCCTGTAAGGCCATTATATACGTAGCGTAAGCGCGGCAACACCTGGTTCGGAAGAGTTAACATATGAAAGGCGCGCATTCGCTACATGCTCCTTTATTCACGGTTAAACCTTGAGCCTTCGTGGCAGCGTCTCCGCCGGAAACGCCAGAGGCCCTGGTTTGATTCTCAGCCTCGACAGAGGGTTCTTTTTGTTCAGTGAGTTTGCGGGGGGTTGGCCACGTGGTCGAACACGTGGTTCGAAGCAGCTGCCGGCGTCGCAGCGCCGTGGCTGGTCACGTGGTTCGTCACGCGGTTGGTCGCGTGGTGCGGTTTCTAGAGGACGCGCAGACCGGGGGCGGCTGCTCCGGCGCGCCAGCTGTGCGCCGTGTGACGTCACTGCTCCTCGCGCATGCGCAGCACGGCTCTCCAGGAGCCACTCGAAACGGCTCAACCTCGGCCAGTGTAGCTTACGCTACAATAATGACTCAATTGCTGGTTCGTAGACACTTTCAGGTGTCCACCTCGTTCCAGAAGTCCTATCTCGCGCTTAGGCAAGGCCACGGAAGTGCTGCTCACACACGAGCATGCTTCGTGGAAGATATGACACGCCTCTGCTATTTCAAACACACGTTGATCGTTGTGGCCATACAACACAACAGTGTTGTCTAAATCGGAAGCGCGCTTGCAAGATTTACAATATATAGCAACTTTCGATGAACCGTTGAACCTAACTTAACCTAACCTTTGTTACTTATTATCCCCCTATACTACTTATGTGAAAAATAGCTGAAATCACAGAGGTGCAGTTTATTATTTACAAAGATGGTGTCATTATTTGGTCTGCCTATAAACAGCCTGGGAAAGAATTTTTATCTGCAAGAATACAAATGCACAAGATGAGTACGTGCATGATGCAAGCCTACAACTGTCATCACAAAAATGCAGTTACATCCATGCTACAAACCAGAATATAAAAAACAATTCGTAACGAAAAGAGTCACACTAAACATGTGAAATCAACCATTGGAAGAGGTAGACGAGTTTAGAGTCCTTGGCCTACACATTCATAAATCTGGCAAAAGAACACAATGTCTTCATAGGATGAAAAAAGCAGCAGCGACTTCCTTGAGCTTGACCAAACGCATTTAGTCTAGGGATGTAGGAGCCCGAACGGAGATGGCAAGACTTTTTGCATAAACACCGCTTCAGCCTAGGATACTATATCAGGCCCAGCTCCAACCACTGACGGGTCGACAATGGCCGGAGTTGTAATCAATAAATAGGAACGCAATGCGCGCCATCACGACCTTACCAAAACCTACCCCCACACCTCGATTCTCAAGCAATTTGAACAGCTGAACACACTGACAGAACTCATTGAACAGCGAGAGGCAACAAGCAATCCGAAGCGAGAGTACGTTATAACCATAGCATCCTTGTATAATGCGGTGAGAGTGCAAACACCTGCAATGGCTGACCCCCTCGAAAGCAATTAAGAACAATTGCGACATACCAGACGACTAAACTTTGTCGTAAAGAGAAGCCAAAAACTGGACCACTAGTTGATGTGTACGCTAGAACATGTATTGCCTGTACGGATACGTTGATTATAGATAAGGGCGGTAGAACAGCAGCCACTAGCTCATCCCACAGAGAGTTAAACGTACATGAATACGTATCTAACCACTCGGACCCGCTTGTGATAGAGTTTTACGCAATACGCGATGCTTTGGAGGCCATAAGTATAGAGCATATCTATACAGACTTCTTAGCTACCATAAAACAACTAAAAAAAGCGACAAAACACTATGTGTAACTAAGAAGATCAATGCACTCAGTAAGAAAATAAAGACGCGCATCCAGATACACTGAACTCAAGACGATGTTGAGAACGCTAAGGAGGGAAAAGTAGATTACCTTACCCATAGAGTTCCAGGAATGGCCGCTCCGCTCTCCACATTTTGTAACCTCTTCAATGCAAAGTACACAGGCCCTCAATCCCCCGTGCACAATCAGCACTAGGCTACTGCCGCATCGGAACACGCCTCGTGTTAAACTGGTTTGGTTTATGAGGTTTAGCTTCCCAAAGCGACTCAGGCTGTGAGGAACGCCGTAGTGAAGTGCTCCGGAAAATTATACCACCTGGGGTTCTTTAATGTGCGCCGACAGCGCGCAGTACACGGGCCTCTAAAATTTCGCCTCCACCGAAATTCGACCACCGCGGCCGGGTTGGAATCCACGTCTTTCGGGTCAGCAGCCGAGCACCGTAACCACTGAGCCACCACGTCGGAAGTCTTTAAACTACAGCACTCACTTACGCTATGCATTGTATATCGCCGTATTCATCAATTTCCATCTGCCGCGCGAACATATCAGATCAGCTTAACCTCGTTCAGAGTTTAACGTGAGTCTAATCGTCACCAGACGTGCAGACGACCCAGCAAAGCAAAACCATGAGCCAATCAGGCGAAAAACACGCTTTCCCGGTTTAACTATGCATCGTTAAAACCATACCAATTTTGTAAATTTTTTGTCGAGCAATGTCCCTAGAGCACGCTCCCTCTCTTGATTCGCTGTCTGCTGCGTCTCGTGGACATTTCTAAGAATTTGGAGGCTTCCTACGACTGCGCGTCTCACCAGATGAAAGGCAAACGCTGCAAAAAACACGATTGCACATGGTTCGCGCAGTGGGGGGGGGGGGGGGGGGGGAGGGTTGGGAGACACGCGGGAGTTCACACGAGATGGCGGCTAAAGTTTCACTTCTATCTCAGGGGACATCAGGAGGCTTCAGCGTAAACCGCCGCACTAGTGAAACAGCGTCAAGTCTGCGCTGCTAAGACCAGCTTCCTGTCACCTTCTGTTCTGCACCTACTCGCTCACTGCCCAATATGCTCGGAACTCCCTAGGACGTCCTGTGTTCTGTGTTTTAGGACGTTTTTCGGACGTCCTAAACACGTCCATGGGAGTTGAAATTCCCTTTGGGTGCCTTTCTTCTGTCGCGTGAGACGTCAACGTGCTATTTCTTAATGTGCCAAGTCATGTAGTGGCAGCCAAGGAGACTAGAACCTCTAGTCCTTTATTCATGGTAATGGCAGCTCCGGAAATCAATCGCTGGAAGTAACGACAAGTTCTAGTAACTTTAAGCGACACCAGGTGTCGAGCCGCTTCGTTCAGCCGGGGCAAGCGACATACGCAGCGCCCACGTTGAGCCCCCCCCCCTTCCCATGCCTCAAGTGCGGGGCAATGAGTACGAGCGGGCGTGGAGGAGGTGGCAAACTCACAGGAGCCGCAAATAGGTGCATCCCCACATGCCGATGTACCAGTCGGCGTGTTTGTACCATCCTCTCGTAGTCACCTGACGAACAGAGCTGTCGGCGTCCATTACATTTTCCCAGTATAAGGGGTTGTCGTCCAAGTACTGGTCAATGCCCCCCACTGGAAACGAAGTAGAGAGAAACGAGGGAAAGGGCGTTAATGTACTGACAAGGAAGCGCGAAACAATGGCATACAATTCTTGTTAACGTTGCAGAAACGTTACAGAGCACTAAAAAAATGAGGCAATGCTGAGGCCGCGATCGAATATCGAGCGTTAACACACCTAATATAGGTCGCCGGTTCGAATCCATGCCCGAGCTAGACTCTAACTTAACCATTACCTTTATGCTGCACGAAACGCGAAAACGCATCCCACCACCCCGAACTCGAACGACTGCACCGCATCGTCAATATTGTAAAGACGTGCAAGTAGGGGAACATAGGTCCCCGGTTCGAATCCCTGCCGCGAGTTAGTCTCTAACTTATACAGCAAGTTTATACTGCAAAAGAATTGTATGACACAGTCCGGAACATTCTTCGGCAAATGGTTGGCCACAAATTTTGCAGAAATGTCGGGACAAAGTGGCCGTACTCAGACGCCTTCCGGGCCAGGTGTTACAGGGAAGACATTAAGTAATTCTCAAAAACGTATTTCTGTGGGGGGTAAAAATATGCCTTTGCGACATAGCATTCCCAGTGTTGGCGGACATAGGTAAGCAGGTTAATTTTCTTTAGTAAGCCGATTAACTAATTTTTAATAATTAATTTTTAAATTAGGTTCCTAGTTGCAGTTAGAAATTTGCAGCCGATCATTAGTAATAGCCATATAAGCTATAATTTAGAAAAAGCGATTACCCTTGGCACTGCGACTCGACAAAATGTTGCTTTTTTGGCTAGTTACAGGCACTGAAAAGGTTGCTTTTACTGCATGCTTTTCGAAAGCGCATGTATTCTGGCACGATGTTGACAAATTTTGTCGAGCCACACGCCGAGGATATAATCGCATTTTCGAAATTCGAGAAAATGATATAGTGATTAGTAACGACCAACTGCAAATCTCTAATTTAAACCAGTTGCCTAGCTGTGATAGTTAAAAAGTTAATCATCATAAATTAGTTAACCAGCTTACTATAAAAATTCACCTGCTTTCCGGTGTCCACCAACACTGGTAATACTTTTTCCCGAAGCCATATTTTTACCCCAAAAAACCTATTTTTAAAAAATTACTAAGTCTTCCCTATAACACTTGGTATATGCCGGTTCAACTTAGTTTAGCTTCGAGTTGTGGCGCTCAGGCAGCACGCTTCCTCCTGTTATTATTGCATTCCATTATGCAACAACCTCGGTTATCAACCAGTGGGTAACTGCCTCAAAACGCATTACGTTGAGACCCGAAACGCGAGAAGCAGAGCTTAACTCTCTAAAAAAAACGTTACATATACATTACAAGAATTGTGTCTGAGATTTTTTGTCACTGTTTGCACAGTACATAAATGTTAAACTTGCGAAATTTTGGTATAAATCTCTGAGATAGCTCCTGCTACAGGTGGCTTGTTTGCAATCAATACGAGTGCAATCTGACTCGTGCCATTTGAGATAGATTTCTGGAGAACACACACAACATTTCATCGCATACATTCCTTTATTGCCATTTTAACGCCATTACTTATGAGAAATGCTTCGTGTATGGCTGTAAAAGCTTGAGAAAATATTACTCGTTCGAAAGTATGAGTTGCATGTATTTGCTGTATACCCTTACAAACATTTTAGAAAGTCTATAGAGTGTCCATAGATATCTGCCTATAAAATCTATAGAATCTCAATAGGTATACCCTAGAGAAGAGTATATAGGCAGTATAAATCCTATAGACAGTCTATAGACAATCTATAAATTTATGGCTATTCACTTTTAGTAGAATTTAGTCCATAGACAATCTATAGACTATGAATAGACGAAAATAAATATGTACAGGAAGGCAATATAATCCCTAAGAAGTATACAGACTGTCTATAGACCATTTTTGTAAGGGTTATATCGCTAAAGGGCCGCCATCACGTCGATTTGTTGTTTTGTAATGCGAATTTAAACTCTACACACTCGAGATTGACCTATGGCCTAGTGGCTTGAGCATCCGCCTCGCTTGCGGGAGGTGCGGAGTTCGATCCCCAGTGCCGGCAGGTATGAACTGGTGATACAATGGGTACAAGCTCTCCCCTGCCTGGTGCTCGGCTTCTTTAGGGTGAAATGCTTGGGAAATGGGTCTTTGACCCCAGCTTGTGCGATGAAAACTACCTTGTGCAATGGCACTCTTTGGCCAACGCTGCACTTGCGCCATAATTCATTCATGATCACCATCTTCATCAAAATTGACCTGTTTAGCCTGGATAGGTTACCTCACCATTTTACCCACATGCTTAAATGTTTAGCTACACGCTATGCAAAATGCTATTCCGACATGCGCAATGGTCGGCACGATGGCATTCATCTCAAGGTGGCAGGGAGCTGTACCGCAGGGTTTCTGATGTCATCCTCATCCCATCTTTTTTTCGCTGCTCCGAAACACTTATTTCATAAACAGCCACAATATTTGTTCCTGAGGTCCATCGTTCTGTGAATTCCTCTTTTGGCAACCTTTCCCTGACGTCACATACTTCTGCAAATCCATTCACCCCATCTTCGTATTCTGGTTGAAGTGCTTTGGAACTCGTGAGTAATTCACGAGAATATGCACCCTGAATAATGAAGTGGCAGCATTTGCGGCTAGAGCATTGTCCAACTGTCACCGCGCTGTCATTCATAAACATGTCATAAAGGTGTTTAAACGGGCTAGAATTATGACTTCCATGTCGGGAAAACACCTTACGTTCGTCCGTATCAGAAGAATCGGTAGGCAGGCGGCAAAGTTTAAGGAGGGAAATGGTTATTTTTACTTATAGAATTGAGGTGAAGAGAGAGAGAAAGTGGGAGAGAGAAGACTAAGAAAGAGGTGGAGGCTACGGGTGGCGGGTAAGGGAAAGTGTGAAGAAGGTACGGAGTGTAACATTGTTGGACTGGATCGGGAGAGTGCAGGAGAATGGTGATTGTCGCTCGCAGATTGACGAACTGCATGACACCACCAGCTCGAACGGTCTGAACCCCGCAGCTGTTCTGTCGGAGGAAAACGCTATTGTTATCGCGTACTCTGCCTCATCAATGCCATTGATTGGCTAGAATTTTTTTCTCTTCCGTTTTTCATTTCATATCGCTGAATAACTGCAACTCTAACCACTTTATGTAGCTATTGGGTCTATGCTAGAGGACCAATAGCCCCAGCTGGGAAGGCGTTACGTCGACTTTTTGAGCATGGCCCGATGCCTGCAAGAGCTGACTGTCTATCGCGTTCATTTTTTCTCCTTCTCTTTTATGCGTTATTTGTTTGACAACATAACCACACTTTTCGTCGCCTTTTTGGATTCCCAGCGCCTTCGTTTACCTGTTTATTTTTTTGCAAGGCCTCTGGCATAAATCAACATCTGGCGCCCCCCCCCCCCCCATCCTAAACTTAGTAGTTAAGCGCCTGGCATAACTTGCCTTTCTGTTTAATAGCTTCCTATTTGCCTACCTTTTGAGGTTTTTTATCCCCCCTTTAGTTATTTTGATTGGCTTCAGCTTGTGATAGTCATGCTCGGGAGGTAAAGCCTTGCCTTTGTACTGGCTTGTTTTAGCTTCCCATCACATGGACATCATCCTTCGACTGCTGAACAAGTCCTTCGCTTTTCCCGCCTCTAATGAAGATAGGTAGCCCACATGATCTGCATCTGCCTGGCCCTCTTCATCTAAGCTGCTTTCCTTAGCCCGACAGTACCTGACCTTCCTCATCTCTGTAGGGGGCTTTACGTGCCCCCTCGTCCAGATGGCTTTCATTCACTTTATACAACCGACTACTTCATTTCTTTACGCGTAACCTCGCGGTCCGGGGGCTTTTTCTTTCGGCGCAAATTTACTCGAATTTGTTTCATCTTTTGGCCACAACTGTGGTGATTTTTCCAGTACCCTTGCGTGCGAGACGCCACGAACTACAGGTAAGTCGATATGCGCTCTGTACTTCCTGGAAGAAAAACTTTCGAGTCTTTTTTTTTTTTGTCCTTTCAGAGAAATTATGATCGGTGCTATCTCTTAACGTCACGGTCAAGTGAATCAACGCGCACAGGGAAGCCAAGTTTACGATGTTCTTGAGACCATTCATGGCCCCTCTTGACACACGTTGGTCGAAATCGAGTTTTGGTCTCTGCTTCCTGCATTTTGCTAGTATCCAATTCGGTTCTTCATTGCTTTGGAAGTTTGTACCCAAAAACTAAGAAAAGTAATTCTGAGAAATATAGAGCGTTCGTCAACTCAAAATGTTCCAAAATGTTGAGACCGCAAGCGGGCAGAGTCGGCCAGGGTGCAAACGAGGGTTGAAGACATCATAGTCGAAATCAAGGCGAAGAGATGGTCTTGGTCAGGGCATGTAATGCGAAGGCAAGATAACAGCTGGTCCTTAAGTGTAACGGACTGGATTCCAAGAGAAGGCAAGCGTAGCAGGGCGCTGCAGAAGGTTAGGTGGGCGGATGAGATTGGGGATACGGTGGCCGCAGCTGGCAAAGCACAGGGTTAATAGTAGAAACATGGGATAGACCTTTGCCCTGCAGCGGGCGTAGTCAGGCTGATGATGATAATGATGAATGCACCAGGAAACGAAGTAGTAGTTTGCACCGGCGCTGACTCGAATCCAAGTTGCTTCTTCTTGTGTACCGCCCAGGTTTCAGTTTCGTTTTCTCTACAAGATGTGCTATCATCATCACCCCTTTTCTCTCTACTGAGGAACCCACGCCCTCTGCTGGAAATACGTCTATCCGAGCAGCCGTCTGCGCCAGTTTGTTTACACTGCCCGGATACCAGAAACATCGGTGCTGCGATAGGCCTAATTTTTCTGGATACACTCCGCCAACTACTTTCAGCATTTTTCAGTTATGCAAGCTTAATTATCTGCCTCAGGTTCGTTAAAGGTTTCGGAGAATGTTCGCTTCAGTTCGCGGAGAAGGGTAGCTAGCCGCATTTCATGTTTGCAGCCTTAGCCGAAACGGTGTGTTTGTGGAAGGTGTCCAACATTCTTGGCCAAAAGATTTGAATATTGGAATATTGTAAGGTACTGTTAAGGAACTATTGAAGGTAATGGTTCATTATTCCGGTGCATACGCAAATATTCGTTTTAGAGTGCTTCCGTCTCTCGCATCGAGGAATTAACACTGCCATACAACTTATGACGGCAGCTAAAATGTTAAGAGCAAAACTCTGCAAGCCTGTCGACGAGAAATCTGCGGATATATTGACTGTAATAGTGAAATCTTACAATATATATAAAAAATGCACTCCCGCTCAAAAACGCACCTGTCCATATTTGCTGGGTACGGCACCCTACCTTTTTTTGTCTTCGTAGTATACTCGAGCGGCTCGTGGTTGATTTTCTTGTCATCGAAGTATGTAAACGCCCGGATGTAAACGTAGTCCGTGCACTGGTGCGTCTTGGGCCAGATATACCTCTGGCGCTTGATGTACTCGAAGACGCATATGAGTGTGAAGTTGCCTGCGAGCGAAGGACGCGAACTTTGTCTTGCCTCCTATGCGGTTTTATACTCAAGGCACCACAGCTGACGCGAGCCAGTGGTGTTTATTATTGTTATGTCAGTTCTTTTCGTAGTTCTGAGAGGTTAATGGAGTGGTTACGTGGATCTCTTTCAAGTTGGAATTAAAGAAGCGTAGCTCGTTGACCAGTAAGGGCATGATGCATGGTAAAGAACCAGCGATACAGGACGCGCACATATAAGAAAGCAGTGCACAACAATGAAAAAGCAGGACGACAACGCTGTGCACTGTCTTGTGCACGCGTCCTGAACCGCGAGGTTTAAACCTTGTATTTGTCCAGCTTCTTAGGAAGGTTCTCCGAAATGCAGGTGATCGCTAAATGACAGTAGCAGTTTGCAGCATATATTTAAAATTTTGATGTCAATAGTTATACAAAAAAGGACTCTGAACTGTCCTAGTTTAAGTTGCTGCCTGTGTGAAATTAAATATTAACGAAACAGTGTGGCAAGGATTGTCGTTAATAAGATAACGGAATCATGGCATATCCACACATCCTGACTTCTTGTATGCATACTGAGGGCTTCAGTATTATTTGGGCTTGAATTTTTATAGGCTGTGTAGACGACAATTATCACCTTGTCCCCTGTTTTCACAAGTGGGCACACGGCAACCTATTCATTCAGCGCACCGACGAGTGACGAGTCGCACACACATAAACACAGTTTGGGGTGCTCCCCAAAGAAGCTTCCGCTATCTCTCACTACTTATTCCGTTTTAACACACTTTTCGCAGTGTTCAAGTCAACACTCACAGAGCCCCGGCGCCTAGCTACCTCTTTCACTTCCGCCTCTCTCTCTCTCTCCCTCGCTGCTACCCCTAAGCAAGGTATTTGCCTTTGCCTCGTCGTTATTTAATCCCCGCATAATCCCCGCCCTCCTCCCGTCTATTTGCATCCCGGGCTGGACATTCCACACCAGAAGATGAACTGACACCTTTCCGCCAAGCAGCCGACCTGCTCGATAATTAATTTGCTGTATAATTAAGCGGACACCACTTCTACTACTATTGCTACTACTACCCAGTACCACTTACGCTACAACTTCTCCCACTACCAACCACTACTACTACTACCGATGCTACTTCAACTATCACTATTACTACTACTACTAACTACTAGTTACTACTACTACTACTGCTGCTACTATTACTACTACTACCCAGTACCACTTACGCTGCCACTTTTCCCACTACCACTACCGATGCTACTACTACTATCACTACTGCGACTACTACTACTACTACTAGTTACTACTACTACTACTGCTACTAATACTACTATTACTACTACTACCCAGTACCACTTACGCTGCCACTTATCCCACTACCACTACTACTACTACCGATGCCACTACTACTATCACTACTGCGACAACTAAAACTACTACTAGTTATTACTACTACTACTACTGCGACTAATACTACTATTACTACTATCCATTACCATTTACACTACCACTTCTACCACTACCAATACTACTACCGCTACTACTACGACCATCACTACTACTAGTACTGCTAGTAGTATAACAGCTGCTGCTACTACTGCGTACTCAAAACTGAGCCTATAAATTTTCATGCGTGAAATGTGGTGTTCCTAGAGAAAAAAATCAGGTTGGATCTGCTCTTGTTGCAAGGCTAATAAATTTTCCGTGCGTGTAAAAATGCTCCTGCTTCTTAAACAAGGTTTCACCAGGACAGGAATAAATATCGAATGTCTTTGGGAAGCTATTTGGCTGCGAGCACCTCTTCGAAAAGTTCGATGACCGATCGTGCTTATTGGAAACGTTAAACTAATTAGCCCGTAAACGTAACACGAGACCGGAATGTACGCGTACGATTTGGCTTCCCAGGCGTAGGGGCTGCAAGAAATAAAAAAAAAGATGTGCTTGAATCGGAGGAATGAATACCAGAGCTTGAGCAGAGGATTAGACACGCTTAGCAAAGCGTGCTCTACCACAGCTGTCGCTTATTGCTGACAGCGCGTCTCTAAATGTCTCTAAAATGGAGAACGCCAAATGTGGTGCATACAGCGCTTCTCTTCTCAATTAACAGTCTAAAAGGAACAGACGGATGACTACAGAAAGTATTATCGAGTAAAAAAGTCTCGAAGATGCAATGAAGCACATTGTTCATATGGCGCATGCGATGTCAGGTCAAGTTCGACGGAAGATTTCACAGCTGAGCTCGACTGAAGATTTTCCAGGTGTCATTACCGCAGTGCTCGCTTCCATAGCTGCTCATTTGACGCACGCGATTACTGATTACTGTACGCTATGATATGGCATGGATGTACAGTTCAACATCTCAAAGCTGCACGCAGAGTGTACTGCAGGGTTCGGAATTAATTAAAATTACGTATTTTCCGGACTACATTCGCGCTCTACACAAGTTTAAAAGCTATAATTTCACGTGGGACGGAATATATGTGTGTGTGCGGCCTCAACATGTTTCATTTTTGAAGCGAAAAGCTTCACTACGCTAGATAAAGCAGTCTTCGGGTAGGCAGCACCACTACCTTGAACGACCTTCAGCTCAACCAAGGATAGCCGTGTACGACCATACGTGGTACCATTATGGTGTCGAATCCTTGACGCCGTGACCTTGACCTATGACCTTTAGTCGACCTTCGACATTTGACATGGATGACCTTCGGGATGACCTTTGACCTTGTGAACATCCGGTCGGGGATGTGAAGCCACGTGATGACATCCGATGGAGGTGTCGCAACACCATCTGATACCACCTCATAGCCACATGGTCGTGTGGGCATATATAGAACGGCTGTCGCGAACGTGCAGCGGAGCTGCTATGGACGAGCCTCAGACGTTTAGCAAGCGTGCTTGCTTTTCGCTGAATTCCAGGTTCAGCAGTAGTTAAACCGCAAGTAATTTTTTTTTCAAAACATTTTGTCAGCACCGTAAAATCGTTGTCCGGCTGCTCAAATAAAACAAAAATTTGAGGCGACATTTAATATCCGTGTTAAGGGTATGACGCGACATCGTCGATGGGTTATTGGCCCATTATGCAGAACTGGCCATTCTCTGCTAAGCATTCATAAGTCGCTGGGTGTCCTCATTCCGCTCCTGGCGCAGTGGTGCACCGGTTAATCGAGTCCCTCCAATTTCTCACTGTTCCTTTAACAAGTATCAATAAGAGGTTGTCGAGCTTCATTTTTACCCTGTCGTGGCTTAATGGGGTTCATCGGTGAAATTCCTCAATTTAGTTGCAAATTGGAAACGCTTGAGTGGGTGCGCTTATTTACTGATAATCGTGACTGACGCGTAGGCTTACACTCTAAATATCAATATGCCTAAATGGAAGTCGGAAGAGAGTAAGCTCTCCTCTAATGCACTCCTTTTATAAAAGGGTGTGCGTTAAAGGACAGTTAACTCCCTTTTCACTATTTTCTGCTTAGAGTGTAGGCAACATGAGGCACTATCTCAAACGCCAGGAGAAAGCCCGTTATAACGCACGGAAGCGCTTCAGTAACTGTACAGAGAATGAAACGGTAACCAAAAATAACTGGCGAGGCGAGTTTATGACCTTGGAGTCTGACGTACTCCGTGGGCCCCTAAAATAAGACGAGAAATAAATTCGTGTGCGAAAGGTAGTCGCCAGGATGCGAGAGAGAAACCGATTTTGAGAAGCCACGGCAACAGGAGTTTGCGAAATATGCATTTTTGAAGCTGTAGTTCTGCGGGTAATACATCATCTAGAAATATTTTTCTGCTCGTGCGTTCCGGTTGAGCCACCGGACCATAGCGAGTTTTCAACAAGGCTGTGGTCAACTAGACGTGGACGAAATTCACCCAGGCTCCTTCACTACAGCACACCTACCAGCCGCGTTGCAGCGAAAAGCAAGACGCCTGATAAGCTTCTGAAGCTCATCCATGGCATCTCCGCTACACGCCTGCGACAGCTGTTCTATATATACGACCTTCAGCCCAACCCCGTTAGCCGTGCACGACCATATGTGGCACAGTTATGGTGTCGAGCCCTTGAACGATAACCTAGACCTCTGACATTTAATTGACCTTTGACATTGGGTGACCTTCGGGTTGACCTTTGACTTTGAGGACATCCGATGAGGTGATATGAAGCCACGTGATGACATCCGATGGTGTCTTACGACACCCCATCGGATGCCATCACGTGGCTTCATATCACCTCATCGGATGTCCTCAAAGTCAAAGGTCAACCCGAAGGTCACCCAATGTCAAAGGTCAATTAAATGTCAGAGGTCTAGGTTATCGTTCAAGGGCTCGACACCATAACTGTGCCACATATGGTCGTGCACGGCTAACGTGGTTGGGCTGAAGGTCGTTCAAGGTCATTCCCCGGCCTGCACGCGACGACTGCTTTACCTAGCGTAGACTTGTCGCTTAAAAAACCGCTCCTTTCATTTTAATGTATAAATTGAACAGCGCGATTCGCACGTGCGTTCTCAGTTGCGCCTAGGTTTTTAGCCCGTCGAGGCAGTTCGGCTCAAGCTTGTACTTACTGAAGTCGTCAGGAGGCATCGTGACCGGTGGGGTAGTCGTCGTCGTGCTGGTCGTTGTGCTGGTTGTCGTTGTCGTTGTCGTGGTGGTACTCGTTGTTGTACTGGTCGTAGTCGTGGTGGTACTCGTGGTTGTACTGGTCGTGGTCGTCGTCCTGGTAGTCGTGCTACTTGTGGTGGTGGTCGTCGATTTCGTCGTCGCTGTCGTACGCCTTGTGCTCCGCGTTGTGCTCCTGGTGGTCGACGTCGTCGTTCTCTTGGTCGTCGTCGTTGTCGAAGTCTTCGTTGTCGCAGTAGTCGCTGTGGTCGTCTGCGGCACCGGACGGCCAGTAGACGCCTTTGTAGAGGAAGGCGTAGGAGGAGCCATGGTGGTATGTGCACTTGTGGACGTAGTTGAATTCGATAAGTCTCCGGGACTGAACGTAGCCGGACCGCTGGAACTCAAGGTAGTGCTTTCGCTTGGTACAACTGCCGGCGTGCTTGTTCCTGGCGTGATGCTTTGTTGTGGTCCACGGCTGGTCACTTATGCAAGAAAGAGGAAAAAATTAACCATCTGTCATTCACAGTTACTTTGAATCCCCTTTAGCAGGTAACAGAGACGTATCATGAAGACTACGCGGTTAACAGATCTCTGACATTCTAGCACTTATGCACAGAGCACATACTCGTGGACGCCACCTGAGCAATATTAAATATTCGCATACAAGTTCCAATGTCCAAAAAGCAGATTTCAATGAAAATGAGCTCAAATATTGAAAATGTTGCGGACAACATCTAAACCCCAGCTTCTGAAATAAAGACGGACACCTCTGCTCTTTCTCCGCCGAGTATGTATTCTTCTTTGACAAGAATGAGTGCTTCAAAATTTTCTAAAACATATTTAAGTACAAAATCTGAACATATTTCTATTGGCAACTTCCTACGGCAGGTCCGAATCAAAAGGAGTATAACAAAGCGCGAAAGTGATGTTGAGATCGATGTGGACTAATGAGAGCCCGAAAAAGTGCACAATTATTCATCCGGGAAGGTGAACATTTTTTTCATGTGCATTATTAGACCTGTCCCTGATTCTAAAAAAAATCTGAATTTCAAAACTTCACCCTAGCTATATAGTTTAGAGCGCGTCCTCAACAAATGCGACGTACCAAATTTGCGACCCGTTGTTGGGGAGTCATGGCGTCGACAGCCCAGCACGATGCATACTACATATAACCATTCTTTCAGCAAGGAATGTATTTCAGTGAACCGGGCTAAACGAATATTGGCTGAGTCATTACTCCGAAGATCGATTAACTCAATAGGGCTGTGTGAGAATAAATAGCCCAGTTTCCAGTACATCCTGACCCGGGCGATAAGCTCAATTGAGAGCTATAGTGGGGACACTCGAAGCCAAAGTGCGGCCTCACTATATACGAAGCCTCCCTACTTGACAAAATAATTCAGACCCGTAATTGCGTTGCGCTATGACAATGCGATTGCAATGGAAACTGTTGATGCCTTTACCGGAAGTAACCCCACTTCCGGCCAGGTGACATCACTTTCTTCTAGCAAATAGGAGTTTTTCGGTCAGGCGACACCATTGACCTCCTGCCAATGCGACTAATCCGGAGTGGCGACGATCACTTGTCTCCAGGCAATTGGTAAACTTTATGACCGCGGATACATTTAGTTTCCAGAATAGGATATTAGTGCAATCGCATTATTATACTATCTCAGTGTAGAACGGGACTCGGCCGCTACACTGGAGCAGTTTTGGCTAAAGCAAAGCTCTCGAGAACGCCTGTATATCGTCCAGAAGCATCTTCGATCTTTGAAGGAGTATCTTAGGAGCCGGCACGATATTTTCACGGTGGATTTGACGAAACCACTGGTAACGAAACCTTGAGTACAGGATATCAAAATGAAGGTATGTAATACTAAAGCAGCCACTGCTGCGTTCTCTTCCTGCAGGAAACGCGAACCTAAGTTCAAGGCCCACCTGCGAAGAGGAAACTCAAAAATAGGAACAAGTACAGGACGCGGAATGCTTCCTATGCCTGCTACGAAGCGCATATTTAGGTTAAGGGCTCACCTCCAGAGGTGGTCTGTGTTTCAGCAGCCGGTGGTGCTGCAGGATTGCATATGAAAAAAACATTATTAGTGAGGGTCACAGAAAGGACAACTTGACAATGAAATGAAGTGGATATATAATGATTTCAGAGTAATGTTTTCTTTACTATTTACCTCGTAGTTTGACTGCTATTAAAAAATTGCCTCGAGTGATTGTAATGTTATAGCTACCAACGAACAAGGACTATCCCCTCAGGTGATCACTCGAAACTGCAGTCTGCCAGCAAAAAGAACATCTGTGAATGTGAACTGGGTATCTGCTAAGTTGTAAATTGTTCACAACAACGATGTCACGCCTGGGCATCTAGAGAGCGCTCTTGTTGAAAATGTCCATATCATGCTACTTGCCTGCGTCCTATAAGAAAAAGGAAGCGCTACCATAGACAATCAAGGCATCAAGGCATACATGGACCCTCCTACTCATCCCTCGCATATACACCACATTTGCTCTACCGCAGAGATGACCACAGACATCAGTCTCGGAAGCGCCCATTTCTCGGTTTCCGTGGCTGTTAACTCGCCTATAATACCTTTCCTCGGCCCACATCGCAATTAGTCAGCCTATATGGCCCTTATCCGGCCCAAATAGCTGTCCTTATGCATCCCGAAGTCTTGTTTAGCCTACATGGCTACGATCGGGCCCACACGTCTTGCGCACGAATTGCAGGGCCGTAATCCAGCCCACATGACTTATATCGACCACGTGATTCTCTTGCGGCTCATATGACTCCTTACCTTGCAAGTCTCCCGAATGGCTCACATGATGTTTTCCCCTGTACGGCATTTACCCGTCCCGCGTGGCTTGTGTACAGCCAATATCGCATTATCTGGAGGAGAATTATTCGGCCTCAATGAGCTTATTTGGCCCACTTGAATCTTGAGGATACATATCGGTTTTTACCCGGCAAGCGTACCCGGATAGTATCGCCATTGACAAGCTGGTCTGTAAGAAAGCTTTTATGTGCCGCATCCGTGATGACGGCTACGTGAGTTAACTCCGAGAAACTACCCTAGGTGGGTGGCGCTCGGGGCATGGCATAAAAATTGCTGAGCTCTGCCATTCAGGTTATAGGAAGGACACCGACCAAGAAAAGGATTTAAACAACGGTGACCGTGCAGCACTGTCCCCATATTTTTCGTGGCTTTATGCCTACCTCCTATTAGCAGCTGAATTCCTGTCAAGGATACTTATCCTCATTTGAGATCAGATGCTGCATACTTTTGTCAGCATTCTCAACTACACTGCTGGCTCCATCCAATAAATTCACAGCAGGAATACAGCTTTTAGGAGACCTTTAAAAGCTGCTTCTGACGTGGCAGTGCAGCCACCGACACCTACACCGTGTGAGCAATAACTTGCTTACTTACGTCCTCCGCCTGGCGCAGGAACCCTGTAAGTGGCTTTCGCCGTTTCTGCGCACAAAGATGCAGAGAAGGCTTTCGTAAGTAATGACTAGACGAAGAAGCACTCGTTGGACGCAGCTCGAAAGTAGCATGTAACCGTAGTCCTGAAACTCATTCACTGTGGATGAGTCGCGCTGCGTTCTTTACAGTTACGTTTGCCTCAAAGTAAAGTCACAACCATGAGGAACTGCGTAGCTGAGAATTTCACCAGCGTGGTGGTTACGCCATGTTATGACTCGCGAGTTTAAGCAGGTGTTTTCACCTTCTCCTATTTAAACTCTGTGCACATCGTTCAGCTCATTTCATTTATCTTTCGCCTTTGACAAGCCTCACATGGCCTTTTGACCGGCAAGGGGCACGTATCCCACTGGCATGGCTTGCGTACAGTCTGCATCGCAATATCTGAACGAGATGACTTAACCGGCCCCAAGGCCTTTATCCGGCCCACACGCCTATTATCGGGGCCACATGGGTCTTGTGGTGCATAAGAAACTAATGACCATGTCAATTATTTCTTTGTCTTTTTAGAAGAAGTTTCATATACCGTCGCACCGACATATTCTAGAGTAAGCGTGTTTGCTCCTTTCATGACGGGTGGTAAACTCCCGCAGCAATAACCACGGCAACGGCAAAAGCCATAACTACAAAATGCGAAATATTTCGGAATATCTTTCACCACCCCTTTCTGTAGTTTTCTTCGTACAGTGGGCAGTGTTTTAAACTTCCCAAAGAAAGCAATCCGTAGGATTGGTCATACATTCAAGCAATTTTCGAGCATGGCCGCAACCTCATCTATTCATCTAGCACGAAGCGCTAGGCTTAGCATCGACAGACAATTCTAAGCTCAACTGGCTGGAATGAATTTCAACCTTTCCAAACGCAAACATGATTCCCGTAATAAAAGAAATGAAAACGAAACAGGCTGCAGCCTGCAGGTATTTCTTACGCGTTTCGTCACCATGTTCACCTGCAAAAAAGAATCCACGCTACAGTTAGATATCTAAAAAGGCGTTGGCATAGTACCAAAATATAACAAAACTTGCTTCAAAGATTCGGTCTTCCAAGATTCAAGAGTTCAGGGGAAAATTACGGAACCTTAAGACAATGAAAGTTTCTGATGTGACGTATTGATTTGTCGAAACAGTTATTGGGCGTTTTGCAAAAGAATGAACTAACTTTAAGCAAGCCGTTAACGGCTGACGAAGCATACTAATCGATCGAAGGACTATCGATCTACCTGGGCGAGGCCTTCATGTATTTTCAACTGAAAGTAACGGCTGTTTCATGAAGTTACATTGCCTTTGCAAATTCTGTGAACACATATTGCTTTTAAGGTGAATATAGTGGACTTGTTTTGAACTTAAGCCTTATTTTGCTGTGAACATACGTATTTCATTTAGCCGTACGAATATAAATTACGTGTAATCCGAAATTCGGGGTACAACCATTCCCTGTATCATGCTTACCTCTCGCGTCCCACTAGCGTCCTACTGTGTTCATCTTTCATCTATAAAGTTTTTATAGATGAAAGATGAACACAGTATACTTTCTTATATAGAAGAAAAACAATCACATGCTGCCACAAGGATCCGAAACCCCGAGCTCTGTATGTCGGCATGTCGCCTACGGTGCTCTGCCACGTGATGTATGGCGGCAGCTTTCCAATCTTCTACTTTCAGGGTTATTTATGTTGCGTGTGAACAAACCTTTAGTTTTTTTCAACAGTGCCTCCCTCGTCCATTGCGGTGGGATTATGGCGAATGTCGCGCGGAATGTGGTCAAACTATGAAGGCGGCAGTTGTGTTAGGACCCTATTGTTCTACCTATGGCATCAAGATTGCCAGAACCGAGGCCCTAGTTAATCTATCGAGCGGACAAGGGCAGAGAAATGAAGGGTTCGTTGTGACATACTTATTAAGGAAGCGAAGAGTCGCCGAAATCCCTGCATTTAGCCATTGTGTGCTTGTTTGTCTGAAGCCTTCTTCGTGACAGGCTGCCCATCTGCCGATAGGGTTGTGGACAACATTCCTACGTGTACATATTCTATATATATGTGTACGTACACGCACACCTAGCAAGCCTGCCGGCCGTGGGAGGTGGCAATTCACCCTGTGTTCGCGAAGTTCGGAGCTCAGTGCCTGCAGGCTGAACAGTCATCTTGAAAGCAGGCTCCCTTGGCACACTTATCTACAGCCCTCCTGGAGAAAGATACTTAGTTTCTCTCTGTATCAGCATAATCCTTGACATCACACTTCGGCCCGGTTTTTCTTGCGTTCCTCTTTAAATGCGTTGATAAGCCACCTTCAGCCTTTGCTATGAAAATTCTCAATTAAATTTTCTTTCTGACCTCATTCCACCAAATATAGGCCTTGGAAATTGTTGCATTACATTTGCCTCTTTACCTATTTTTCGCGCTTCCTGAATTTTGCTTTGGAATTTGTTATCATCATAGCCGTGTTAGTTGTTGGCATTTGTTGTATCCTCTCTGGCAATTTTTTTTGTTTAGGCTTCTCGTTGCGTCTTCTTCCCTGTTGTTTTGTCGGGGCTTAGCTTCTCGGGTCTGTCATTTCTTGAGTGGGAGTTACGCAGTTTTCCTCCTGGTATCTTTGGCCATGGGAACCCGTGCGCGTCACTCCCATTCAACCATATTAATTTGTGCGGATCGAATGGTTCAAAAACAGTTCACAACCGAGGGAAGTTTATGGGTCGATCTTGTCTTTCTGCCTTCTTCCACAAGCGTGGTGTATTCCGTGATATCTTTGTATGGCGACGGGTGTATACGTGTAGGCACCACAATACAGAGTTCTGCGTGACACTCATAGTACTCACCACTGTAGTAACCGGAGAGCAAGAGAAGAAGAATGATCATGATCACAAACAGGATCACGATGCAACAGCAGATAAGGGGAAGGGCCTCGTCTGGATAGCTGTCCTCTTCCTCAGTTCTGCGCTCCCTGCAATCAATCAATCAATCAATCAACCAACCAACCAAACAACCAATCAACCAATCAACCAATAAACCAATTCGTCAGAGGTGGCACCTACCCAATAATTCTGGACAATAACATTTTTGAACAGGAAAGATTTTATGAACGAAATTTTCTGATATATTCTAACATTTCACTGTCAAAATTAATGTATCCGCAAATCTCCGTTTATGTTATTAACGTTTTTTGCTATCGTTCGTCATTGGTTTTCTATGGCCGTCCAAACTGCTCAATGCAAGCGATGGAAAAACTATAAAAGATCTTGCTACGTACATTGTAAGAATTGATCATTACCTTTACTATTTCCATAACAGTACCTTACAATTTTGCAGTATGAAAACTTTTTCTCCCAGAATTTTGTACATGTGTTTCGATGAAGGCAAAGGACAAAATATTTCCGTGTGCCGTGCGATATCAATGCGCGCTGAAGGACCTTAAGTCGACCTCCATCACAGTGCTTCTTTCTCTGTGCCAGTTTTCACTCAGTCCCGGATTGTTAATTATTGTAGTTGGTTTTTTATGTGGAAAGGAACGACACTGCAACTGTGTCACTCTCTGTTGATACCTTTTCCGCGCCGTAAGCAGAGCGATGAAGGAGGAAAATAATGACGGCAAAGGAAGAAGAACGTCATTCGAGGTCTACAGATCAATTTTCACAGTTTGTAGCCTTCTGACGTGCATTGATTACCGCACAGCACACTAGCGTCCTTCACGCCTCGCTCGTATCGAAACGAGGATCCCGCGGCCGCTATTTGATCGATCTCGTGCGCAGCAGCCAGACCCGGCAATCATTGAACCACCCCTCAAAGCGCAGCTCAAAATGTCAACCGAGAGAAACTGTTACAGCACAATTACTCTCTTCGTAACATACTCCCAACTTCAGAACCATAGTTACTATCGTGCGCTTTCTTCGTGGACACCTGATACGCCATCTAGGGGAGATGCGCAGTGCAAATGTTGCTTGCGTGCAGATAATAATAATGACAATAATATTCTCAATTCTCGTCATTGCGTACAGAAATGAGGGAGGTGGTGAGAAACAAGTGAGGACGCTTGACTGGGTTCTCACTACATTTGAGGCAGCGGCATAGAGCGAGAAATATTTGCACGGTTTACATATGACATCTACACACATGTAGGGAAAAGTAAAAAAGGATATACAACAAAGAATAACACTTCATACAAGGCTTCGTACACAAGTCCTGGTGGTGCTATTCGTGATCAAGAAAGGTTGGAATAAATGCCTGTTCAATTAGCCTGTTTTAAAGTAATCGGAGTCTGTAATTAAGCATTTGGTGCCCGCAACTTGTTCGCGCAGCGGGCCTAGTCAAGAGTGGTTTGTCACGTTGTGGGTATGGAGTCTGGAAATGCTGATTATGGGCTAAATGAGAAATTGTGTCTAGGTGGGCTTTTTGTTCAGTTATGTAATATTTAATTATCCGTCGCCTCAACCCACACTTCCAGCGGTAGCAATCCCGGTCAGTGCGAAATAACTAAAAGAGTTCACAACGGGAGTTATAAATGATTCGAACTTACCCATAACCGGAGACCAATTGACTCATCTCGCTGCCGCTCTGCAGCAGGCTTCGCTCGACTTGTAAAGAGAGAAAGAAAGGGAAGACTTCAGCCACATCTGTACTGGTACGGCTATACTGTACAGCTCTACTGGTCGCATTCCGAGCCTCCGGGGTAGGCTGATTCCACGCACAGAATCCAAGATGGAGGCCTCCAAGCGGTTGCCATGGAAACATAGGTGGTTGCATAATAGAATCAAACACGTGGCAGCGTGATGCCCGAGGCTAAACTGTGTCGATCCGGTATATACGAGTATATCCCTGTCTGGCAGGCGTTCTAGGCCACTTAGTCCCGACATTCGTGTAAAATTCGTGGGCCAACCGTTTGCCGCACAGTGCTGCAGATGGCGTCATACGAATTAGCGTTTCGTGCAACATGAACACTAGTTAAGTTAGAGTCTAGCTCGCTGCACGGATTTGAACCGGCGACCTATATCAGATGCGTTAACGTTCGATATTCGATCGTTGCCTCAGCGTCGACGAGAGACTGGCGCAGTGGTGCATGGCGTTGCACCAGTGCACCAGGAGTGGCCTGAAGGCACATATGAATGCAAAGTTGGGAATGATTAACTCCGCGTATATGTGAATTTACTCAATAACGCAATCGCGTCGTACCCCTGATGAGGAGCTTAATTTCCCCCTCCAATTTTAGCCAATGTGCTCAGTGGCAGTATGCTGAGAACCCCACATATATAATATGCGGAGCTCACAGGTGCGATTCAGTTGCTGGGCATAAGGGCGTGGAATGGAATCCCACCAGCCGCGGTCGCATTTCGACCGAGGCGAAGAACAAAAATTTTAGTGCGCTGCGCGTGAAAGAACCCTGGGAAGACGACAATAACCTGGAGCCCTTCACTGCACCGTTTCTCTTCGCTCATGTCCAACTTTTGCACGTCAGACTCCGCCTACCATACCAGCAGGGAAAGTTGAAGGAAGTGGCTATATTGCTAGCAGCCGGCAGAATCGACCGAAAAACCGAATGTCGTATTGTATCGCTGTGGTCACGTGACATGCAGAGCCAATTCCCTCGAGAAGAATTTTTTCGTTTTTGTTCTTACAAATGAAAAAAGAAAACTGAACAACTCAATATGTGTTTACCTTAGAAACAAACCCATCGCAATCTCGTCCGACAGGCTAAGGAGGCCGCCGAGGTACAAGACATCACGGCCAGCATCCAAGGCAGTGTTTGTATACCCCGGACATCCTCGGTCAGTGGCCGAAGGTGTTGGAGCGCGCACCCTCTCTGTTGGACAACAGATTTTGTTCCCTCTCTCTCTTCCCCTAACAGTATGTCGCTTTTAGGTAGCATTCTGAGATTGATTTGGTTAGCTTTGACTGCCAACTGCCGAGAACGTTTTGTGCCGGGTATTCTGGCGCCAGAACAGCTGGAAAAAGAGAATGCCGGCGGTGTTTCATTGGCTATGCCGATGTGACGGGAGTCAGCCAATGGGGCCAAGCTGCCGGCAAAGTTCCCTGCGGGCTATTTTGCCAGCTGCCGGCACCGCAGTCTCGTCCAAAGTTCTATATCCTGAAGCTCCTGAAGGCCGCCGTACTGGAGGGCTCCGGATTAATTTCGACAACCTCTGTCTAACCTGCGCTGACATCTCGCAGCGCAAGGGCGCCTTCAGCGTTTCGCCTCCACTGAAACGCGGCCGCAGCAACCGGGATAAGGTCCTGCGCGCTCCAACACCGCAGGTGACCGCTTCATTCCCTCGGCCACCACGGAGGTTGTTAAAGACAGCCACACGAGAAATATGCTCTTACCTTCCGTCATGTTGATGGTGTGGGGCTGTCTCGTCTCGACGCGCTGACCAACGTGAACCGTTCTGCAGGACTGCCGGGCTCCGCGTGCTGCTCTCACGCTCGCGCAAATAGCTCGGGCTCTTCGTGCCCCGTTCTACGGTCCCTACGTGGCGCTGCCTACGGCGCCCCGAAGAAATAAAGGTAGACGATGAAATTGAGGCTTAAGGGAATTTGACAAAACAAACGAAAACTGCTTTCAGGAAAGGAAAGCCCCTTAAGTGTCTCACTTTTCCTTCGAAGCAGGAACCACGCGGTGAGAGAAAGGATGAAGATAATAAAAGAACCAACGAAAGACAAAAATTGAAAACTTGTTTTGGGGTAAGGAAATGACGCAGTGTCTGTATCGCACATCGGCGGGCACCTGAACCGCGAAGTAAAGGAAGGAATAAATTGGGGAGTAAGAGAAGAATGGGAGAAAGCGGGGCTGCAGTGGAGGGCTCCGGAATAATTGCGACCCGCTGGGGATTTTTATCCTGCACTGACATCGCACACCACACTGGCGCCTTTGTGTTTCGCTTCCATCGAAACGACCCGCCGTGGTGGCTCAGTGGTTAGGGTGGTGGCGGCAACATTTTTTTCCAAATACAGAGGGGGGCAAACCCCCTAACATGACACGAGGAAACCCTTAGGGGGCTGCCCTTACAGGGCATAGGACAGCCCTTGGAGGGCTATCTGCTTCAGAGCGTCGGTAATTATCCGGCTCTGGTCAGCAGCAGCCGAGTTGGTCAAAAGAGTCTCCCAGAATGACTCCACCGTGGTTGGGGATGGAGGTTGTGGAAGGTAGGACGTGTGAGGAGGACATGGAGGAAGTCTCCCGGTTTCCCCCAGAGCTTACAAGAAGAAAGGAATTGATCGGGGTACCGGCATGAAGGAGAGTAGGGTAGGGAGTAGTTCGGGTCTGGAGTCGGCGCCAGTGGGAGGCCTGGGTTAAGGTTAGGGTGGGAGCCGGCGATGCGTAAAAGCGCGGGATATTTCGGTAGTAGTTAAGAATATCTTTGAACGTAAGATGACTCCTGGGATGGTGGAGGAGGTCCAACTCCGGCCCGTAAAGTGGGACCTCGGGCGAGAGAGTGGACCTCCTCGTTACCCGAGAGGCCTGCTTGTGCGGAGGTACCGATAAGGGTTACGGGGTGGGTGGGGTGCCAGAAGCGTAGAAGCCGAGCCGCGGGGCGGGATATCAGGCCTTTGGCGAAATTGGACAGGGCGGATTTTGAGTCGTAGATAATTTTGGTGGCAGAGGTGGAGATGAAAGCGAGTGCAATGGCCGCTTCCTCGGATACTTCTGATGAGTCTGTGGTGACGGATCCTGATGCGATTAGTCGGGCCTGACAATTAGCGACGGCGAGAACCATGTGGGAGCCCGATGAGTACGCTGCCGCGTCCACGTAGGCTACCTCCGAACTGTTGCCGTAGAGCTTGTGCAGGGCTTTGGCGCGGGCTGCCCTGTGTTCTCCGTCGTGCTCGGGGTGCATGTTCTTAGGGATTGGAAGGATGATGAGATGGGAGCGTAGGACTGGAAGGGAACCCCCTCGGAAGGATGGGTGATCGGGGTGATGTGTAGCTGACAGAGAAGAGTGCGGCCTGCGACGCTACTCGACAGGCGAGTCAGCTGTGCTGTTATGGTGGCTTCTGCAAGTAAGGCGCTCGGCTACTCATCCGGAGTTCCCGGGTTCTAACCGGACCGCGGCGGCTGCGTTTCCAGGCCCAGTCAGCAATTCACGCAGAAGAGGTTGCCATTGCCCTGGCAGCTTCCGACTCCTCATCCAAACACATAATAACCGACTCTCAAAGGGCTTGTCGAAACGTCGAGCAAGGGTAGGCTACTCCCCTGGCTTACTACATCTACCAAAACTGTAGCCGAGACTCGGATCCCGCGCGCCGATCTCTCGTTTGGGCTCCAGGTCAAGGCCTCCACGGAAACGAAGCAGGCGAGGCCGCCGCCCACACGCTCTCTCTCCAGTCATTTTCCACGGGACCCGACGCTGACCAGGACTCCGATTTTAATCCGGTTTACACTTTTAAGGAAATATGCGATTATTACAAATCCACGCACCAAACTCTTCCCACCCCGTGCAAAGGGCTGGGGAAGGCCAAGGAGCGGGTACTCCTACGGCTGCTCACTAACACGATGCTGTGCCCGGCAACTCTAAAGCATTTCAATCCTCAATTCGACGGGCGGTGCTTGTACTGTGGGAGGTGTCTGACATCTACCACATGGTGTGGGCTTACCAGCAAAACCCATCCCTAGCCTCCTATCCCAAACCCCACCCGAGAGGACTGGGAAGCCACCCTCTCCGGCTGCTGCACCCTCGAGGCCCAAAGGGCCTTAACGCAATGCGGTGCCTGACTAGGCATCCCACCTAGTGGTTGTAAGGGCGTGACCCTTCAGGTCACGACCCCCAACACCTCTCTTTATTATTAATATTTTCACCACCACATGCGTTTTTATGGAGGCAAAACGCTAAGGCGCCCGCGTGCTGTCCGATGTCAGTGCACGTTAAAGATCCTTAGGTGGTCAAAATTATTCCGGAGCCCTCCACTACGGCACATCTTTCTTCCTTTCTCATTTCACTCCCTCCTTTGTTCCTTCCCTTACGGCGCGCTTCCGGTGTCCGCCGATAAGTGAGACAGATGCGCGCCATTTCCTTTCCCCCAAAACCAATTTTCCTCCATCGAAACGCGGCCGCCATGATCGGGTTCGAACCCGGGTACTCCGGATCAGTAGCCTAGCGCCCTAACCACTGAGCCACCGCGGCGAGCAAAAGAAAGAGAGAAATAAAAGAGCAAGGAAAGAAAGAAAGAAAGAAGGAAGGAAAGAAGGAAGGAAACACGGAAGGAACAGAAAGAAGGGAATAAAAAAGGAATAAAAAGGAAGGAATTAAAAAAAGAAACAATCAAATAAATGGAGATTGGGCGTCCATGGACACCTTTGTCGAGCACTGATGTCGCACAATCCACGGGCGCCTTTTGCGTTTTGCCTCCATCGAAATGCAGAGTCGACAGGCGAATTTTGGATCACTCAACTAGTGAGGGTGCTAACCGGTCTCAAAACTTAACCCTTGGCGCTGGCCCCATAAGGCACTAAACCGGACTCGACCATTTGAGCCCCAACCATACAAGCAGCCGCCGTTTGCAGTTAAAGCAAGCTTACTTGAAACGAAGAAAAACTAGCAGCTCTTTGCAATCTTAACGATGGCCAAAGGCGGCTATTTCTTATCTCAGCAGCTTCTTTACTTCAACCGTGGGTTGTTCTGGATGTGGTTGTTCTAGACAGCGTGCTAGACGCTGCTGAAGGATTCGCTGAGCAAAGATCTAGTTTTTCTGACGAGTCCTAGGGAAGTACTGTTTGCTCATAGTAAACGTATCACAAAGTTATTGCGTTCATTCCTTTGAATCCTCTGCTGAAAACGTTTGGTACTTTCGTAAACCTGTATATGATGGAGCCTTTGAAACAAGAACCAAGGTGCAATGTGTCTGGACATGCATATTCGTTCGAATGCACTGTGGCAACAGAATTTTCTATAGGGATAAGAAGGTGCGTAGCAGAATATGCCAGTGCTCTCCTAGTTACTGCATTGCAAATGGCTCTGGGGCAGGTCATAGCCACAGCCACTACAACAGGGGTTGCAGGCTATGTGTACCCAGACCTTAAGCCACCACTGCATAAAAAATAATACTTTGAACATCGTTTTAAGACTCAAATGTTTTCGAGGAATGAGTCTGCACCCATCGTGCTGTTTTAAGGCCACTCATTCCTGTGTAACCTAAGGGCTGTTTTTGTACCATACACTTACCATGTCTAACTTCTGGAGTCGAAGCCACATGATCGTTGTAGTAGATGTTTGGTTTATGGTTTATGGGGGTTTAACGTCCCAAAGCGACTCAAGCTATGATGGGTGTCGTAGTGAAGGGCTCCGGAAATTTCGAGCACCTGGGGTTCTTTAATACGCACTGACATCGCACAGTGCTTAAGCTTGTAGAATCTTGCCTCCACTGAAATTCTGCTGCCGCGGCCGGGATCGAACCCGGGCCTTTCGGGTAAGCAGCTGAGCACCATTAGCACTGAGCCACCGCGGCGGCCGAAGTGAAAATGAGTGAAGCCCACAAACACGTAATGGTACTGGCATGTCTTATTAATCTGCAGCATTCTTGACAGGGGCATCTTAGTTATACCACCAGGGTTTACGATCTAGGTAGAGTTCTTTCTTCGCCAGTGTTTCTCATACCGATCTCAAACACAGTAGAGATATCCAAGCGCACTCACTACCGACGTGGACATTGCTCCTTTATTTTGCAGGAAAAGATCGGTGTTTCAGCACAGTGGGAGTGTCTTGGGCATTAAAAACACTGTTGCTGGCACCCTGTATTCATAGGAAGTCCCGCGGGCTGTCGTGGTGAAGAGGAGGTAGCCAATGTCGAAGTGTTCGACACATATTCAGTGTCTATGGTAGAGAATACACGCCGTCCATTTAGGCCTCATCTTTTGCGCCTTGTATAACTCGCTGCCGCATCTGTAGAGACCAAGAATCCCGCCTCAGGGAGCCTCCAGTGGTTCCAAGCAAGGAGGCAATGCAGCTCTGCAAGGGCCGAAAGAAACCGAGTAAGAAGAGGATACATGCACAAAAGGCAACATGTACTGAGTAAGCACACTCCTTTCATTCTGCGTTCGAATGTTCTACTAAGCACTTTGTACCATTTTGAACAATAAGACCTTCGGACGTGTTTGCCTGCACGCTATGTCAGTTAGGATCGAAAAGGTAAAATCAACATCGCCGCCACGATTATGATCCTGGTACAATATGACTATTCCACTGCGCGTTGTTTATTGTAGCTTGAGCTACACTGCCCGAGGTTGAGGAGTTTCGCGTGGCTCCTGGAGAGCCTTGCTGCGCATGTGCGAGGAGCAGTGACGTCACACAGCGCACATCTTGCGTGCCGCAGCCGCCGCCGCCGCGCGCGCCTCGCCGGTCTGTGCATTCCAGAGGAGTGAGTAAGTCATAGCCGCGGCAGACGCACTGGCGTCGGCGCGTGCCCAGCTGTGCGCCTCCGTTGCGCAGTAGCCAAGTCTGACGCTGCGCCTGAGCCGCTTGACAGCGCCTCTCATTTTGTGCGCATGCGCCGAGGTATCAGTGGGGGTATACAGATAGCGGCGCGTTTGCCAGTGTGGTATAGCCATGGAGAAGGAGAGTGAAATTGCTGCTGAGCGGCTCAGCGTAGCTCACACTTATAATCGTGGCATAGCCGAGCTAAGCCAATGCTATTTTTTTTTACAATTTTTCGTAACTTGCTTAAGAGACTACGCATTCGGTATTTCAGCGCGTCAAGGTACAGCGACTGAGTTCTTGTTCATTCACACGCCGTTCTCGTCAATTTCTTATAGCACTGTCTTGTTCCACTGCATGCCAGCCATCTTTGTTCCGTTCACAAACCTCCACACTACGAACCAAACATAGCATATTCATCATGTCTGGACATTTTGGCATAATCTTCGTAAGTTATTCTAATTATCTCATCGAGCAATTTGCTAACAACACTGTGGCAATATTTTACTTATTTTTTATTTACAAGATACTGTGCTGGAATGGTTTACCGATATATACATCATAAAAAGAAGGAAAAACAACTGTACAAAGACACGCCAATGCATGTGCTAAGCTGGAAGAAATCTGTGGTGCACAAGACTACAGTGATGAGAGACTGAAATCAAGACGTTCCTCGAGAAAGCCTTTGTAATGGTTAGCCCAGGGGGCAGGAATTATCCAGACTCTGTATACTCGATTCCAGGGTATCCAGCAGGCAAACTATTCCAATAAGCGCTTGTGTTCATGAAATTCATCCCATATTCTTTTGCCTTCTTATAATACAAAAGCATTATGGTCCCATTACAAGAAAAGCCAGCGACGTGTGTGCGTTAGCAGTACAGCATAGCCAAACGATGGCAAGAAAATAGGGTGACGTCATCAAGCGGCCGTATGACGCACACAGCAAGCCAAGCACCGCCACTTAAGGCAATCGAATACTCCCCACTTGCCGACCTCAATGTGGCGCCAGTTTTCCCGACTACATCAGCGCACAAAATTGTGACGCAACAGTTCGTCGTACAGCATTCCAGGTAGTGTCATACGATTTCTCGCTGCATATAGTTTATATGTGGCAGTAAAGTTGAAGGCAAGCTTGCGACAGGGATTCAAACCGATAACATATCCACCTTCGATTGTTTTGCTTTCGCAGACTCTCTATCTCTTTCCTTAAGGCACAGTTGAGGTGTCCAGAATTGTGTCGCAACCGTTCGTCGTACAGCGCAGTGGGTGGTGTCATACGCATGCCTGTGTGGGAGTGTTGTGTGTGGGAGTGGGTGGGAATGCACCCAAAAAAATTTTTGAACTTTGTTTCTAATTTGAGTAAATGACAGCGAATTTTGACTAAAGCCAAGAATGTGACATTTTGCACTTACGGCACCGCAACGAGGAGGTGGCGCCAGTCAGCTCGCGCAGTTCAGGTCAGACAAG
Source organism: Amblyomma americanum (assembly GCF_052857255.1). Lineage (NCBI taxonomy): Eukaryota > Metazoa > Arthropoda > Arachnida > Ixodida > Ixodidae > Amblyomma > Amblyomma americanum. Next base: position 82,968,282 of record NC_135504.1, read on the forward strand.
GCGACGTAGGATGCCAACGCTGCCTACATTGCACATCCAAAGCGCCGACGGTTGCCTGCGAAGACAACAGGTGCACACACTCAACTGCAGATTGAATACAGCGATGCATAAACCCGCTGCTTCCGCTCCTGGTTAATTCCGTGCGTTTGAGTTTAAAATGTAGTACAATATTGTTGGTACAGCTGAGTCTGTACAGCGACTGCTCCGGTGGAGCGGTGGTCCCGGGTTCGAACCCCGGACCAGGACGAATTTTTATTTAACTACGAAGTTTATAAGTTTCTGATAAAGCTGTTTAGCTTTTCTTTGGAGCTGCATGGCTGCGCTCGGGTGGATGTCAATCAGTAATTACTCCTTTAATTCAAATCTACTCCACCTTGAGGAATTCCCCAAAACATTAGACCGATATTATTAAACACGATTAATTTCAATTCTTGTAAGTTTTCCAATCAGTGTTCTTATCCACCGCATTCAAGCCGCCAGATTGTCACTTGCTGACAAAGCAACAAAACCGCTTGTTACTAGGTGTGCTGGCCCTTTGGAGAACGGCTGAGCCGATTACAATAACTCCACCTGAAAGGTAATTGATTACAGTGACCAATGAGAGCCTAGCAGAGCAAGTGATTACAAAAAGCTAATCGATTACTGCTGTGCATTTATCTGTCAGCTTTTACAGCAATGACACAAATTTATTTGTGACAGGCGTTGCTTTTCAAAGTCATCACCACTAATTTCCCATGTTTTCTCGTAAACATATCAGTATATAGCTACACTAATACTGTCTCAATGTATCTGCTGGGGGCTGGAAGGGCGGTACTATAAATTATGAGCACTTTCCGCACCAACTCATTGTTGCAAAACACTTCGTTGCTAGTGTCCAAGTCATCTAGTGTTGCTAGTGTTAAGGTGTCAATGTTGCCCTGCGCTTTGTGTGGAAGCCGCCAAGTTTGGTGCAGTGGGAGGAAAGTTGCACCTTCATCTAACAGGCGGTGGAGACAGGGGGGGGGGGGGGGGGGTACCTACACAGCGGCCAAAAGATATTTATCGGGACGAGAACTATACCCTAGAAGAAGGAGTGAAACTGTTTTCCCGGTCCGGACAAGAATATGAGCTGTCGCTCGTTCACGAAAAAAATATCGCGGCTAGCCCCAGCGTTCACCTTCAGGTTGAGGTTCACATAGCTGTATCGTTGGTCACATCTTTGAATTAGTTACTGAAAAATGTAAGTGCATTAGCCGCAATGTTTTCAAAAGTGGTCGATTAGTTGCTAAATCACAAGAAAATGTAATTGATTACAAGTAATCAATTGCTATTAACGCCTTACGCACAGCACAGGTCACGTTCCTGTAGACTAAGCCAGCACCAACATAGCTAAAGTCATATCTAGGCTCGGACGCCACGTGGCGCTGCACATTCGAAATTTAGCGTCGCTTGGCGTCGATCGCCTTGTTTATTGGGAACTAACTTATGCGGGTGTCAAGTTACGCTGGATACGCGTAACAAGCCACATAACATGACCAAGGAAAAAACAGAAAGGAATGCTCACTTTTGAGGAACAGTGTGCCTAGCGCATTCTTAGTACCTCGTAAGAAGAGCAGCCTTCGTTGGAGCATTCATGTCCAGCATTCTAGGATAAAAATTTCGGATATTAAAAAAATGGTAAATTACTTTGATGGAAATATTGAAGGTAATGGCCCAGGATTCGATGTCCAGGAACATAATAGGCAAGTTTTTCAACCGCTCACATCGAGCATTCAATCCTGCCACAGAAAACCAATGGGGAAAGCTTTCGACGATAGTAAAAACGTTAGTAGCGAACCAGAGAATGGAACATCTGGAGATATATTGATTGTTGTATTGAGATCTTACAATGCATCAAAAACTTGTTGAGAAACACTTTCGAGTTCAAAAAATGCTTTTGTCCAGAATTGTTGGGTATGAGTGAAAGGAAGAAACCTCAGAGCCAGAAGAAGCAAGCCAAGCCTAATGTCGCTTGCGCACCGAGTGTGTTCAAGCAAAGTTGCGCAGAGATGAGTGTAAAGAAGGCTTTATACTGGAAACAGTGGTCAGTGCGCGAACTACGAAGCTTGTGAACATTACTGGTCTTAGAGAATGAAGGCACGTCGAGTTTCTTCTGGGCTGTCAATGCAAAGAATAAAATGATTGCTTCGGCGCCTATAAGCTGGGTAGGATTGGGGGTCTGAAAAGAAGCAGCCGCACAGTGGCAGTTTAAATGATTGCAGGACAACGCAGCAAGCTATGGAAAGGAAAATGATAGGTGTGACACGACGGCAGAGTGAGTGGTGGAACAAACGCGGGTTAATGACATTCTACGCGAATTTCTACGGTGTGCTTGGGAACTACTAACCGATTCTGGAACATCCTCGGTCCCCAATGCTGCGGAATGGTTTAGTAAATGACACTGCCATTCATTTTTTTTTTGTTGCGGACAGAGTTTCCGGTGATGAAGAAAATTATCTGGACATTAATTCGTTCTCTTCATGATTATGGCTGCAATTTTGTGAGCGTTCTAAAAGCTTTAAATCAAGCAAGGCGCATTTGCAGAATGAATTGCACGGTGCTAGGCTAGAAGCGGATCAGTGTTCATATTGTCACCGACAAACGTAGCAGGACACGGGAAGTACAGCCGTTTACAAGGGCGAGGCTTGCCGAACCGCCGTGCTCATTCAAGACAAAAGAAGACGTTCAGCCACGCGCTGGGAGACAGGTTCGGCTACCAGGTGGCGCCAGCAGAATGTCAGCAGTGTGGCAATATTCCACTGCGGCATAGTTGTAGTAGTAGTAAGTGGTTTTTTTATTAAAATATTAATAGAAAGGAAGGCGAAGATTTTTGCTAGCCCCAGCATCTGCCATCGATACTGAAGCACCTTGAGCTGGGTCGGCGGAAATAAAGGATAGCATGCAGAATGGAGAAATTAAATGAAAGAGGTGAGGGGACAGCAAGAGAGGATAGTGGGGATCGAGCCGTACGAAAAGTTTTCAAAACTGCGGCGGTTTAACGAGCTGTATGCGCTGTCGCGTGAAAGCGCGCTAGAGCTTCCACAGGGGAACCGCCGTTGGACACCTCTCTGACCAGCAATTCGGCATTTTATTCTACCTTCTAGAGGCCCCTGCCACGTATTTTGGTCGTTTCACAGCCCTATGGCAGAAACGATGCGCTGTAAAAAAACACATCGCGCGAAAAAAATACAAGACTTGGGAACCCAGGTACGACGTGCCAGTAGAAATGGAGCAGCTGCTTACCTCGATGTTGTCAATTATGGACTCGTCCGGAGGAATGTTGTCGCTGATGGATACCCGGAGTTCATTGTAGCCTCCATCCGAGGTGTCGATGTCGACTGACGCCGCAGTGCTTAACAAAAGCAGTAGAGCGGGTGCAAAGCCAGTCACCGTGCCCATCTTGATGTCCCCTCGGTGGAACTGTGAAGCATAAAGCAATCGAAGATTTAAAGGCGGAACAACTGCAGATTATCCGTTGGCACTGGGTAACCATGATCCAAAAATGGAGAAAGGATGGCTGCAATAATGGTCTTGCTCTGCACAGATGCGCAAAGTGACGTTATTTTGTGCTGAGGCTCTTCCGGTATGCCCCAAGAAAAAAAAAAAGCTCCGGCATAAGAACCCATTTTTGGACTGATTTCTCAGTGCTACGAAGCAGATATGCGAATGTCCATAGTGTACGGGCACAACTCCACAGGATGTATACCGTCGGTCGCCTTTCCATGCGCACCTTACATTTAATTAAATTAGTTTCTCTGTCCCTCAGTAGATTTTACTCCTTTCGGCAGCTTAGCCTTTTATAGGATACAGTCTCTAGGCACAACGCTATGCACAGTGTGACCTCTCAATGTCGCCTGGTTTTAACAGGCACTGCGGTGGCAGGCAGCATTCCAACACCCTTTTAAAACCAGAAAACTCAGAAGTGAAGATTAAAGTAGACTCTCTAAAACGAATGCAAGATTTGTTGTAGGATTAAGCCTTTCGTTCGCAATACCGTTTTCTGCGCAAGCATATCATAATACCAACTTCAGCTCGCCAAACGTACGAGTTTTGAAAGCAATGAAAGCGTAGTGATGGCGCCTTAAAACGCTATTGCGTCCTATTTTTTTGTCGTTTATACCCGTAGAAACGCGCCCATCCAGTGCCCTCACAACGCTGTCGGCTCTGCGTCTCACCTTCGCCCCCTCCTCTGGTGTCGTCCGTGACTCCCAGCACAGGAAGTCGCACCCAAGTGGCGAATGCACCGTGCCGGCTGCAAGCTTGTGCTGCGTTAAAATAAAGATAAAACGTGTAACCTGCCTGCAGCAGAATCCTGCTTCATACTGGGAAGATAACACACCCGCAAGGAAATCTGATAGCTTGCCCCTGGTGAAAATCACACGTACCGAATAGGGCCTGAAAGTGCCCTAAAGCTGATTTCGAGTCTCTTTTTATCGTGGGAACTCATCATACACACTGCGGCCATTAGCAGAAACTTTGAATTATCGCGGTGTGTGTCCGATTTTTCTCTTCAATTGCATTAAACGTGACGGCCCCAACTTTCTTTTTTTTTTGGTCTCACCGCCGAGAGTAGGATTAGGAGTGCCTTTCAGCCAATCATGTGGCCTGCGCCAGCCCTCCTGTGTTCTTGTGCCTTTCTCGTCCTTGTTCGTTCCGCGCCGTCATGACGTCATCTACAGCTGTGAACCAACTAGCCCAAAGAAAAGTACTTAATCACGTGGCGGCTTGCCGCTCTGTCGTTGGCAGAGTAACACGCGGAGTTATCTTCGAAAATGCGCCAGGTGCTGGTTGGACTATGTTCAGTCGGAGCAAACACTCGAACGCATCACCCCTGCGGCAGCACAAGAGCTTGCAATATGTTCTCTGAACCGAAAATAGGTCGTGGTCTTATTATCCTGTTATTTTGGACGTGCCTTAACGGGGCAATAAAAATGACGTTGATCGTCTTTATCAATTACAGAATTTTCATTGGCCACTGCCGAGTGAGGAGATTGAGTCTCGCAAGACAGCCCACGTGTATTTTAATTTACATAGACTTAATTTGCGGCTATGTTGTCTGCGACTGAAACTATAATTAGCAGTAACCGCCATAAAACAAAATAAAAGCAAAACAAAACTTCCAGAAAGCTGTTTAGAGCACCTTAAATATACACACGAATGCCAAAACACATAATGACAGCATAGTTTTCACCACGGAGCATCATTAGGTTGCAACCACACATTGCTTCGTGACCAGGAATATACTGGTTACTATTTTGAAACAGGATTTAATCTATGCATTTCAGTAAGCCAAGGTCAAATGGGGTGATTTCAAAGAATCATGTACGTACCTTTTCGGCCCGACAAATAGGGAGCCTGACAGGAGACAGTAGCGGCAGGCTGCAGTGATCAATGACATGAAGATTAGTGCTGATGGAGATGACAAAAGAAAGTTGCTTATTGAAATGGCGTAATGCATTCTGTCCTGTTTGCTCTTCTTGGACAATTTTTGCGTCCCTTCTTTTCGCTAGTTTGACTGATCTCGTTTGAAAAGAAATGTTATTATGGTAATAGAATCAAACATGTGACGCAGCCTACTTGTTCCTCCACTTTTTTACAGCTAGCAGCTTACAAAACCAGTATATTTTCAAGACAGCACTGTGGTACTCCTGGAATTCCCCAACGTTTCGAAGGTCAAGGACAGCTTTAGGCAATATCACCCGTCCACCTCCTCTTCCCTCTCCTTGAGCCCGGTCATACTGGTTAAGCCAAAACACCACACATACAGCCTGCTTAATAATAATTTTGATGACAATACATTCAAAGCACGCGTTGTTGATCCACTACGCCTAGTCGGGAGGTTGATCATTACATCCTTCTATATCTAGGTGAAGGCTCAGCATCAACTGTGTTCAGCACAAAACAAGGGGCAAGCCAAAGGTATGCATGCTTCAAAAGCTTGATGGTCGCAGTGGGTCCAGAGAGGCTGGTACTTTACGGCTGGTACTTATGATGACATGACTTGTGAAGGCTAGTTAGTTTCGGGCTCACTATTATTGATCAGCATTGCATTTTGAGATATAAAAGAAAGCTCTCGGGTAGCAGGAGCTTCTAGAGCCATGTTTACGTGGGGATTATTATTGTTGATGAAGACACATTGATTTTACACGGCATACAGTCACTTCCGTGACGTTTGTCTGTAAAAATAGACAAAAGTTGACCAGTTAACATTGGCAAATTAAAGTATGGTTGAGTAGAACTTTTTGGCGAGATCGTTGGTTCGTGATCTTGTGTGTCGTGTATGTTCCCCCTCTGTCCTCGTCGGTTAAGCGCAAAGATTCTTTTTAAACAGAGTAGTATTTATGTGTAAGCTTCAGCAATGTGTAAGAATCTGCGGTAGGATATTTATCAAAAGCATGAGTCAGCGCTACAAAAGGAAACATCTAACTGCTTAATGGAATGACACTTGTGGGAGACACAGGCCCATAACAGGATGTACCCCATGAGCTTAGAATTCAGCTCAAAGCACGGTGAAGTGCCCAACAAAAAAAAATGGCGGTGGCTTAGCTTTGGGTAAACCTGGAGCAACGCGATAACTACAGCTGACCGAGTGGAACTTGGTCACGTGACCAACCACGTGACGAACCACATGATCAGAGACGGCGCCGTGCCGCCGGCAGCTGCTCTGCACCACGTTACCAACCACGTCACAGGGTGGCAGCGCCGAAACTCTGAAGGCTCAAAATGCTACCCTAATGTAGCTATCGCTACAAAAACCCGTCACCCTGCGCCAGATGATGTGGGAGTTCGATGGCACCGGGGTACCACCTCCGCAATAGCTTTCCGAAAAGGAGTGAGAGACCCGGCCCACCAGCCCCGACCCGGAGGTCCACTGAGCCTGGTGGACAGGGTGCAGCGACCGGCCAACGCCCACGGCACTTCGGGCTAAGGACCCCCTGCCTGCTCATTTGTGCAATTAAGTTTATATTACTACTACATAGGCTAAGCAGTTACACTAAGTAACTAAGACCGTATCAACCACGGCGGCTACAGAGAGCCAGCACAAGCTTATCCCGCCTCAGCCACAAAATACGGCGGATATCGCGAATGCTTCAGTGTTGCAGAGCGCTGTAACGAGCTCGATGTGAACAGCTCATAATCAGTCTAATTAGCTAACGAGTGGAATGACCCTGCGTTGTATGAAGCGTAACAAGCCTCAAGGCGCAGCGTTGCCCCCCAGAGGCGCCAGCTGCTCGCGCACAGCTGCACCTGCACAGTGGCTCTGTGGACGCGATTTCGCATCTTGGTGAACTTAAATTTTAAAGTGACGCGCAAACAGGTAAGGCATTCGTGTCCCCAATACGTGGCTAAAATGTCATTTTTCTTTGTGCTAAGCTCATCAGAATGGTCTGTAAGCTGTAACTGACCTTTTATATTTTGTTAATAACCTAAATGTGTCAGATGCGCATCCGCAGCTGACACATTGCAAAGCGTAACCGCAAAGCGTAAGTGCAAAGCGTAACCAGTGACTGAGAGACAGAGAAAAAATTGGATCTAACAATTCACAAAAAATCAAAAGTTCAGCAGTCTAACAAGAGAACAGCAGTTTGCCATTGTTAGCGAGGTGCTGGAAGTGCTAAGGAAATACACCTACTTGGGGAAAGTAGGGACCGCAAATCCGGATCATGAGAGTGAATCGACTAGAATTATAATGGGTTGGCGCGCATTTGGCAGTTTCCCTAATGTCATCAATGGCAGTTCATCATTATCCCTCAAGAGAAAGTATATTACAGCTGTATCTTGCGTGTACTCGCCTATGGAGCACAGTCGTTGAGGCTAATGAAAATGGCTCAAACAGGACACAACGCAGCAATGCATGGAAAGAAAACTTATATGCTTAGGGTTAATGATATCCTATTCGAAATCAAGCAGAAGAAATGGGCGTGGGCAGTGAATGTAATGCGAAGGCGGGATAAGCGGTGCTGGTAAAGGGTAACCGACTGGATACTACAGTAAGGCAAGCTTAGCACAGGGCCGCAGAATGTAAGTTGGCGGATGAGTTTAATAAGTTTGTGGAGGTAAGGTGGCCACACCTGGCACAGGAAAGGGTTCATTAAATGTGGAAGAGCCCTTGTCCTGCAATGAACATATTCAGGCAGATGATGATATGGGATTATTATTTACCGCTCTACTACCCTCAGAAAACTAAAACTTTGCTCATCTATGTTGAAATCGGCAATTACGAAGAATTACATTAAAAAACAAGTTCTAACACGACAGCGTTAAAGGGACTACGCAATGAATAAAAAGTCGCTTGTACATGTTTTCAATCTTTAGAAATGATACTAAGAAGCATTCACACCAAGTATGAGTCTACGGAACTGAGGTGGCAATTTATTATGAATTTCAAAAACCGTGTTTTTTTTTAAATTCGTGGCCCGATTGATGTGCTCGTAGTGACCGATTTTGAAACTGAAATCGCGAAAAAAAATATGTCACTGTACCCATGACGTCGCCACGCCACCACACGCTGTCATTCGCTGGAGCCACGGCAACCACGACGTCACGGGCACACTTCCGGTAGCCGTGAAAATCGTCTGCTCGTGCCGCCGTGCGACCCTCTCGGGCAAGCGCGGGCCAGGGCATTGCCTTCGCGCATATGGTTTCAATTTTCCTCTGCCGCCTCCTTTTTTCGAGAGTTCCGGAGCCACTCGCAGTGGCTCGCCGAGTCGTTACTGTCGTCGCTGGCGTTCAGCCGGTGCGGCGTGAACGCATAGGGCTCGATGCCCATCGCGGCCGTAAGAGCGAGCAGTCGCGCCTCGAGGTCCGGGTCCATTACTGCTAACTACAACAGACGAGAAGCAAAGAAACCCGACGCGCGCCTCAATCACGCCGCCGACACTCTGCTGGGGTGCTAGGAGAGACAACCGGAAGTTGCAAAAGGAACGTCAGCGGATGACGTGTTCATGGGTGGGGCCCAGTCCCAGAGTTGTTTGCTTCTGGTGCCCCGCGTGTACGAGTTGTAGAAAATCTTTTAACTTTCATTTTATAATTTTTATTAAACACTTAATACTACTTACCTTGTCTCTGACGTATTCGTTAACTTCGGTACAAGAGCTTTTTTCTTTAGCCGCTGGGGGAAACCTGTGACTCTGCACTCAACAGCCGAACGCCGTATACATGGTTTTCACGTGACGTCACGTCCGGCGGCGCGCGCTGCGGCGGACATGTTGGTGCAGTCTGTGCGGAGTCGGTGGAGTGCGGGTCGCACGCGTTTCCTCGCTAGTGGTAACTCGTGCAATTTTGTTGCCTTTTGTGTGGCATGCCGCCGCTTCTCAGTAAGCAGCCTTTAGACGCTACCTACCGCTTAGATCTTACGGGGTCGGAGCGCGTTCGGTATGCGGAAAAAGTGCGTCTCTGCGATAATATCGACCCGTTCATGCTGCGGCCGGGAACGGACACAACAAGCGATGTCGACATATTTCCAGAGATTTGTTACGGTGACATCGTCAATTACCTTGTTTTTTCTGCAAGCTTTCTGACCCTTGAAGAAATGAAGGCGTTTAAGTCCACCGAGGCGCATAATTATTTCACTAGCGGCTGGGTGAAGGGACTGTCGGCAAAACAGCTGCAAGGGGACAAGGTGCTTCTACTTGGAGAGGTAAGCCGCAGGACATTGATCTTTGTAAGGATTAGAGTAAAGAAATAACGGTTATTAAATCCACAAGTGACTGAGTGTAAGCAGTCACTCAGTAAAGTTTTAAAAAGAACTGTTTACAAACTTCATTCATTTCTTCGTATGTACTGAACCTGGACGACTTCAGATTAAATGGGCACATGAAAGGAACCGTTGCTGGTTTATCTTTAGTTTGGAAACCCAACACGTTATTGCGCAAAAAAGAAACGGTCATGCGTGGAGAGATTGTTATCGCTCGCTACAGATTTGTCGACCAACAATTTAGGTCTCGCCTGTCGCGTCGCGCATTATGGCCCGCATTAACTGATCAAGCTCATCGCTGTTGCCGTTTTCGACGGTCCGGTAGCGCGACAAGATCGACAGTGACGTGCGCCTGTGCAGAGATGTGCCCAATGTTAATTTGGACTTTGCCATATTTTCTTTGCAGGTGAACCATTCACAAAGGTTGCGAGACCAGCCTCTACGTGTATGGATTCTGTGTAAAAAAAGTGGGGCTGTGCTCACAGCCCACTGCACGTGTATGGCAGGAGCAGGAGAGGCCTGTTCTCATGTTGGAGCCTGCCTTTATGCAGTTGAGACCGGTGTCATAATGAAAAACGCCACCAGCTGCACCTCACAGAGCAACATCTGGCTTCCTGCCTACGTCGAGAACGTACAATTCAAGAGGCTGAAAGATATCGACTTCACTTCGTCCAGGGTGAAAAAGCGAAAGCTGGATGATGCAATCTGCAACAGCACTTCAACTGAGACCAAAGCAAAGAAACGAATGGATATCCCACCACCAACAGAAGAAGAACTTGGAGAACTTTACAGTGCTTTCGAAAACACAGACGTTGTACCTGCGCTATTTTCTGTGCTGCCAGAATATTGCGAACGTTTTCAGGAGCCCGTACGGACACAACCTGCTCATTTAAGAAAGTTATACTCTCAGGAGAACTTGGCTAATGATTTTGATGTGCTTTTGGAGAAGGCCAAGAACTTTCTGTCCACATTTTCAGTCGGAGAGGACACAGTTAAATCAGTTGAGGCTGCAACAAGACACCAGAGCAACTCACCGGACTGGTTCCTCTACAGAGCTGGCAGAGTGACAGCTTCAGTAATGAAAAGGGTGTGTCAAACAAGTGTTGACAGCCCCAGCGTGTCATTGCTGAAGTTGATATGTTACCCTGAACAAAATTCTGTAAATGTGCCTGCTGTTATGTGGGGTCGGAAACATGAGCAGGATGCTTTTGAGGCTTATAAAGCTAAAGAAGCCATAAAGCACTGCGACTTCCAATGCCAAAGGTCAGGGCTGCACCTGAGCACTGCTTACCCATTTGTTGGCGCATCACCGGATGCCATAGTCTCATGCAGCTGCTGTGGGAGAGGTGTTGTAGAGTTTAAGTGCCCATTTTCGTTGAAAGATGGTGAGGAGATCACCACCAAGTGTTTGAGTAATATTAATGGAACACTTAAGCTTGACACAAGTCATGCTTACTACTACCAAATCCAGACTCAGATGAAAGTGTGCCAGGTTGAATTCTGTGACTTCGTGGTGTGGGGACCGAATGTGTTACACATTGAGAGATTAAGGTGTGATGAGCAGTTTTGCACTGACATATTTGCTCGTGCAAGGCAGTTTTTTCAGAAAGCAATTTTACCTGAACTGTTCAACCGCTTTTACACAAGGCAACAAAACAGTCTAGAGGACAAGCCGTCTGACGGTGCAGAATACTGTTTCTGCCGTGGACCGGATACTGGCAAAATGGTTGCTTGTGACAGTGCGTCATGCCAGTACAAGTGGTTCCACTTCTCCTGTGTTGGACTGAAACGCAAGCCGAGAGCAAAAAAATGGTTTTGTCCTGAGTGCAAAGAAAACAAGACTGATTAGTCTTTTTTTTCTCACTCTTTATTCTTAAGTGCTGTTCAGGCTTCCAGTTTTTGTTGCCAATACAAAGAAAATATACCCTGTGTAAGACTGGACATGGGCTTTAGAATCTTCAGACGCTGGTACTCAACGAAGAAGACGACGAGAAGCGCCGAACACTCCGAAGCTTGAGCGCCGAACGCTCGTGCGTGCTCTGGACTGAACGCGGTCTCTGATCTGTGCCTGTACGGTTCCGCTGGTTGTTCGTGACGCTGTGCTTATTACTGTGCTGTCGTGTGCTGTATTAGTAGTGTGCTGTGTTCTTATTACAAGTGGTGGAGGTGCCAACGATCCCTCGCCCTGGAGCTTCGCACCCGCGCATTGCCTACCACCTCTGCAATGCCCGAGACCGTCACCCAAACCACTTCACAGCTTCCGTCGGCTGTCTTCTGTTCCGGCGCCGCGTGGCAGCGTGACCCAACCATCTTCAGCGCCACAGATGACATGGATGTGGAGGATTGGTTGGCCTCCTATGAATGCGTAAGCGCATACAACAAGTGGGACAATAGCGTCAAGCTCACCAACGTTATCTTTTATCTGAGCGACGTAGCCAATCTCTGGTTTCGAAACCATGAGGCTGACATCTCAAGCTGGGCAGCTCTAAAAACCAGTCTGACAGAAGTCTTTGGCCGTCCCACAGTGCGAAAGCTTCGCGCCGAGCAAATGCTTGCGAAGTCGGGCCCAGCAAACCGTTGAAAACTTCACCAGTTATATAGATGTCGTCGACCTCTGCAAGCGTGTTGACCCTTCTATGAGCGAGGCCGACAAGATCAGACACATTATGAAAGGCATTGAGGATGATGCCTTCCAGATGCTCGTCGCCAAAGATCCCCAGACTGTCTCCGGTGTCATCGGCTACTGCCAAAGCTTCGATGAGCTGCGCAAACAGTGCCTTTCTACCCGGCGTGCAGGCTTTCAGGAGGCCGCACTTTGCAGCTTGGCTCTCCCAGGGGACGGTGCTCTGGACCAACAGTCGCTCCTCCAGAGCATCCAGCAGTCTGTACGTGAGGAAGTCGCACGCCAGCTATCTTTGTCTACCTGCCCGCCTGCGCCGTCGCTCACTCCCAACCTACAGCGTATCATCGAGGAGCAGGTCGCTGAAGTCCTGCCACCTCCTTCTCAGCCACTCCTGATCACGGCTCCTCTGACGTACGCCGATGCCGTGGTGCGGTCGCCGCCCTCACCTGCTGCCCCTGTCTACCCAGCGACCTGCAACACCACCTTACCGTCCGGTTGCCTGCCCCCGATCACAGCCGCAGCCACTCAACCCCTGGCGCACAAAAGACAACCGCCCTATTTGCTACGCCTGTGGCGTCGCTGGTCACGTGGCTCGTTTGTGTCGCAGTCGTGACCACCGTCCCTACGATTATAGGCGTGAGTCGACGTATGACCTTCCGCCACACTTGCCGCCTCCAGATTCTTTTCCTAGTTACCATCCCTGCACCCACCGCTCGCCGTCTCCTGGCCATCGTTCCCGTTCTCCAATGCTCTGTCGCCAACCCGCCGTCCACGCGTAAAAACTAACCACCGCAGTTAAGGAGGCAAGAACTGCGTCACCAGCAGCTCACTCAAGACCTGTTTCTGCGCCTGCCAATATTATTACCATTTTCGTTGAAGGAGTCGCCGTCAAAGCACTTGTTGACACTGGCGCAGCCGTTTCGGTTCTCAGTCACACCCTCTGTCGCAGTCTCAAAAAAGTGACGATGCCCCTTCCTCCCGTTTCTCTCCGCACCGCCAGCGCTTAGGACATTCGACCGTTAGCCGCCTGCACCGCCCGCCTGCTCATCAGGAACGTTCCCTACACGATCGAGTTCATCGTCCTCGCCGGCTCCTCTCACGACGTTATCCTTGGTTGGGAGGACTTCCTCTCCTCACATCACGCCGTTATATTGACTGCGCCCGTGCTGAGCTTGACTTGTAGCCCTACAGTGACGCCCCCTTGGACGTAACCGGTGCTGCTGCCGCTACTGTGGTCGTCTCAGAGGACACAGACGTTCCACCTTTCTCTTCAGTGCAGGTGCCTCTTTCTTGTGCTGCCCTCTCAGATGCAACTGTCACTTATACCCCCACTTTACGATGCGCAGAAGTCTGTTTTGCTGCCTCATGCTGTGCTGACAATTGTTCGTGGCTCCAGCGCTATTTATGTGGCCAACCCGTTCTCCTGCCCTACCACTTTACTCCGTGGCCAATCGCTTGGTAACGTTGCCGTTCTAGATCCCGCCTCCGCATACCCCCTCGTCGATAGCGCGGCCGGCCTTCACGTCAGCGCCATTACGCCTGTTCCCATCACGAATCAGTCGTCTGTAGATATTTTTCACCGTTCCATCGACGCCGCCCTGACGTCTACCCAACAAGACTAGCTTGTAGCCGTTTTGCAGCGTTTTCAAGCTTCGTTTGACTACCAGCAACCTTCCTTGGGCCGCACCACCACCGTTACCCACTGTATTGACACTGGAACCCATGCCCCTTTGCGCCAACGTCCGTACCGCGTGTCAGCCGTTGAGCGCAGCATCATTGACATGCTCCAGCGTCACGTGATACAACCGCCGCACAGCCCGTGGGCGTCGCCAGTGGTTCTGGTCAAGAAAAAAAGATGGTTCCATCCGTTTCTGCGTGGACTACCGTTGTCTGAATAAGATTACACGCAAAGATGTTTACCCTCTCCCCCGTATCGACGATGCCCTTGCCTGCCTGCAGGGCTCCGAGTTCTTTTCTTCATTGGACTAGCGCTCCGGTTACTGGCAGGTGCTGATGGCGGAGGCCGATCGCCCAAAAACTGCATTCGTCACACCCGACAGGCTCTATGAATTTAATGTCATGCCCTTCGGCCTCTGCAATGCACCCGCCACATTCGAGCGCATGATGGACAACATACTCCGAGGGCTCAAATGGCACACATGTTTTTGTTATCTAGACGACGTTGTAATGTTTTCCCCGGACTTTCCGTCTCACCTCCAGTGCCTTGAGACATTTCTTCGCTGCCTGGCCGACACTGGCCTCCAACTTAATTTGAAAAACTGCCGCTTCGGAGCTCGGCAGCTCACCATTCTCGGACATGTCGTGTCGAAGGATGGCGTTCTTCCGGACCCAGCCAAGTTGCGAGCTGGGGCCGAATTTCCAAAGCACACTTCTGTAAAAGACCTCTGCAGCTTCGTCGGCCCCTGATCCTACTTCCGCCGCTTTGTCCACAATTTTGCCACTATCGTCTACCCCCTGAACAAGCTCCTTTCCAGCCACGACCTTTCGGCCTGGTCGCCAGCCTGTGATGAAGCGTTTACGACACTCCGTCGCCTCCTCACCACTCCACCAATGCCAGCGGCGTCGACCTCGGTGCAGTACTCGCTCAACGCAAGCAAGGCTTTGACGAATACGTTGTCGCTTATGCTAGCCGGACACTCACAAAAGCTGAAGCCAACTATTCTGTCACCGAGAAGGAGTGTTTAGCCATCCTTTGGGAGATCGTCAAATTTCGCCCCTGCCTGTACGGGCGCCCTTTTGACGTTGTCACCGATCGCCACGCCATCTGCTGGCTGTCCTCATTGAAAGATCCCTCTGGTCGACTGGCGCGATGGGCTCTGAGACTCCAAGAGTACGACATTCGCGTTATCTATCGTTCCGGCCACAAACATGCCGATGCTGATGCTTTCTCACGTTCCCCTGTACCATCTGAGGCAGCGCCTTGTATACCCGCCCTGCTTTCTTTGAAGTTTGAGTTCGCTGATATGGCTTACGAGCAACGCAAAGACCCTTGGATCACTTGCCTTTTTGATCTCCTATCTGGCCAATCGTCTCGACCTCCTTCCCGTGCTCTCCGTCGTCAGTCCCACCATTTCGCCATCCGAGACGAGCTCCTTTACCGCCGCAACTATCTCCCGGATGGTCGGAAGTGGCTTCTCGTCATTCCGACACATCTGCACTCCTTCATTTGCTCTTCCTACCACGATGATCCCCAGTGTGCCCATGCCGGATTCTTGAAGAATTTCACCCGTCTACGACAGCGGTACTACTGGCGTGGGATGGCCCGTTACATCCGCCAGTTCGTTCAGAGCACCGTATGCCAGGGACGAAAACATCCACCTCGCCGACCCGCCGCTCCTATGCAGCCGCTGCCTTGCGCAGTACAGCCCTTCGAACGTGTTGGCGTCGACCTCCACGGCCCTCTTCCCAGCACATCAACTGGGAACCGCTGGATCATCGTTGCCATCGACCACCTTACACGTTACACTGAAACATCGCCTTTACCATCCGCTACAGCCCACGACATTGCATCCTTCATTCTTCGTCATGGTGCGCCCAAAGAGCCTACCATCCCCAGACAAATGGCATGGTTGAGCGTTTTAATCGCACCCTCGGCGACATCCTGGCCATGTATGTTGCTTCCGACCATTGTAACTGGGACTGCGTTCTCCCTTTTGTCACATATGCTTATAACTCTGCTGCTCAAGCCTGTACGGCCGTGAGCCTTCTTGCAAAATGGACACCATTCTACTTTACCGCCCTGATGCTTCCGAATTTACAACTATTTCTCAAGCCGCAACTTATGCCGAAGAATGCCGACAGCTTGCCCGGTCCTTCACTTCTCACGCCCAGCAGCAGCAGAAAAGCACCCGTGATCCCCCTGCACTTCCACCTGCTTACCTTCCTGACTCTTTGGTCTGGCTCTGGGTACCCTCCTCAGGTCCCGGCCTTTCCTCCAAACTTGTTAGCAAGTACCAGGGACCCTACAATATTCTTCAGCAGATGTACCCCGTCAATTACCTCATCGAACTCCTTACACCATCCCCTGATCATCGCCGCCGAGGCCGCGAAATTGTCCACACGACCCGCCTCAAACCTTACTACGACCCCGCCGTCGTCACATCGCTCTAGGCCGCGAGGGTGGCGCCCTTTCGCCCGGGGGGAATTGTAAGACTGGACACATGCTTTAGAATCTTCAGAGGCTGGCGCTCAACGAAGAAGACGACGAGAAGCGCCGAACGCTCGGTCGCTTGTGCGTGCTCTGGACTGAAAGCGGTCTCTGATCTGTGCCTGGACGGTTCCGCTGGTTGTTCGTGACGCTATGCTCTTATTACTGTGGTGTGCTGTGTGTGCTGTATTAGTAGTGTGCTGTGTTCTTATTACACCTGGCTTCTTCAATCCCTCTGTGTCATAGTGCTATGCATCTTTACACATTTGCATCAATGACAACAATGAACAAAACATACAACTGACAATTGCAGGAATACAAAAATGAGTTGAAGTTGCATTGTAAAACCACTTTATTGGCATCCATCTACGACCCTAAACAAATCAGAAAAATGTATACATCTCAACTAGAGATACAACTAGAGATATGGCAGTGGAATTGCCGGAGATACAGGCATAAGCAAGGGCTTTTACAGCAATTCATTAACATTAGAGGAAACCCACCAGATCTAATACTTCTACAAGAGACAAATTGCACCCCAACCCTAAAAGGATACTCATGTCAGGAGAACGGAAGAACAGCAACTCTCATTAGCAACAAAATCACAACCATAGCTCATAAGGAGTTTGAAGACACACAGCTAGAACACTGAAGACACACAGCTAGAACACATAATAACTGAAGTGATTCCCAAGAGAAAAAGAAAAGCTAAAAGCACTTTTATAGTAAATTTGTACAGCCCACTTAAAAATAAAGGAGACTTCATTAAGCTTTTTGCGGAAGCAAAGAAGCTTGCAGGGCAGAATACCCTAATAATAGCAGGGGATTTTAATGCGAAAAGCCCACAATGGGGCAGCAGGATCGAAGATAAAAAGGGGTGCGGCATCTGCACAGCAGCGGAAAACATAGGCTGCGAGTTACTCACAGATGAAAGTCAGCCTACTAGACAGGGTAATAGCGTAAGCATGGACACATGTCCCGACCTAACCTTTGACAGGGGCGCTAAGCAAGTCGAATGGGAGAACCTGCAAGAAAATCTCGACAGCGACCACTACATCATTAGGGTCAGCACAGAGGCAGAAAGCATCAAAAGGAAGATCGGCAAGGCAAACCTAACTGACTGGGATGCCTTCTGCACCCAATGCAAACAACTTAAGGACGACATAACTTCTCAGGCTCTGGGAGGCAAGACGAGGCCTGACCAAGCGGTGGAAGCGCCAAAAGCTAAACAGAAAGTTAAAGAAGAAGATTGCCGAAATTCACGGTGTTGCACTCCCACGTGCTTTTCCTTTTTGTAAACTGCGTTCAGGTGAATAGCCACCCGATTCTTGGCCGATCCCCCAGTGTGGGTATGTGCCATCTTTTCATAGGCTAACAACAACAACATATGCAACGCAGCTGGCAAGACAAGGGTGGCAGCAGTTTAGTACCTCGCTGAATGGAACCCTCAGCACGGCTAGAACGTGGCAGATCCTCGGAACACTCATGGATCCGAGCAAAAGCAAGGCGGAAAGCAGCAAATCCATCCAAAGGCTAATTCATCAGTACGAAGGTACAGAAGAACAGCTGCTCCAGGCAGTACGAGAGAAATGCTACGGGAAGGACCAGGTAGACGGCTACCAAGGCGACTACCAGGGCGAAGAAAACCCAACCACGGACTGACCCATCACAAGAGAAGAGGTCGTCGAGGCCATAAGGGCAACAACGAAAAATATGGCAGCAGGGGCGGACAAGATTCATAACTCGTTAATCCGAAATTTAAGCGACGAAGCAATCAGCCAACTCACCCTATATCTAAACAAACAATGGGAAGAAGGGAAAGTCCCAGCGGAGTGGAAACACGCCGTAGTCGTCATGATCCCCAAGCCCGGCAAGAAACTCCAAATTGAAAACCTCAGACCGATCTCGCTAACATCATGCCTAGGCAAGCTGTACGAGAGAATAATTACCCGACGAATACAAACGCATCTAGAAGACTGAGAATGGTACCCCAACACCATGTTCGGATTCAGGGCAAATTTATCAACCCAAGACATCTTGCTACAACTAAAAGAAGAGGTACTCGAAGCGATGCCAAAGAACGGGGAGAACGTTGTCATGGCCATCGATATTAAAGGGGCCTTTGACAACGTATCCCAAGCCGCCATTATGGAAGGACTTAACACAACCAACTGCGGGAAGAAGGTCCATGACTACGTTCGAAGCTTCCTCACGGACAGCACAGCGACGGTAGGCCTTGGAGACCTGCGGATTGACACCTTTCAAATGCCATGCAAGGGCACTCCGCAAGGCTCAGTAATCTCGCCAATACTCTAACATAGTGATGGTCAACCTCGCCAAGAAACTCAGCCAAGTCCAGGGGATTAGTCATGCAATGTACGCAGACGATATCACCATCTGGACCACCCAAGGCTCACTGGGGGAGAAGCAGGAGGCGCTACAAGAGGCTGCCACCTGCATTGAAGAATACACAAAACAAAGAGGACTTAAATGCTCCACGGAGTGGGTAGGAACCCTACGGATGCTCCACTCGAAATAAAACTAGAGGGCCAGAACATCCCGGAACAAAAGATGATCAGAATCCTCGGCATGTGGCTGCAAGGAAGCCGGAAGTGCAGTCATACACACAGCCTGCTAAGCAAAGCGGCAGGACAAGTAGGCCGGATGATCAGTAGAGTAGCGCACAAGAGGTATGGCATGAAGGAGGAGGACACACTCAGGCTAGTCAACAGCCTAGTGATCAGCCGGGTAACATATTCATTACCGTACCTCGTGACTATCAAAGCAGAGAAGGAGCAAGCGGAGACAATACTCCGGAAGGCATACAAAACAGCTCTTCATCTCCCAAGAAATACATCCAACGACAAGCTCATGCAACTCGGAATCAGCAACACCTTCGAAGAATTAAGAGAATGCCAGCTCAAGGCACAAATACGAAGACTTAGCAACACAACAACTGGAAGGGCGCTCCTGACAAAGCTAGGTCGAGAAATAGAAAAGCCACAAAATAGCAGGGCCACAATACCAGACCCGCTAAGAAAGAAGCTATGCATACAACCTATTCCCCGAAACATGGATCCAAACCTCCATGCTAACAGGAGACAGGTTAGGGCAGAATTTTATGAGAGGAACATGGGGCATCAGTCTACACTGATGCCTCCCTATGGACCTCCTCCATGCTTGTAAACAAACGAGGTGGCGCTGATGTCGCTAGCGAGCTCGTGGTAGGCAAAAGGTCGGGGAGTGGCGTCGCGGATAGGTGTTGAGCGCGGGTTTTCAAGGCTTGTAGGCGCGTTTCCAGTTTCTGCGAATCATAGCAATGGTCGATGCTTCCAACTTAGTAATTTGTTGAAGTACACGAGCTCGCGTTGGCCACATGCGGCCTATAAAGAGAAATAGTTTGCCACTGTATTGTATATATGTTTAGTAGTAAACATGTAGAAAGCGTTCCTGCCGTTTATTTATGCGCTAGGCATTGAATAAAACAAGTTTTGACACACTGCACTAGCCGGTATGATTTTACTTCGGGACAATAGTGAGGGGAAGTGCTGGCCTTGTTTCGTCGGAGCAGACATGCGCTCATCGTCTGCTGACATACCTACGTGTCGCGCTGTGCGAAAAGTGGGGACAGAGTCGTGTCCCTGATCTCCTGTCTCGCTTAGCTCTGTTTTTAGCCGCATGACCACACACCAGCCAGGCCGACTTGTCCTCTTGTTAAGCTAGTCGATTTGGTGAAAAATTTTTGATTTCTAGAATTATTTTCTTTCCTAGCCCTGAAGTCTAGTTTCGTGACGAAAAATTATAGCAAAATATTGAGTACAAATTTATAAATTACGCTTTTTAGAAGTGTGGTCGTCAAAAATTGTGAGGTAATTTCTTTGATTTCAGTGCCGCATTTCTTTGACCAAAGCGAAAGCGAAGATGCCATAAACGAGGGAATAAACTTTAAGGTTCGTTTTGTGACCTCTCACATTTTCTGCGACTGGATCACTCACCTTCTTAATTCGCATGAAAATCAAATGATTCCATTTGTCGCAAACTATTCCTGAGACGTTGAGGAGCGTAATAAATCTCTCGATTTTTTTTCCCTAGACGTGCAGTACTGTGTTAGTTATTTCTTGTAAGAAACGTTTTCATGTAACTATGCATGCATAAGTACTGATCATATAGAAAAAGAACTAATCGCGTCATCGTACAGAACAGGGCTTTATGCAAATGCTGGCATGAAAAAACTGCGCACTATCTAGTCAATTATTTGAGACCTTGGGGGGGACTTGACGACGGTGTTAATTATAATTACCCAGAACTGCACCAGGTATAGCTATAAATAAAAGGAATTACTGAAACTAGCGTAGAAATTTCATATTTGCACCAAGTTTTGTTACATATCGCATGCATGAATAACGAAAACACTTTTCATGCCGCGTCCCCTCTCAATCTCGCCACGTGTCTGTTAGTAGCACGCCTGCGGCTGCTTCGTTCCAAACAAGCTTCGCGATCATGTACTACCTCATGAAACTTGACACATGCATGATGCAATGAAAAAGCATATGGCGTTTAGCACACTTAAGGTACGCTATTCTAAGCACACCAACGCGACCGCACAAGATTGACACAGCTTACCAGACTTCTTTCTACTCGAATGAAATAATTACGTCGTCATATCAAGAAACAGTTTCAAGTAAATATTAAATGTCATAAAACGCGCCATTAAAACGTGCTGCGCTATTAACAAAAAAACGCATTCCTTGGGGGCGAGTGAACCTGTCGGCGCCCTGTGCACTCCGGCTCAAGGTGATAAGTACGTGTGCAGCTGCATATGTCGTTTTTTTTTTCCTTGAGCAATTATCAGCCTACTATCCTGAAGTTCAGGTGAATGAACGCAGTAACTTGAATGCCATTAAGTGCATTGAGTGTCAGTGCCTATCGACTCCCAGACTTCGCGCTTTACTACCGTGGCCCAATGCCTGTTAGCCAGTTTCCGAATGCGGCATTTATGCGCGCGAAACCTATCGAGGCTAAATTAATATTTTTATGCTACAACGCGGATCCAGCAGTGACGCATCTGGTCAATACATGCTGTTTCTGCAGTGCACAGGCTTGAAGCAGCCGCCGGTAGCTGCGGCAGCTGCGGTAGGCACGGGCAAGCGGAACCTGTTTTGCCTACCATGCGAAAGTCGCTGCTAACATCAGCGCCACCGCATCTTCGTGACGTCGCGGGGTGAAGGAGGTCCATACCCCCAAACACACAAAAATAGCGCGGTAGCAGTAGTTGTAAATTACCACG
This sequence comes from Amblyomma americanum, assembly GCF_052857255.1. NCBI lineage: Eukaryota > Metazoa > Arthropoda > Arachnida > Ixodida > Ixodidae > Amblyomma > Amblyomma americanum. The sequence continues at coordinate 82,990,075 of NC_135504.1, forward strand.
GAGAACACATCACAAGTCTCACAGCCGAAGTATCTCACATAACGGAGGCAGAGGAGATTGCTGTCGCCCTGGCAGCGAATGAAGGATATAGGACAGGGAGATCCCTTAACATCTTAACAGATTCACAAGAGGCGTGCCGGAACTATACTAAAGGCAGAATTAGCAGCACGGCACTCAAGATCCGCAGTAGAGCTCTGCTCCCTGAGGGACGACCAATACACAACATAATCTGGATACCGAGTCACGCAGGGATCAGGGGCAACGAAGGGGCAGACAACCTAGCTCGAGGAATGACCAGCCGAGCAGGAACGTCATTAACCCCGGAGGGGCCCCAGATTAATTGCAGGGACAGCTATTCAGAATTATTAAGCCTATATAGGGGCTAAGATTCCAATACCCCCCACCACATAAAGCATTATCCAAGGAGGAAGCCACAGGATGGCGAAGACTGCAAACAGGCTCCTTCCCAAACTTATACATATTAAACAAGATGTTCCCCACACAGTATAGCACCAACTGTCCGTGGTGCGGAGCAAAACCAACACTATATCATGTCACATGGGAGTGCGGAAGAAATCAAGCATTCCACAAACACAAAACACCAAGTGCGGAGCAATGGGAGAGCCGGCTCACCAGCTGCGAGCTAGGGGTCCAAAGGGCCCTCATAGCACACGCAAGCGAGGTGGCCCGACTCAGTGGAGCCCTGGACTAGGGGCCCACCCACGGCCAAGGAGGACCCAAGCTTCAAGACGAAGACTTTGTCCTCTACCGCTACTACTTCCTAAAGGAACCAATAAAGTTTTTCATTCATTCATTCATACATCTCAAGATGTTACAATATGTGTAGCGGTAAAGGCATAACACAGATTCGTATGTGCAAGAGGTGTATATATTCAATGCAGGCCACAGAGCATGGTGTACCTAAGACAAGATAGGAAGAAAGGGACAATGTCGATTGTGCCCCTTTTCTTTACTGTTGCTGGTTAACGGGAATATTTCATCTTTGCCATGCTGAGACTGCAAATGTACGCATTCCAAGGACAAATGAAGCAGAAACAGCGCAACATTGACAAAAATCTGAGGGGCAACCACACTGATGGTACAAAGCTATGCAAGACATAGTGCCGTGGATAGCTTTGCACCTAAATAATCTGCGATTCGCTGATGACATTGCCTTGCTGAGTCACTCAGGAGGTGAACTGCAAATCACGATCAATGAGTTAGACAGGCAGAGCAGAACGGTGGGTCTAATAATTAGCATGCAGAAAACCAAAGTAATGTTCAACAGTCGAGCAAGGGAACAGCTGTTCACATTTGGCACCGAGGTGCTGGATGTGTTAAAGGTCTACTTGGGGCAGGTAGCGACTGCTGATCTGGATCATGAGCAGGAAGAAATGGGCTTGGCCAGGGCATGCAATGCGAAGGCAAGATAACTGCTGCTCCTTAAGGGTAATGGAGTAGATTCCAAGAGAAGGCAAGAACAGCAGGGGGTGGCAGAAGGTTAGGTGGGCGGACAACATTAAAAAGTTTGCAGGCACAGCGTGGGCGCAGATGGCAAAGGACAGGGATAATTGGAGAGACATGGGAGAAGCCTTTGCCCTGCAGTGGGTGCAGTCAGCCTGATGATGGCGAAAGGCTAATGCAGCACACTTACTTAAATGCAGCCCCTAATGTGAAATTACATGTAAAAAAAAGTTTCTTGGTGGGATTGAAACCTAAAAATTCCATTATCATTCCCCAGCCAAGAGAGGCACCTGTTCTTCATTGTACTGTTTTAGTGATGCTACTATTGAAGGACATAGGTTAGAAAGGGCACAGCAGACAGTAACAATCTTGTCGAGAGGTGTCAAATCATCTCCAGATCTGCAAACAACATAGTCAATGGGCAGTGTCGCTTTCAGAATAACATACTTATTTCTGATAAGCCCGATAACTCTCTCAACGTGAATCCTTACATTTGCTAGTTTCCTCGTGGTCAGAACGTCTGCTGCGGACAGTTGCTTCTTTCCTTTTGTGAATGCCGGTACATGAAGTCTAGCGCAGTAAAACCCAACACTTTCAGACACATTGAACCCTCGGTCTGCAAGGACTACATCACCTGGAAGTAAATTATCTAGAAGTCCACAGTGCTCGGTTATGTGCCTGTCGCTACAGCGCCCTCCCCAGCCTTCAGAGATGAAGTTGACAATTCCTTGTGGTGCAATGCCAATTAAATACTTTGCTGTATTGCTGCCTTTATACTGAAACCATGTCTCACTTCTGGGCAAATATGAAGATGGTCTCTCTATCTTTATTTCAAAGCAGTCGATTATTACGGCAACATTTTCCCCAAAAGAATCATAAAATGCTTGTGGCATTGTCCGGTGCAGAACACTTCGTTGTGGCCACAATATTTGAGACTTTAGACGGGAGTAGGCAGTATGCAGCCATTTGTCGAATATGCGTGACACTGTGGCATCCGACACATTAAACCTGAAAGCGAGGTCAGTGACATGCAGATTTAGTTTCAACTTCATCATGAATAGCATGAACTCCTGGAACTTCAGCAAACAGTTGTTTGTATTGTGCGATACAAACCTCTCTAGAACATTGAAGAGTGCATACAGAATTGTGAAGTTTGCCATGCCAGTGTAGAACACAACCTTAGCGTCGCTACATTTGAGGGCATCTTCTGTCAACTCCAGAAGCTTATTTTCAGTCCTTGAAGCGTAGAGACGCTCATTGAGTGCCACACATTCGTTCTCCAGTGCTTCAATGTTGCCCATTTTAAGGTCAGTCTGGACTGCAATCCCTGCAACAAAATGAATTTTGTTATGCAGTTCATGTGCTGCAAAAAAAATTAACTTGAGATGTTGGGGGGGGGGGCAGCATTGTAGTAGAGCGTGGGGGATAGGAGGCTAGCAAAGAAGCAGGAGGGTGACATCTGGGGTGCCCCACATAAATGAAAAAAAAAACTAAGTCCCTTCTCCACTCCAATTTTGTGCTTAGCTGCACCCGGCCCCAAACGCACAAAATAAAAAAGACGTTCACCTGTTTCGCAGTCTTCTACGCCGACGTTGTGCTCAGCTCGCGGCGAGGACGACGGAGAAGCGGGAACGACGTCCGGATTCGTAGCCTCCATTGTTCCCGACTCCTCGGCCTGACACTCCGCTTGAGCCGCGCGTTTCTGGGTCCGTCGTCTTGCCGCGCGAGCGTGGCGACCGGGATCACCATGTTTTGCGTTGTAGCCGAGCAAAAGCGTAGGGGCCCAGTCCGGGTCCGTCTCCTCCCACAGTTTTGATGGTCTGCCTACAAAATGCAAGAAAAATTTGTTTAAAATGAGATTTTCCGCTATGCTTGTACGTCATGCACCTAAATAAACATTGTGCATATGCAACGGACTTACCTTTTACGAAGTGGGCGCCGCAAACACGTATGCCCGTCCTGTCGGTGTTGAGATCGGCACGTTTTATACGAGCCAGCCAAACCTCCCGTCGCTTCGCGCATAAAGCTTTCGTGCGGTCACCTTGATGCTCTATGACCTTTGGAAGACGAAAAAAGTTTGTGTTTGTTGATTTCGCCCAACAAGTGCGGTTGGAGCATCCAACAACAGCGCAGATAACCATCGCAACGCCGTCAAGTACACCGTACGCGCGAACTGTATCAAGTGCACCACGGCCGCTGCGACTGCACCAACATGGCGGAACAGTATCCCAGAATTCCCAGCTACGACGTCAGTGCAAGCCATGTATAGACCAGATTCTTTTACCCTCGCACGCAGGCTGCGGGAGCGCTCCTACTCTCGACACCAGTCGCCATCTGTCGGCGCGCGCGTCCCGTTGGACTGCGGCCGGGCCGCGCCGGCGGCGCGTTGTTGGGATTCAGGTAGCGTGACTGGTCCGGAGAAGAGAGGAGGACGATCGGAGGAAGAAAACTTGAAAAACTTTATACAAAGACTATTTACATAATGTACAAGGGCCCGCTATTACATTTTAATCAATTACAACAACAACTATTGTGGTTTGGTTTTGTTAACTTGTGTTTATTTTTATAGCTTCATGAGAGTTAGTGTTCTCGATTGTGCTTGGAACCTCAAGCACTCTTGATGAATCGGCATCGAGTCAAGCAGGATCGAGCTCGATTGCGCTTGAAAGTGGCCGTGTGACAACCGTCGATCTGCATTGAGTTCGATGAGCATTGACTCAATGAGGATCGAAAGTGCCCGTGTGACAGGGGTATGAGAGTGCCTCTCAGTAAAGGGAGCTTCTTAGCAGTAGGGAGTCTCTCCCAGCAAAGGGTATCTCTCAAGAGGGGCGCTCTCCTCTGGTACCAAACCAGCAGCTCGTTAAATACTCTTCGTATTCCCCAGATCCCTAGCTGGGGAATACAGTTCGAAGAATGATGTCCAATGACACGATGGCACTGATGGCACGACCCACGGCAGGGCGGTCCTGATGTTCTCTTGCAGCTCGGCCGAGGGAAAAGGAACAGGACCCGGTGACGTTGTCGTCCACGCGGCCTCCACGTGGGCGCGCACGCGGGTCCGGACTGCGCCCATGTGGAACAGGAAGGCGCCTGCGTGACACAGGAACGCGGGCTGTCTCCCAGCAGGGGTTGAAAGATCTTGTACTGATGACCGGAACGCGGAACCTCGGTCGAAGGCGCAGCTCTCGGGCAATTGTTCAACCCCAGCGTGACTGAAGAGGACAACACACCGTTCGTCGATCCGATGGCATGTTCGAACACGTGGGGACGCTGTTATCGTCGCAGTTTCCGACATTCCTGCAGCCACGTTTCTTCCAGAGGGCTCATTCACCTTCGCGGTGGTTTTCAGGGAATCCTCCCCATGTCCAAATTCGCCGAACTCAACAGCAGGAAGGGAACGCGAGCACAACAGCGTAGAATGCTTGTTTACGTGTTCTTCGCTTCCGTCGCTGATGCGCTCTATCACCTAACGTATGTGGGTGTGTGCTGTGCATCACTACTCACATTTTCCCAGGCCGTTGTACGATTATCTGACACACACTGTTACACACTGTTACACATTGTTACACACATACGCGAGGGTAGTCGACCAGGTACGGTGTGGATTGAAAACCGGTACTGACAAGCACATTTCTGCGCTGGCGTGTCGTTTGTTGCCGTTTTTTTGCGTACGCTACCAGCTATGATAATTTTAAGCATCAGAATGTTTATTTATTGATTTCACTGAATGGTGCAGTGATGTTCAAGCGGTAGCCGGATCGGCCAATTGCAGATCGAAGGTTGTCCAGGCGAAGCGCGTGTTTTCAATCGCCAGTACGTCTTAGACATCCGTGCAGTGAGCTTGCTATTGTTCCCGTTTAACACATTTCGTGCATGGGGATGTAAGCACGACCGCTACCAATTTAAGCTGCTATTTCCGCATGTATCTCTGAGGGATATCGGCGGGGTAGAGGGCTGACCGTAGTATCTCTCTGCTGTTGGTACCTGCTTGAATCACAGCAATATATGCACGATTTTATTACATTCCATGACACGTGGCCAAACGGCTACGCGACGCTGTCACACGCGCCGAGAGCTTCCAAAGAAAATAAACGCGACTTCGGTCCGCAGAATTTGTGAAACCTGCCCTCTCTGCTGATATTGATTCAATCATGGATAAATTAAGCGAGAATACGTTTTTGTGCGCCAGACAGCATAAATCATGACAAGATTTGTTTTCTCTTAGCCCTGTGACTCAGCTGTGCTCACAACGATAATTTGTTGTGACTGGCGCACCACGTAGCTGGCGACAAGAAAGCCCCATTTGTGGTGGGTGCTTTATGGCCGGCAGGCAGGATTAAGAGCGCATTGGAATTGAAATTGCATGCTAGCTGTGCACATAATACTTGACACGGACCAAAAGATTTTCTCTGTGATGGAACACCAAGACGGTAGCGGTCAGCGCGAGCGCGTGCTAATCGCCGGCACAATTAACGTGAGTGCCGAACTATATGTCATGGTTAACGCATCAGTTTTATCCCTTTGATAAAGCAAAGACCTCCTGCAACGCAACCATGCTGTGGAAGTATGCTGGACAACGTTATTTTAACGCCCGAAGGGAAGTAAATCGCGGCTGTATGCAGGAGCGGCGGCGGAGCTGCCGCCGCCCCGCAGTCCCTAAAGGAACGCCCGCAACGCGGCGCGCCAGTCAGCGGAAAATGGCCGCACCCGAGAGCGGCTCTGGATTCTGGTCTATACCCACTAAGTAACCGCAATGACATTTGCAGGAGAAATGACTCTTAGAAATTACAAGGTGATTCGACAGTCGGGCGTCGATGCGAATACTGCGGGAGTTTTGTAGCGATAGCTACATTATGGTAGTATTTCGAGCCTTCAGCGTGGCAGCACCGCGACGCCGTCACGTGGTTGGTCACGTGGCGTGGAGGAGCTGCCGGCGGCACAGCACCGTGGCTGATCACGTGGCTCGTCACGTGGTTGGTCACGCGACCAGCCACGTGTGCGGAGCAGCTGCAGCTGCTGGTGGCGCGGCGCGCCGGCGAAACCGAGCTGCAACAGCTGTGCGCATGCGCCGTGTGAAGTGGGACGAAGGTGAAGGAACGCCCAACGAAACACAGCGGCGAAAGACTGACTTTGCAATTCAACTGAGCAAGTTCCACCCGGCCAGCTGTAGCTATCGCGTAACTCCAGGTTTAACCAGAGCTAAACCACCGCAAATTTTTAGCAATTTAGGAGTTTATCAGGAGCACCAGTTTAAGCAGGTATTTGACCTAATAACCTCGCTCACCACCTTGACGTTACGATAGTTCGGTGGTGGACGTTATAAAAATATGGCTTACCTCTTTGAGGAGCCCGGGCGAAATCATGCCGATGCCGTCAGAGAAGATGTAATGTTATTCAGTCACTGGATGTTTTCCTCCCAAGATGTCGGGGACTTCACGCACAGAATTGCTGAGCAGGGGAACCTGTACAGATTCTTCCGTAGACGAGAAACACTGTCCCATGCGTGCCATCTTTTTGGCAGTGCTCGCAATACCGCTGAAGTCACCCATCCAGTAGCGAATCATCTCGCTGGAGTAGCCCTTTGCGTCCTAAGAAAAAGCGCGAAACGTAATAACCGTAAGACAATCGAGAGACTAGTAAAATTAGTTTTGGATCGCATGCTGCGGTTACGCAGAGGCGTCGCACACATTCCCCAACGCATTATAGCGAAAACATTGTCTGATTGAAGGCTGTCCATTTTCACTGATGATCCTTTCTAGTATAGCCTTCACCTGCCTCGTGTAAGGGTTCGGCGCGCTGTCTCATCTTTTTGTACATGTGTTGCGAATATTCCGCGAGAGGGCAGTGACCTAGGCTGCGCGTCCGGTTTTGTTTTATTTTGTTTTGCTTTGATACACGCCGTTAGATCATGCCTTTTGTGTTAGTCTCCCCATTCGTCTTTGCGCTTTCCTTCGCTGCTCCGGACGGCGGGGCTATCTGCCGGCCTCGACCTTGGACCCCTGTCCCCTTGGCGGATTGCGAGACCACCTAGGGAGCAACTCGTCGGTAAGGGAAAACGCTGACATCAGTGCTGAGCTTTCCTATTCGTCAAAACTGATGAGCCGCAGTTAGCAGTTTATTTTTACGTGTGGAAAGGGGCGCGGGCATCTTCGGTGTGTACCCGCGAAGGGAGCCGCGCCCGTGGGCTTTGGTCTCTAGCGACTCCTAGCTGGCAGGCGCTCGGTCTGGCCGAGTGCGGAGGGAGTGACCATTGAGAGCTGGTGCGAGGCGCGCCAGTTTGACTGTTGGGACGCGGTGTCCCTCGCCTCTGTGCAGGCGGTCGGCTAGGCCGGCCGCGAATAGTTGTGGCCGTATACCGACTTTTGTTTGTACCCATCTGTAAATAGCTTGTATAAAAGTTTGTTTCTCACTAAATCGCTTCGCCTGCAAGTCATATCATCGAGAAGCCTTCAAGCGGTGCATCCAGTTTCTGAAAATCACCGGACCAACACCACCGGCAAACCTTTTACTCGCCTATATCTTGGTTGTTATTGATGCTTGCTTAAAAATTCTTGCGTTGGGGTGACGAGTGATGAAATGCCCATCTCTCATCTGCTTTGTAATCTCAATTAATTTATTGCATAGTCCCTTTAAGGCAGAAAATCTGCAGAAAATCTGGCTTCGTCGTCATCACTGGCGTTGTGAGAAAAAAATTCCGAGAGTCACAACCATGGTTGGCCATTTACGTCTTCAGAACTTGTCGGGCCATCACAACCTTCCCACCGGATTGTAAGCAAAGTGACAACCATCGCAGGTGGCAGTTAAATTAAGGATTGTTTCTTCAGTAGAGTTTGTTCTTGTGCTAGTTGGTATTCCTGATTTAAGCTCAGTTTTCCAGAGCAACAACCCACGGCCAAAAAAAAATAAGAGGAAAAAGAGAAGGACGAACACAGCACTGACTGCCACAGTTGCGCTCCGATACTGAGCTTAAATGACTGGTTGCGAGACGTTTCTCAGGAACTGCAGCCGGACCCCACAGGTGGCAGCACCTTTTTTGGCAGGGCAGTGGAGCATTGCTTAATCGGTGTACCACTGCTCCAGGAGTGGTTTGACGGCTTCCAGAGATCCACGATTATAACGTCCACAGTCACCAATTCTGCACACATGAGCATTAACCCATAAAGCTATCCTGTCGTACTCTTAAAGTCGAGCTTAAGTCCTCCCTCCAATTTTTTCTTCGCTCGTCGCTAGTCACCACCTATCAGTAAGCAATACCGAAAGTTGCTCGAGTCTTGTGGACGTACACGATTGCAAAAAAAACAGTAAAAAAATCCTGACAAGCTTTGGTGAAATGTTACCGTTATAGATCTGGTTTTGTTCCGACCCCGCCTGCGCAATCGCAGCACATTTTCAGTGGGAGCCCCTTTTAGATAAGTCGTTCAACGTTTATTCCATCCTGCAAAAACACACGTGGCTCTGATCTCGTTGGTTCCTCGACTGGCTTTTGAAGGTGAAGTTATGTACACAAGAATACCTAGAACTACTGGTTTGCCTGGCAACTGCGCAAGACACTCTGAATTAAACGTAACGAAAGCAGTCTGGCTTTTCTAAGCTACAAATACGAGTTCTTAGTGTAAGCATAGGTAGAATCTTTTTGACGACAGCCTTTCCGATTTTCCCTGAGAATCTGAAAATGCTAATCAGCAAACTGCGATGAGTGCGCGCGAGAGCACTTATCAGTTGGAACATAAAACAGTGACCATTCAAGTCTGCAACAAATGACACACCTTTAGACTCAGTACAAGGCTCTGATTACAGAACGTTGAACACAAAGATCCCGATTGTGGCATCATCATTATTGGCATAAGGATGCAAACTGCAGTAAAAAGGCCTATCCCGAATATCTCGAAAAATCCCTGTTCTGTGCTAGCTGCGGTGGCCTCATCCCAGAAACTTCTTAATCTCACCCACCCACATCACCCTCTCTCTCATGCCCCCTCCTACGCTTGGCCCTTCTTGGAACCAACTCTGTCACCTTAACGCACATTTGCGTTCACATTACATGCCTTGTCCATGGCCATTCCTTCTTAACTTCGACTAGGATATCATTACCTCTTATTTGTTCTCTGACCTGTTCATTTCTTTGGCTGTATATTAACATCAATTTTCGTTTTTCTTTGCGCAGCTTTCCTTCCCACTTAACCCTTTGTGGGACAGTGGGACACATACGTCCCACATAGTGCTCGACTCTAAAGGGCTCGTACGAAGCAGAAGGAAACCGGAATCATTCTTGTGATGTGCTGCCACCTATTGAGAGGTTTCAGCACTTCTTTTAAATATAGTTTCAGCAGCCTCCACTAGATGAGGCAGTGAGTCCAGAACTTGAAACTTCGTTCTTTTTTTCTGATGCATTGGAAGTTTTCGACTATATGCGATCTGGCAGAAAAGAAAATCAACATGCCTGGTAAGCAATTCCTTTTTTCTGCATTCAGAGAAACAACCCTGGATTAAAATCAGCTCTTGTTTCTGAGATTTGAGCTGACATATAATGAGATAAATGCAAATTTTCAATACCATGCTGAAAAAAGTTGCACATTTTGCTAAGCCTAATGGCAGAATTTTGAGCGGTAATTTTCGAATTATTTGATCTAGAACTTGTCGTTGCTTTCTAATGCAGGGTTTCGATTGGTTCTTGGACGGGAACTCATCAATGGCCAGACATTCAGAACCACCGGCAGCAGGAAGCCGTTCAGAATGAACAAGGAGGGTAGAAAAAATGGTCACAAAATGGTTGGCGTATCGGATGAAGTTCGGTTCATGGGAAGAGAGCACAACCCTGTGAAAGTGGAAAATAGGCGCAGATGCCGTTGGTGTTCCACGAGGGGGAAAGAAGTGCGAACAAGTTTCTTGTGCAAGGCATGCTCAGTCCCGCTTTGTGTGACCTGTTTTGGACCATTCCATGAAGTGGTTAGTCAACACTAACCTAGTGTGGCACCCGTGTAGGTCAATGGGATAAATACGTCCCACATTTCATTTTCCCATTTAGTGTCAATGGGACAAATGCGTCCCACATTTTTTTCTTTAACTATACCTAATAAAATTGTGAAATTTGTTCAGAATCATTTCTGTACGCCTCATTTTCAAGTGTAATAAAAATTTTTTTATAATTCTTGCAAAACATATATGTTGTCCCACAAAGGGTTAAGTCAGCCCTTTTGTTCACCCCACATCCTGTCGCTATCTAAGATGCAGCTGTTATATACTTCTCTCTTTGAGGCATGTTGATAAAGTACTGTTCATCGCTTGCGAGTGTGCACCAAATGCACTCGACCCTATTTATTTCACTCTCTCCCACAAGTGAGCGGGGTCTTATAGACAACACCAATTTTGCATGCTACATTGGTTCGTATCAGCGGTGACTACTTGCCCTATAGTTACGCGTATTTATTCACAATTTCCAATGCTTCGCTGCCAATCGTAAACGGTTGTTTCCGACCGAGATTGATCATTATTTACGAATTTTTAATATTTTTTTCACACCCCGTTTTGATATGCGTGTCTTGGGCCTCAAACAGGCTTTGGAGTTCACTACCTACGTTATTTGACAGAATTCTTCGTATATAGTGTTGCATTTTACCTCGAGCTGATACTAAACTGTGAGGTGCGCAAGGTGCACCTAGAGAACTGTGCGAAGTCGTCACAGTTGCACACGGCCCAAGAAATAGCAGTTTCCTCACTTCCGAGACTTCCGCCGGACTCATTTCAACTTATAGGGTCAGGCAAACAAGACTCGTCGAATTCGTCCCCCAGAGAAAACTCGGAACCGAGTACAGTTTAATGTCACTGTTCAATGACTGAGGGCAGAAGGCGCTGAAAGCAGCGGTGCGCACATCGCTCACTTAACTATATTCAACACAGGCAGCACTTAACATAATTTCATTGCCGAGTCGACAGTAGAGAGGGGAGGACAACGAGCACCACCAGAAAGGATTGTAGCGATCAAGTGAAGCGAAGTCAGAGCAAAAATGCGCCAGCATCAAACACAACTAAACGAGAAAATCAGAAGTTGCCCCACCTTTACGGTTCTTAAAAAACACCGCTGAAAATATTAAGTTTAATCTTCCGGTTCACATTGTCCTTCACTCATTACGAGAACAGTTCATGTCAAGCACATGACCCAGGACTGTGCGGCGACGGCGACATCGAAAGTTGTCCTGCGCTGCTCTTTATACGTCAACTATATATATATCGAATGGTTCGACCCAATGGGCATTAAAACTTCCCTGGATGCCCTACGGACGTTCGGGATGTCTGTAGGACGTCCAAGAAATGTTGTGTTCATCGGGGAGTTGTTCGCACAACACAGAAACACCAACGTATTTTTGTCTGAAGTCAGCGACCGGCTACTCACCACGTCGGCTTGGTGTCAGCGCCAAAATCGCGGCGGACAAAGTTTTTGGCAGTCCCGATGCCGGACATGTTACTCGCGCTGGGCTCCATGGACGTCAACTGGCCAACGCTGCACCGCTCGCGTTGCAGCGAGACTGCAAGAGGAAAACGATTGTACCCACTTTGTCGCACACCAACCGATAAGATCACGGTGCACCTTCCCAGTGAGCACAGTGGCTCTTTGAACACAATTTCACATCATGATAAAATTGAGGCGAAATTGCCTCCACAAGAAATATGCTGCCATGATGCGAAATTGCGCCCGCAGTTTCGGATCATGATGAAGTGGCGCGTAAACAGCTAAGGCAATCATACCCCCTGCCCGTGTCTAAAATAGTTTTTTCTTTGTGCTAAGCTCAGAGTCGCCTAAAAGTAGCAATTGATATTTTATATTTTGTTAATAACCTAAATGTGTCAGCTGCGCATCCACAGTACCAACATTGGTTCAGATGCCGGAAGCCAACGTGGTGGCTTCACTCACGGAATTGCGCAAAAGCTTAACAACTTTCCTGTAAGGGCAACGTATAACCCTCATCGCCGTGTCTGACCATGTCCGCAAGCAACACAGCGCGCAAGAGGAGTAAGATGACCATGTGGTCGGGATGACCACAGGCACTGCTGAGAGTTCAGAGGAGTACACAATGGCACGGCCGTGCTAGCCGCGGCTAAGTACAAACAGCTGGCCAATGAAGAGATATCCTTCAAAGAATTCACGACGATGCGCCACGAAAATGCCAGTCCAAGGCCAATGTGGCCCCTGACTGCTAGAAAGATGGGCCTTGTACAGGAACTCGCACGGGTCGACTGGTCATTAGACGGCTCAAGAATGACAGATCTAATAACGAACGCCTTCTACCGAGGATCGAGCAGAGGTGTGACGCTCTAGAGGACTAAACAAAAACCCTAGCAAGCATCACTAAATCAGGTCTCCACACAGCTTTGAGAGCTCTGCTGTTCAGCTGAATTCCTTTGCTAGAGCTGAACTAAAATGAAGAAGTGTGTACGGAGCGTAAAACCAAGTGCAATAAGTTTTTTTTGTTTCTCAACTTTTGTACTCAAAAAGAAAAGAGGCTGTTTACTGTGGGCTCGTTAGCCTATCTTCAACCTAGATTTCACTCGGGTTGTGGTTATGAAGCAGTGTGTGTCAAATGAGAAAACGGCATAAAATTGTTTCGATAAAAGTTGTTTGATATCACCATCATTTCCGTCTTTTTAAAGCACTTTTCACGCGGCCTAATTTATTGTGTACTTCCTTATCACGTGTAGCCTACGGTTTATATTTCAGTTTTCTACACAGTAACTTAACAAATTCTTTTAGCACATGCGTTCTTCAACAACTGTGCCTGAGGAAGCTTGTGTGGAGCACATGCGCAAGGTTCATTGAACCTTATGCATTCTTAACTCCAGGTTTCAGCAGAACATTGTCATTTGTCCTTGCGCAGCGCATCGACATAGCGCACGCCATGACTGCTGTTAAGGGTTTGGCTACACATGTCGTGAAAAGCATTTCGTGTCACCACAGAGACAAACATGAAAATGCACATAACAGCACAGCCAAAAAGCATAAGGCAATCCCTCTCACCTGTTAAACCCTCTCGCATCTGTCACAGCGGTGTGTTGAAGCCGCGGAGAGTGGTTGTTGACGTGGTGGTCGCACCCACATGACGAAGACACAACCAAAGCTGGAGGCTGCCATATAGAGAGGATAGTTAATATTGTTAATATGGATAGCAATATGGATAGGATAAGCTTGCTGAAAAAAAGTTACAAATCTACAGTAGCCAATGTAATCAAGACGTCAATGAGAAAGACAGTAGCGTAGAACCAGTAACAAATGAAGAAGTAAAGAAAGCCTTACGAGCAATGCAAAAGAGGAAAGAGGCTGGTAAGCGTCAGGTAAAGGTAGATCTGTAAGGCCAGGGGTGGGGGGGGGGAGATTATGTTAGAAAAATTACAGGATTTTCCTTAAGTCTGCTAAAGAGCGGAATTGAGAAAGCCTTTCTCTGTCCAGTTTCTCCCTCAGTTTTCATATTTTTTATTTTTTATTTCGCTTACCTTAAGAGGGCGAAATATGTGGAGCCCTCCACTACGGCGCCCTTCATTGCCTGAGTCGCTTTTGGGCATTAAACCGTACAAACCAAAGCAACCATATGACCTCGAGCAAACAAAAATCTTCGATGAATGCTAACACCTTAACCCATAAAAAAGGGACGTCAAGGGTTTCACAAATTCCTGTTCGATAAACTTACCGTTCAGTGTCTATAAGGTGCTTACTAATCAGGGCAACCTTAAAACTTCAATCAAGCAAATGATCGGGCAGGCTTTTGTAAATCCTATTGTTCAATACATTATATATATACACAGTCGATCAGGGGACTGTCGATCAGTCAATCAGGTCAACTGACTCCCATATATAGCCTCGAAAAGCATATACAGAAAGCATGTGACTCAGTCCAAAGCTCAGCAGTCATGAAGACATTACAGAGTCAGGTTTTAGATGAGCCTGACTGTGTAATGTCACCATGTAATGTCACCATGTAATGTTTCTCCAGAAAGTAAGCAAAACGACTGCAAAACAGGGAAGGTACCAGGCAGGAAGACGATCTCGCCAACGGTATTATTCACCGCTGTTTACACGAGGTATACAGAGGCCTGGATTGGGAGCAATTTTGGATAAGACTTGATGGAAAATACTTCAGTAATCTCCGAGTTGCTGACCACATTGTCTTGCTAAGTCATTCAAGTGATGAACTCCGAAGCATAATCAATGACACAGAGACGCACAGCAAAACGGTGGGTATGAAAATTCGTATGCAAAAATGTTCAGCAGTTTTGGCAGAGAACAGCAGTTTACAATTGGCAGCAAGGTGCTGAAAGTGGTAAGGTATACACCGTCTTAGGGAAGGTAGTGACCGCAGATACGGATCACGAGAGTGAATCCAATAGAAGATTAAGAATGGGGTGGAACGCATATCGCAGGTTCACTCACATCATGAATGGCAGTTCACCATTATCCAGCCCGAGAAAAGTATGTAACAGCACGAATATTACCGGTACTAGCTGTGGGGTACAAAACGCGGAGGCTAACGAAAAAACGTTCAGCTAAAAATGGCGACAACCCAGTGAGGCATGAAAAAGGAAATAGATGTAGTGTTAAGCGAGAGGAAATGGACAGAGTGATTCAAGTGACAAACGTAGGTTAGTGACATCCTATTCGAAAACAAAATGAAGAAGGGGGTGTGGGCTTGTAGTGCGAAGGCAGGATAACCGGTGCTCGTTAAAGGGAACGACTGGGCACCATGAGAAGGTAAGCGTAGCAAGGGCTGGCTCAAAGCTAGGTGGGCGGATGAGTTTGATAAGTTCTTTTTTCAGGGGGGGGGGGGGGGGGCTAAGGTAGCCGCAGCTGTAAGTTACGTGTGTGAGAGCGCTTGTCCTCAAGTGGGCGTATTCAGGCTGATGATGATATGAGGATTATCATTTATGACTTAACTGCCCTCAGAAAGACAAACTGCTTGATTTCGCTTTGGTCGTGTACGTTATGATCGACAATTACGAAGACGTGCAAAAAAAGCATGTTTTAGCGCGACAGCACTGAAGCTCCCGTTATGCCCAAAATATGGCTCCGTAGTCGTCGTTGGCACTGTGAGCGAAAAGTGCCCGGAAAAACAACCTGGCTGTTTAGGACACGTGAACTTCGCTGACATCGCAAATTGTCCTAAGCTGCTATCTATATATACGTCGACTACGTCGAATGGTTTGAGTGGTCTGCCAAAACCATGAAGTCGCCCCCTTCCTTTTCATTACCTCGCACCGCTGCCTCGCCACAATCGCAGAGGCAGGCACCATGCTGGACATGTTGCTCGTGCTGGGCTCCGTGGACATTGACCGGACATCGTAGCACAGATGGTGTTGCAGAGTTCACTGCAAGAAGAAAACAACTCTGCCCACTTCGTCGCTTACTTACTGATAAGCTCACGAATAAAAAAGTTACTTAAGTGCAATCGCAATTTTCGTGATGGCAGTTTGAGTGAGCAGGTAACAAACTACATCTGAAAATTTGGGCATTTAAGAAGCTTGAGTTGTAAGGATTGAAATAATTACCACACAGAAGTGACTGGAGATGTTCCAGGTATAAACCAATAGAAGTGTTCCCGAGCCTCCGCGGCGGCTTAGTGGTTATGGTACTAGGCTGCCGACCCGAAAGACGCGGGTTCGATCCCGGCTGCGGCGGTCGCATTTCGACGGAGACGAAATTTTGTTTACCCCAAGAGGGTGAAATTTATGGAGCCCTCCACTATGGCGCCCCTCATAGCCTGAGTCGCTTTGGGACGTTAAACCATACAAACGATGTAAGTGCACTTTAAGAACCCCGGATGGTCGAAATTTCCGCAGCCCTTCTCTATGGCGTCCCTCATAGCCTGAGTCGCTTTGGGAAGCTAAACCGCCTACATCAAATAAGTAGAGCTCTTTCCATATTGCTAACAAAAGAGTACTGAGTTCGTTAAATCTATTTTTGTATTCCTGCTTTCACATATACTGTCTCATTTCCGCGATTCGCGTACCCTCGATGTGTTTCCAGCAGTTCTCTTGCTGGTAAACCTGGTCGACGCAGCAATGAAACACGGAACACGGATTGCCTTAATAAATTTCGCAAACCTGTTTAGACATCTAGGAGCTAAGTACCGGAACTGCCTCCAAGAACTGCGCATCGTGATTAATATGGCGCGTAATGGTTGACAGACATAACGAGCTGTTTGTCCCGCGAAATAAGCAAGGCTATCGAAATAGCCAAGTTGCCTGGCTAGTTGAGTACAGCTCTTTCCATATTGCTAACAGAAAAGAGGACTGAGTTCGCTAAATCTGTTTTCGTATTCCTGCTTTCACGAATACTGTCGCATGTCTGCGATTTGCGTTCCCTCGATGGTGTAAGTAGCGTGCGTCCCTTTCCAGTCACCACTGTTGAAAAGTCATTGCCTCTTGCGTGTGATTGCCCAGATCTCCTGAGGGATTTCTGTGCTTTATTAACCTCAAATAATCGCAATGCCGGAAATTCTTCAGAAACAAGTATCGCTTGAGCAATTCAGCTTGGGATTAGAAATCCTGCATCATGCACTCGCGATTGGGAGGCTGGGACATGTAATGGCCCTCACTAACCCCACCCTTCAAAACACCGAACAGCACGCCTCTCAGCAGGAGCACTATAGTAGTGGCTTTGTGTATGATGCATCTAACTTCAGCAGGCCTCGAAAAACTGAGCTCTGATATTTCGGTGTGTTCATTAGCACAACACCCTGCAAAGCATTCTGGAAATATGTCTATAGTTTGGTAGAACTCACCAACGAGGCAATAAACTCCCCTCAAAGGAGGCCTTCCAGCCAATGGTGTCGGGCGGTTCACCCTGTTGAGCGATCCGAATAAACCAGCTACCGTGAAATCGCTAGTTGTGCCAAACAACTTGGGAATAATCACGACTTAGTCAGATTAAATGCGGCATCATGGAAATTGATCGACGCCATTGGCTTGAGCGCCTCCTCTTATGGGCGTTGGCCGCGCCGTACTTGAGCAGCATCCTACATCAGTACCGAAAATTCCCTGCAACAGCGAGCCTAAGGTGCATTAGACGGCTCTGTTATCCATGCAATCGCGAGGCTTATCATACACATCACACGCATCATGCAGAATGCAAGGGCACGCAAATATGAAAAGGGGCGGTTATTGAATTCCCAGGCAAACAATGTTGGTTTGGTTTGGTTTATGGGGGTTTAACGTCCCAAAGCGACTCAGGCTACGAGAGACGCCGTAGTGAAGGGCTCCGGGAATTTCGACCACCTGGGGTTCTTTAACGTGCACTGACATCGCACAGCACACGGGCCTCTAGAATTTCGCCTGCATTGAAATTCGACTGCCGCGGCCGGGATCGAACCCGCGTCTTTTGGGCCAGCAGCCGAGCACCATAACCACTCAGCCACCGCGGTGGCTCAGGCTCACAATGTATTTGTTTCCAACGTGGTGATGTAGGGATTCCTAAAGGCATTTGCACTAAAGAGATTAACGCCCTCTCATAGCATCAAGGGAAGTAAGTGCGGACCTTTTGTTAAGTGTTAAAAGCAATACACACCTTCATCTCTGAGCTGAAGAGCTAAAATGGAGGAGATATCTTATTGCGAATGCGGCAGTCAAGTTTGATGTATGGTTACATTCAAGCGGCAATGAACAATGTACTAAAGAGTAAATATTAGCAGTAAGTATGATTTCATTGATTTGATTTAATTTATGGTGGTTTAACGTCCCAAAGCAACTCAGGCTATGAGGGACTCCGTAGTGAAGAGCTGCGGAAATTTCGACCACCTGGGGTTCTTTAACGCACACTTACATCGCAGAGTAAACTGGCCTCTAGAATGAAATTACGCGAGTAGGGCCGACATATGATATGGAGAAGGATACAAAAATTCATGTGCTCTCCTCATGTTTTCCATGTGATCGCCAAATCTGTTCCGCAACATCACACTACACGAATTCTAAGTTATACGTATGAAGCTATAAATGATCATTAAATTATATCAAGCTATAAGAGGTGACTGACTCCACTAAGCCGAGTAACATTGCAGGGCTAATATTTTTTTTTCTATTTGGTGCGGCTTTGCATTAGCCGTTTTTGCTGAGGACACGCCGCTCAAAATATAGTTCTCTCGACAGTAGGATTGTCCCATTAGGCTCCCTAGTGCTTATGTTAATGTGTCAGAGTCCCGGGAAAAATCGGTCCAAACCTTTTACGGCCAAGGTTTCAGTTTCTTGAGAGGAGTGCACACGATTCA
Source organism: Amblyomma americanum (assembly GCF_052857255.1). NCBI lineage: Eukaryota > Metazoa > Arthropoda > Arachnida > Ixodida > Ixodidae > Amblyomma > Amblyomma americanum. Next base: position 83,008,782 of record NC_135504.1, read on the forward strand.
TAGACACAGACGAATATTACCGAGTGCTTTTTTTTTTCGGAAGAATTTTTAGACAAAATAATCAAACACAAAGCCTTGAACAGCCAGATGAGAAACACTGCAGGGTAGTCTATTTCGCCCACTTTTTCATATGTGCCAAATGGATAAACACAATATTCATTATTAAAAACTTTACCACTCATACTGGCTCTTAGTTACCTGCTACTCTAAGGCACTTGCTCCTCACGCTTGGACATCGAGCAATCCACGCTTTCGGTTTTCACGAATTTTCCACTGAACGTAAGCATTTACCCATCAACCTGTCTTCCGCTCTTGAAACCATCAATACCTGTCCAGCTCGTTATTTTGAATTGAAATATGTCCCAGTTCTGGACAAAAATAACGAATGCTATTACATCTGCAATCCGCATTCGACGTTCGCCGTGTATCCAATGCCGCTCACGAAGAAAAACTTTTGAATCTTCCCCGTAGCGAGGCACACACTTCTACTCGTCTGAGGCTCGTCCATGGCAGCTCCGCTACACGCTCGCGACAGCCTTTCTATATATATATACCCACACCACCACGTGGCTATGACGTGGTATCACATGGTCTTACGACACCCCCATCGCATGTCGTCACGTGGCTTCAATCCCTGTCAAAGGTCAAATGTCAACTATAGGTCATGGATCAAGTTAAGGGGTCAAGAGTCAAGGGTCCGACACCATAACTGTACCATGCATGGTCATATACGGCTAGCGTCGTTGGGCTGAAGGTCGTTCAAGGTCATTCTCCGGCGCACGCGGCGACTGCTGTACCTAGTGTAGTGAAGCTTTTCGCTTCAAAAAAACTCTCACCGACTCGCTGGCAACGGCAGGAAGCGGGACAGCTCCCGAAGTTCACAGCGGACGAGGCGACGCCTGAAGCCCTCAGGTTATGCTTACGCTCCACATCCAAGGCGCCGAGTTCTTCCTGCGAAGAGCGTACTACATTGATATGAATGTCGTATAAACATCGCAGAAAATACTGGCGGTGCTTCTCTAATTAGTTCGTAGAATGTGGTTTCCGTAAATAGAATGCAGTGGCTTCAATCACCCCATTGGATGTTATTAAGGTCAAAAGTCGACCAATTGTTTCTTGGACTATCCACAACACCACAGTCAATATCGGCACAGCTTTGGAAATTATTGGTAGAGGCCAGAACAACAAACGATCATAGTAAAACCAGGCATTTCCAATAATGCGCCAACTACCTGTGCTGCTTGGGATTATCGACGTACCTTGTGTGGCGAGGAATAGTGAGCCTGGCTAGAGACAGTAGCGGCCGCCTGCAGATGACAATGACACGGAGATTAGCGGGGACAGATTATGACGAAGGATAGAAAATGCCTGCGTTCCACTTATTTTTGGTCCTTTAACACGAGCCACAACGGCAGAGATTATTCCAGGGCGCGCTCTTAGAACTTTTTTCGTTACTCCCAAAGAACCGGACGCGCCTTTTGCTGAGATGCCTATTACCTACGTTGAGCTACCTCTTCCCCAGCCAGGTCTGATGAATGAATCCAAGATACTGTAAATATGGACTCAATAGAAGTTTCAAATGGATAAATTGATCAGCAAATAAAAGCCGACAGCCTTGCGATCTTTCTATGGCTGAATGCCTACGTAAAGGCTCAGCGCCTACTGTATCCAGCCGGATAGCAGGAGCGAGTCCATGGCAAGCACACTTTAGAAATATCGTCACAGATGGTCCAACGATGCGACACTTTGACCTGCAGCTTGTTTGCAACGCAGCAAAGCCAATGATACTTAGTATTTCACAGTAACAGCGTTGCACGAGACGTGAAGCTGATGAGTACGCTCTTCAGCGACAATATGGGCGTAATTTTGTGCTGTGAAAAGCAATAATGAAAATAATGAAGAAACCGCAGCAGAGTGCAGCTGCTTTTGCTGTAGCCATTTCACTTTCTTTTTACAATACTGTTAGCCCCATGGTAGGGGCCATGGCAGAGGGAGAAATACATCAGTAGACATCGACATTGTACACAGTTAACAACAAAAATAGCTGCAACGTTTCAAAACGATGCTATGCACGAAATAATAAGCACGTGAATAGAAGTAGAGGGCATTCAAAATCATAAAAGGATAAGGAACAGACATGGCAACAGGCATGCCCATTGAAATCATTTAAGAGTCGCTTTAAGGGCATCACGTGAGCGCGCTAATGGGTCCGTTCAGCACACCGGGGTCCTCTTTGCGCATCACTTCGTGGTCATGGACACTTTTTTTTCTTCACACAACATGACGCTAGCCTACCTTCAAGACTGCAGTGCAATAGCATTAGAGGCCCTTCCCTCGCAAGCACTCCTCCGTTGTGCCCAGGTTCTGCCTACTCACCCTTTCTTGTCATGCATATTAGCCTGCGTTCAGTGCTGCCACTATACGTCGCCTATCTACAATTGTTCGAGCTGCCCCTCTCCCAAAACGAAGCGATAATGTGCAAATAGTCGTATTATGCCTGGACTAGGTCATCGGTTACTTACACTTCGAATCGGTGCCTTAAGCAGAACCACAGGCGCTGCAATCCCGAAGGTTGTCTGGCACTGGGGCTCTTTCTTGGCAGGCCTCGATGGTGGACATGTTAATTGTGCTGGGCTCCGTGGATATTGACCGGGCATCGATGCACCGACAGCGTAGTAGCAGTGACTGCAAAGGCGAAAATGGTGGTCTCTTGTTAGTAAATCTATGCTCGTCACACACTTACTAACCATTAACTCAGGCTATGATGTTTGTCATGAGATTCAAGGGGGAAGCGGGGTTTACCACAAAAAGGGCACTGAAAATTAAAATTGCAAATTAAATAGTAATACGTGCGATTTAAAGTGCCGAAGCGAAACGTGGGCTATGAAGTAACAGTCTTGTTTGTGCGAGTTGGCTTCATCTTTGAACGGGTGCGTACTTGCGCGAAGAAGACGGGACACAACAAAGGAACACACACGACATGTACCGAGCGCAGCTTCCAACTAGTTTATTTTTGTAGAAGGCAGATACGTTTATTTCCGCGCTGGGCAATCACAAGATTAACAGGCAAAGACACGCACTGTTCATGTCAGCATCCCGCCGCCAAGTGTGCCTCCAGATAGCATCCCATGTAAAATTGATATAGAACCCTTCAGTACAATAATCATGAAACAAAAGAAAATGACAAAGACATAAGGAATGATGATCCATTAGGTGAACGATGAACATAGCTTTAAAACATCTCTTAGCAAAAGCAGTGTCAAAGTAAATCAAAACAATAAAGCAGTCAATGCGTAAAATTTACTCATTATAGCAAAAGCAGTGTCAATCAGACCTTGCTGAAAAAGCTGAAGGGAAGCAAGGAAAGCAACCGACCTCAAGAAAAAAGCTGGCAAGGCCAGAAGTTGTACTTCACGTGCACCACACTACTCACAACCTCAAGGAGGTGGCCAATACATATGGGGCCGACGTGGTATTTTCAGCACCGCGAAAACTTGCCGGAATGTGTTCACGCATTGGCAGGAAAAAAAGTGCAAGAGTACGCCATCAGACACCGAAAGCCACATGTTGGTTGCAAGAAAGGTGTGGTATACGAGTTCCCGCTTACATGTGGCAAGGTGTACGTTGGACAAACCATAAGGTGTCTTAAAGAACGCCTGCTTGAACACAAGAATTCATTAAACGAGAAAGGTGCCCATCTGTCAGATTACTGCCAAGCCTGCTCGAAACAGAGGCGTAAAGCCTGCAAGCCTCAACTATCGGAAAGCAAAGTGTTTTTGGAAAGCCGAGATAAGACAGAAAGTGAGCTCGTGGAAGCCTTCTATATCAAGAAGCGAGGTGATAATTGCATTAGTGACACGTCAGTTATTCTTCGCCACAGTGAAATGCTGTTTCTTGATGCATCTCTGTGAAAGGTGAATGTTTATCAACAGCGATTAAGAGCATGGATAAGGGCAGAGGTTATATAAACGCTCTTCCTTGAATAAATTCTGTTTAAAGTGCCGAGCACGTCCTATTTCCTTACTTGTCCGTGTTGCCATTTTGCGCTCTCATGTCTTTCACTAATGTGACGTTCCCGGCATAAACACAAATTTTCAGACTGAGTTATCAGCACAACAACAGACAACATACAGAAATGAGAAATGCAGAAATGTGGTGGTACTTTCCCAAAGACAATCACCTCGACAATGCTCATTGTGTAGGCATCCATTGTGGTATACCTGTTTGTAGACTACCGCTCGTAAGCACGCCTAACTCACTGTCTACTAATATGGCGACAACAGCACTTTCAAATCGTTTAATATTAATTAGTACCACCATTAGCCCGATTGAATGTCGAGGGAGTATTCGTGCACTTTTCATAAGCAGGGTGCACCAAAAAATGAAAAGAAAAGAAAAATCTTATAAATTGACACCAACGCTTTCTCTTACCCCGCAATTCTGGACAAAAGCATTTTTGAGCAGGAAACCACTTGTCAATGCAAGTTTATTGATATAATGTAATTTAACTATACAATCAATACATCTACAGATCACCCGATGGCTGCCTTGAATTTGTTTTTTGCTTGTAACGCGTTTGCTATCGTAAAAAGCGTTCCCCATTTGGTTTTCAATGGCAGTCTTAACCGTTAGATGCCACCGATGGAAACACTTAAAAAGAAAGTTTTTGCTACGTATCAGACGAAATAACCACTGTCTTCAATATTACTGTAAAAACTATCTTATAATTTAGCAATTTCCAAATTTTTTCACCAAAAATGGCTGGGCTTGCGCTTGCACTTTTTTTTACTGTGCTGGAAAAACCAGTGCAAGAACCTGTGACGGAAACATGATACGGTGCCGCGAGCAGGTTAACACACACTCTTCCTGCAAGCGGTCGTGCCAATCATCCTTTCCTTCATACGGGCACTCTACACATAACCGCGTGTCGTCCTGCAGCTCAACAGGCTCAAGACAAGCCGCCATATACATATACATATACAGACAATAGTTATTCAGGCGGCTGTCGTTCTCTCGCCCAATGAACTGATCCGCAGCGACACGGTGGGCAGGTGGCAATCGCGTTTATTTAGTGACGTGAGCCACCTCTTTAGGAACCTGGACGGGCGGACAGATGATGACTTTAATAGTGAACGGTAGCTCGAATGCTGCGGCATTAAAATATCTTAACAGTTATAGTTGATTTTGGAGTGATAGAGGGGTTATCGTTCTGTCAACGCTTTTTTTTCGACTTTCAATGCGCTATGCCCAACTAAGTGCCTGTTCACCTTGCGATTTCTTCTACAGCAGGCTATAACAACGTGCTCACTACGTTAAGTTTAAAATACCTACTATCCATATATGTACATTTCATATGAACCTTAGTTATTCTACGCACATTCGATTATTTGGTTTTAACTTAAAAGGCGCCCGGGAAAGAGAGCCTATAAGACACCCTGGAACACTCGATTTTAGTGTCAAGCTTATTCAACGCATGCATAGTGCTCAAGAACTCCCCTGGTAGTTGCAACGCCACCCTTGAATAAGTAAAAAAAGATGTCTGAATCTGCCAGCAGCCCATAGACCTGTTAAGATATATCACCACCATATTTGATACTTATTCTGGGTCAAAAGCCCCCTGTGTGCATACAATGTTATGCTTCCTCCGAATCTCAAGATCTCACGTCAGGTAGAGGCAAGGTAACTTCTCATCTGACAGTATTGCATTGCGGCTAGTAAAAAGCTCTGCCCGGCAGAAAGCTATTGGCTCGATAACTTACCGGCTCTCTGGCAGCCGCGAGGATCGGAACAGGGCTTGAAGCTCAGAACAGTCAAGCTGACGGGCGCAGCACAGGTACTGACGTCCTGAAGCAAAGTGGAGTTGTTCAGGGTTAGTTTGTTTATGGTGTTCAGGATATCAGCTTCAACTAGTGGACACAGACAGCGCATGCAGAAAGCAGGAAGGCACACTTATAAAGGCTGAACTAAGGGCTTAACTAAGCAGAAATTCATTGATGAGTCGACAGAAACAGCGGAGGCTAATGGGCATGAAGAGAAGGAGCCACACTCATCTAGCGAAGGCAGAGGCAAAGGCTGCCTACAAGGAAGAAAACAAAATATTAAAACCTAAAACATATGCTGCGACCACCGTAGCACATTCAGAGACACCGCGATGAAGATTGCCTTGATATTTCCTCTTCACTTCTGCATGCACCCATTATTCCGTCACTCAGAATTTCTTGACAAGGATATTACCCTGCGCTGGATGCTGACCGCTATATGCCACCTATGTCAAATCTTTCCGGCTGCCCCCTCCCAAAAAGAAGCAATGATGTTTGCACAAGCGCATTTTATGCTTGGAGTCAGTCGTCTCGGTTACTCGCCACCTCGCCTAGGTAACTGCGCCAGAATCGCGACCATTGATGCCAGAGAGGTGGACTTTACTCCGAGGCTCTTTCTTGGCAGGCCCCGATGCTGGACATGTTGCTCGTGCTGTGCTCCATGGAAGTTGAAGGAGCATCGTTGCACCGATGGCGTAGCAGCGGTGACTGCAAGTTAAAGTAGTCTCCAATTAATTAATTGCTCTATGCTCATGACGCGCTGCGATTTTTGTCATCAAAGTTGAGGGGAAAGGCGGTTCAACAAAAGGGACACTGAAAATTAGAAATGCAATTGAAATTGTAAATTGTGGGAATTAACTTCCCGAAAAGGATCATGGACTATGAAGCACACTGTAGTTAAGGGCTACGGTATCGTTTTAGTCTTATGGGAGTAAAGTCCCAAAAGGACTCGGACTATGAGGGAGGCCGTAATGGAGAACTCCGGAAATTTCAACCACCTGGGGTTCTTTAACTTGCACCGACACCACACAGTATACGGGCCTCTAGTGTTCCTCCTTCGTCCCAGTGCGAGCACCTCGGCAGGGACTGAACCCGCATCCATAAGGTCAACAGCCGAGCACCGCAACCACTGAGCCACTGCGTAGGTTTGATTAGGCTACAGCAAAATGCAAAGTCGAGCAGCGGTTAAGCAATGCGACACTGCCATGGCACGTAGCTGTTACAAACACAGCCACCAGCAGAGCTTATCAGATGCATCCCGCGCATCCCAAGCTCCCGTATGGCATTTTGAACAGATATTTCGTCAGGCGGCCTTCGGTCTCTCGCCCAATGAACTGATCTGCAGCGACACGGTAGGAAGGTGGCAATTGCATTTCTTTAGTGACGTGAGTCGCTTTTTTGGGGACCTGGACGGCCGGATACCTGCTATATCTATATGTATATTACATATGAACCTTAGTTATTCTACCCACATTCAGTTTTTTTTTTTTTTTCACTTGGTAGGCGCCTGTGAAAGGTAGCCTCTAGACACCCTGGAACCCTCTCGATTTTAGTGTCAATCTTTCTGAACGCATGCAATGTGCTCCAGAACTCCCCTAGTGGTTGCAGCATCACCCTTGGATTGGTAAAAAATGTTTGAATCAACCAGCAGCCCCTAGACCTGTTAAGGAATATCACCACCATGTTTGATACTCCTTTTGGGGCAAAAGCCCCCTGTGTGCATACGATGTTATGCTTCCTCCGAATGTCAACATCTCACTAGAGGCAAGGTAACTTCTCATTTGAATGAATTGCATGGGGCTAGTAAAAAGCTCTGCCGGGCAGCAAACTATTGGCTGGCGAACTTACCAACTCCCTCGATGCCACGAAGATCGGAACACGGCTTGAAGCTCAGAACACAAAAGGTGACGGCTGAACCACAGGTCCGATGTGCTGAAGCAAAGTGGAGTAGTTGACGATTAGATTGTGGTGTTCAGGATATCTGCTTCAACTAGTGGACACGGACAGCGCAGAAAGCAGCAAGGCACACATATAAAGTGCAATGATTAATGGCTGAACTGAGCGCAAACTCATTGCAGAGTCGACAGAAACAGCGGAGGCTAATGTGCATGACAAGAAGGAGCCACACTCATCGAGCAAAGGCAGAGGCAAAGGGTGCCTACAAGGAAGAAAACTACAGATTAATGCCTAAATAAAATATACGTTGAGACCACCGTAAAATTTTTACAGACACCGCGACGAAGATCGCCTTGATATTTCCTCTTCACTTCGGCATCCACCCAAAATTTCTTGTCAAGGACATAAGCCTGTGCTGAATGATGCCCGCTATATGTCGCCCATGTCGAACCGTGCGGGCATGTAACGGAAAAACAAGGTAACCGATGGTCTCCGGAGACAAGGCACCGGATTTGAAGAGAAGGCAAGCATATCAGGAAGATTCAAGGCGTCTGGTGGGCGGATGAGGTTCAGTAGTTTGCGGAGACAAGGTGGCCGCAGGTAGCAGAGGACAGGAAAGTAAAACGGAGCATCGCTTGGCTCTACTTTTCGCGCAGTTTTTTTATTCACATGAAAACTAGGGCTAACAAAGTATCGGATTTAAGACCAACCTTTCATAACGGCACGTGGGCTGCTCCCCCTGATATCAAAATTTATTTCACTTGTCGCGCATGACTGCGGCAAGAGCAGCTATGGCGTCTCTTCTCTTTGTCCGAATATGCACTACACAGCTATTTTGCTCACGTCATTCACGCATTATTCCCAATCAAGTCAAATACTTGGTTTCATAATTCTTCCTTCCTCTCTTAATCTTTTTGTGCCACCCTAGACACTTTGGGGAGAATGCAACCACAAAAAAAGAACCGACCCTCAGTCGGGAAAAAGGCAAAACAGGGTTCATTCTACATGCCCCAAGAGTGCCACATGGCATGCAAAACTCAGCGAAATTGGGATTCTTAAGATTAATTTCGCGCCGGGTCTTTCGTTCTTTTTGTGAACAGTTGCCGTCTTGAAACTAAAACCAATATGCATCATTCCTTGCATGGTTTATTTTTTCATGAGAGCGCACTGTGCCCTTCGTTTTAAATTGGTCAATCAAACAGAAAACCGAGGCACACGCGGAGCTCCAAATGGAGGACTATTTGGGATCGGGAATGCCAGGTGGGAAGGAAGTTAGAACTACCTGAAAATTCTTTGGTCAACTTTCTTTTTTTGCTAGCAGTAGTTTGTAATTCGATCGGCGTTGGCGGAAAGTAAATGATGAAAAGAATGTGGACGGAAAGTTTCTCTCGCGGCGACACTGACAAGTTTTTATGCTTCCGATGTTTACACACTAAAGTAGCTGTGTCATGACATGGTGACATAGATGTGTTAGGGTCACGTCCCCGGCATGAAAACATTTCAAGTCTCAGTTCATAGCACTACAATTGAATACATTAAAACGTCCTTACTTATTATAGAGAAGAAATTGCGTCAGTACTTTCCCACAGACAGTTACCTCAGCTATGCTTACTTAGTAGGCAGCCATTCTTGTATGCCACTTTCTAGCCAGCCGCTAATATATGCACTTAATTCACTGCCGACCCATTTGGAGACAACAATGGTATCAAAACTCGTAATCATAATCAGTACCATCATGAAGACTATTGAACTTTCACAGTGAATTCATGTAGGTTTCATAATCAGAGAGCCCCAGAAAAGCAATAAAGAAGCTGTAAGGCACACTTAAGCTCGGCCTTAAAGGTATGATGCGATGACGTTTATGGGGCTCATACATTCAGAACTGATCAGGTTTCTCTTTACATTAATAGATGGCTGGATGTGCTCACACCACTTCTGGTGCAGTGGTGCAGCGGTTAAACGATGTGTCACCGGCCCGGCAAGCGGCTGTTTAAAACAGCCACCGATGGGGCTTGTGACCATGAAACCTCTCGCGGCCAATCATTAACTTAAATGCCTCCTGCAAAGGTGGGCAGTTTGTTTACAATAAGGTGGGCAGACCATCACCTGCTACGGAGCGCAGTTTGTGGTGACATGACAAGGTCTAATGACCTAGGTTGCAGGCGGACTATATGCTTCTGTGCGGATTATTAGCTTACATCGCCGCCGCCGCCGCGCATTCTGCTGAACGGGACACAACTCTGTCGCGTTAAAATTTTTCTGAAGTGCTCCCAATGCTTCCTACGCAATGGGCACTGAAACTCCCTTGGATGTCCCCTGAACCTCCACAGGTCGTCTAAACAAGTTTCAGTGATCATAGGGTAAAACTGCGCCTGTAATTGTTTCGGCTTTGTTTTTTTG